>NC_063212.1:12734481-12786981 GCF_017589495.1 Alosa alosa
GTGTGTGTGTGTGTGCAGGAGATCTCCTTTCAGGTAGATGGAGCAAAGAATCTAAGGGTAGTGTGTGTTACCCCATCGGAAAATGGTAAAGAGGACAGGGTGACGGGTCGTGGCTCACTGAAGGTGTGGACAATGAACACACACACACTTGCACACACACACACACACACACACAACCTAATAACAAAGGTTGTGCAATTGCACCATTCTTATCTACTTCCTTTCTCTGTGTGTGTGTGTATGTGTGTGTGTGTTTGAGTGCGTGCACTCTCGCACAATGTCCATTTGTGTGTGACACAGCTTGACCCTGCCATCACCAAAAAGTGGAAGAAACTGAACCTGCCCATGGGCCAGCTGGAACTCAGCCTGTCAATTATGTACTCGCCCCATCCCCTGGACCCACCAAGCTCCACCCTCCCCCAGCAGCTGCCAGTGTTCTCCATTCCGATTGAAGTGGTGGCTCAGTAAGTCAATCATCAAGTCACTGGCCAATATCATGGAAGAGACAACTTAATAAATTAATTAATTTGAGAGTAAATATCCAAGTTGAGGGGGATTTTCATGATGACGTTAAGTCAGTAGGAACACAAAACACAAGGGGCCCTAATTTAAATGTCAAGTGCAAAGTCTTAAGTCTTATAATTAATCAATTAGCGGATTTAACACCATGTGCAAGACTTCAAAGGAAAGATCCGGAGTTAAAACATGCTGGGAGTACAAACTTTCGCTTGGGAGCAAAATTACATTAATCGGAGGAGTTTTGAGCGAGACCGTTGTTTGTATTAGCAACAAAATGGTTCATAGCCTGTAGCAACGGGCATGTAGACATGTCAAAAACAATTGCTATTTTCAAACACCTGACCAGCCTCAAAATAGCACTTTGGTGGTAGTGTACATGTAGGGTCTGTACAGACAAACTGCAATGTGGTGAACTTGGAAGGCAATGCATTGCCTTAGCTTACTTTGTGTTCCGGTAGCGTCAAATCAGTGGGCACCTTCGACTACAGACCCACTTCACACAAGTCAGACAGACAAGCAGATAGATGCACTCAAAGACACACACAAACACACACACACACACACACACACACACACACACACACACACACACACACACACACACAAACATACACTCAAACACACACACACACACACTCAAACACACTCCAGACAGTTTCTCACTACTCGTTTGGTGAGTATCGGGGTGAGTCAGTCTTTGCAGTTTGGACATGTTGGGCAGCTGGGCAGTGAATGGGAAGAGGAGCACACAGCAGAGAGTGGTTTCATCAGAGCGGAGCGTGAGGGTTACGTAGCAGGAGGAAACGGTTGACAAATGCAGAAGTGAGGCAACAGTGGGCAGTTGAGAGGAGGGGAAAGAGAATTCTCATTTTAAATTTAATCCAACACGTGTTCACCTGCCCATGTGAGTGTGGGGTTCTGTGAGTGCATGCGTGTGCAATTTGTATGGTGTATGTGTGAGTGTGTGCATGAGTGAATTGAAACTTTCTGTGTGGTGATTGTAATACTCTTGACAAAAAACATATTGGGCTACATTTTGGCAATCTAAAACACCTGGTCACTGGCGAATAGCTTACTGTAATTAAATTTAGTGAGTTGTCCAGTCCACATTGGGAGTGGTTTTGTAATCAAACGTTATCAAACGTTGCGGATGGCACAACAAGGCGTTCCTATGTTTCTTAATCAGTCATGTCATGGGTGTGTTTTGTTCATTTAAACCAATGAGAATGACATATGTCATTCCCTTTAACAGCAAGCAGCGTAACTTCAAACAGCGCATCTGTATTTTGATAGTCATTTGGGGCATTTGAAGGAATCTGCTTGCCAGACCGTGTGGAACAGGTATTCCACTAAACCATGCTTTACTAAAACTTAGCAGAGTATAGCCTACACGCATCTGCATTGTCTATTATTTGAACTCATTGGCAAAGTGAAACTAACTTCACCATGGTGTCAGTCAATGACAAAACAGTTATACACAGTTAATTACTTTCACTATTGACTGACAATGGGTTTCCATCGAAAACATAGCCTGGAAAAAGCAATGCTTACCCTAATAATGTTCGAATGACTGAATAAAAAAACACATCTCATGACAGTGCCTCTTCAGCTGTGTTTCATATGTGCCTCTTGCCTGTCGCCTAATCACTTTTATCCGTCATTACCAATTTGCAAATGATGACTAATAACTACTTATTGTGAGATGTATTTCGGAATATCTTTATTATAATTATGTTTCCCATTGTAATTGTGTAATTTGTAATGTTTTGCATGGATGTGCGCTGGTGTGCATTCCTGTGGATGAGAGAAGCAGGGTACATTGTGCATCCGTCCATATCACTGTTGATTGTGCTCTTAAAATAACATATAAACATCGCCAAAGATTTCTGACCAGGTTTCTCTTGGTCAGTGGCGTAATGATTTTTAGAGGGTGTAAGATAGGAATTTTGGATTGTGCACTGGAACACACCTTCTGCCACACCCCTGGGCGCAAAGCTTAAAAAGCCGAGACTAAAATAGGAATAAACTTTGCATCGGATCGGGATAATAATCCGCTTAGTGCCAGGTTTTTTGCTTCGTGAAAATAGGGCCCATTGAATTGAATAGTATTTATGGAGTTACACAATTTAAGGAATAGTCCTTTATGCTATGCTACCAAACATTTGAGACAGTTTATTTCAGTGGTCCCCAAACTTTTTCTTCTGAGGGCCAGCTCGCTATGCCTGGCTCTAAGAGAGGGCCAGAGACTCGGAGTATATCAGTAACCATAAATATCTACTGAAATTTAATACCATTGTTAGCTGTGTTTATATTGCCATCATGCCATATCAGTGTAAAATGTAGCTCAAATGAAACTACAAATGAAAATACTAATAAAAACACGTAAGCATTCCCAAAAGTATTAGCAGGGAGTCCCAAAATTATATTTTATTCAAAATGTGGGAACTCTGAACTCTGTGTCTTTGCCTACACAGCTCAAGTTGTGAACAAGCAATATCCTACAAATAATTTAACATTCTCAAACTATGAGAGGTTTATGAAGTGCTGACAAAAAACATCTGAAATGACCACTTTCACCTTATGAGAACTTTGTGAATTTGAATGAACAGTTGAACGAGTGGATAAAAAATAGAAATAATTATCCCAGAAACCCAGAAATAAGACTTGAATAGAAGTTAATTAGTTATTAACAATTAATTGATAAACTTTTAGAATACTTTGAGCACTGATGCAGTCAGCATAGGCCCTCTTGCATTGTTTGCAGGTAGCCCTACATTTCATTCCGTTTTCGATGGCAAACGCAAAACAGCGCCAAAACAACCACCAGTGGACAAAAAGAGTATTACATGTGTACAGTTAAGACTCGCCATAGAGAATGAATGGGGGAAATTACGGAGGTTATAGTTTGACGATGTCGTACTCCCGTGCGGGCCAGATGCTATATACCAAGGACATGTTTTGGGGGGCCACCCAAAATGAGGTGGCGGGCCGTAGTTTGGGGAACACTGGTTTATTTGCATGCATCGTGTGTGTGTGTGCAGGCAGGAGGGTGTGCTGGTGCCCCAGGTGGTGCGCTCCTGTGCGGAGGAGGTGGAGAGGAGGGGCCTGCAGGAGGAGGGCATCTACAGAACCTCCGGCTCCGCCAAGGACATCCAGCTCCTCAAACACACATTTGACACAAGTAAGGGGCTGTGTGCGAGTCTGTGTCTGTGTTTGTGTGTGTTTATGTGTGTATATGTGTTGAATTTGGTGCACTTTTGTAGTGTGCCGGTAAATTCTGGGTTTCAAACTTGAAAAAAGTAAAATAGTAGTTTGTGTGTGATTAACTAATTTATTATTTGTTATAGTTAATTTACATTGTGTGTTGTGTTTTGACAATAAATTACCTTAAAATAGTAGCCTGGCTAACGTCAGACCTCATCTCATTGAGATGGGGTCTTAGCCTAGAAATCTAGACGCACCCTAGCGGCGGCAAATTAATTTGCTCAGCCTGTACGTCTAGTATCAAACCATAGGGATTTCTATTGGCTGACGCCGTGGACTTCATCCAATCACAGCGCTCTATTTTGTTAGAGAGTCTTAAGGCAGGCTTAACAGGATAACGACAGTCCTGCGACTGTGAACAAGGAAGGAAGGTGGCTATGGCGAACGAAGAGCGGTTGTTTGAATCAGCGTTGGCGTCAACTCTGGAGGAGTTGGACTTGTGCTTTTCTTTGAAAGTTGAGCAACACAATGCACTTAAGTCATTACTTTCGAAGAAGGATGTATTTGCCGTTTTGCCGACCCGGATACGGATATGGTGCGTAAGCGCTGGCCTATTGCATGCCTAGGCAGTTTGAAAGACAATTCTCTGCCCGCCCCTTGGATTAAGCGAGGTGAATGGTTCGATTCCAGACTATACATTTCAATGATATAGGATGGCCCGCCAGGCTAATGGGGTCTTAGAACTACACATTCATTTTCTCGCATTTGAGACGTGGTTTACGAATGCCCAGAGCCGTTTATGGGCGCTACGAATGTTTATCAAATGCACTGTACGTAGCTCATAAACGCTGGGTGGGTCGTCATCGTCTTGCTGTCCCCCCTCCGTTCTGTGATTGGTTCCTTTGTTTTGGTGAAAATCGGGTCCATGGAATCCAGGCTGCCTAGCAGTGCGAATAAAATCGTGTGCAAGGCAGCATGGGAAAACCCAGGCTATTTAAATAGCCAAATTAGGCTAGATCCAGATCAGTGTTCAAATTACTACATAGAAATGTTTATGGGATTTCTAGCCTAGTTGGAGAGGGAAAAAAGTGAAGATATCCACACACTGTCTTCTTTGCTCCTAGTGTGATTTAATAAGTTCAACTTTTCAACCACTCAGGTCTTCGTCAGATACACCATTACCTGTTGCAATATATCTGTGCGTGCATTCGTACATTACGTCTATTTCTTTGATAGTTAACATTATTTACTACCACATAAGCTGCTATTATTATTAGGACTCAACACACTTTGGTGGCTGTGGGCTTTAATGAGCGCATTTCGGATCACCTATCCTACATCTAGGCAATAATTATTGAACAAATTGCAGTCTACATGCCATGATAAACATTACCAGTACTGACCGAATATTAAATAGATCGTTTGCAATTTATGGTTTAAGTTATACAAGTGTGAACAATGTGCTTTCATCACATTAGCACACTATGCTTACAGTCATTATGTCTCGTCAAAATTCACTGATGAAGGAAGGTTGGCTTTATCCCAGAATAAACCACATTTGTTTCTCTTAGGCTTTAGGCCTAGTCTATAACTGAGGACAGTGCCAGATCAGACTTACTTGTCGCCCTAAGCAAAATCCTGCTAAGGGGCCCTTGTACAGAGTGTGAATTACCCCACCATAATTGGGGGGTACTGCTCCTTCAATTCTTCGATGACCATCATGGCCCATTACCATATCAATCCCCACCGTGATCTCCAAGTGCAACATGTGTTGTGCAACACACATACAAGGTCTAAACATGCGACAAACTAATAATCAGTAGGCTACAGAATATTTCATCGTTCTTATACTGTATATCCAAAAGAGAACTGTTTTGATCATCTCTGCCCTCATCGTGTTGTCTCCCTGCGGCCTGCTCACAGCTTTTATCCTGTGCCTCTCCTGTCTGCTGGGTACCCCTTTCCTTAACACATATGAACAGTGTATAAAACCTAACTGCACCTACACTTTTAATGTAATTGTTTGTAGATCTTAGTGTTAATATTTCCTGCTTACTCTTTTAGCACCAAAAAAGTGCCTGATGTCTGTGTGCCCTTTCCTTTTCCTAAAGTGTCTCTTTGAATAAAAAAAAAAATAGTTTCATTAAGATAGTAGGCTATCAGGGTTTTCAGATGAAACTACATTTATCAAATTAAAAATATGAAATAATTGAATGTAAAAACAATACCAACCAATTAAAAACAAATTCAAATACTAGCACATATTTAGCCTAGGCTACTTGGGTCTTTTTATGTTTCCACAGGTTTCACTATTATGTAGTCTTAGCTACATCAGACCCTCTTGTGCATACCGGTAATATAAAAACACAGGATCTGTGCCAAACTAATTTCAAAAGGGCACAATAATTTATTCAAGATAAACTGAGAATGGACACCTAGGCTATGGAGTTCATCTCCTTGGAAATGGCAATCGATTTTACCTCACCACAATGTAAAGGTTTATTTAAATAGAGAATTAACTTGCTAACTAACCTTGGTAACTAACCAAGGTCCACTTTACTAGCCTCAGTGGGTAAGTAAGTAGCAGGTAAATAGCCAGTAATTCAATGTATGAAGAGGTGACATGAGCTATGAAAGAACAAAACACGTTTATAAATGAAGGTTGTAAAATAAAAAAAATTCAACAAGCTAGACGTCAGTTAGCACATAAGCACATAATTATGTTATGTGCACATCAGCAGCAAACCGAATTTAGCCTACTGGAGGAGTTTACCTAGCGTTTTGTCATTCAATGTTGACACTTGCTCAGTTGCTTCTAGCGCCACGGTGGTTAAAAATGATAGTACGGTCCACAATAGGGGTGTCTGAAATCGCTTTACATTTTTTCACAATATCATAAAAATGATCTGACCCCCCAAAACTGATATTTCTGTCTCTTTGGGGGTACTGGGTCTTCATTGGGGGGTATAGTACCCCCCAGTACCCCCTGTAATTCGAACTGTGCCCTCGTACCTGAACTCTGAGGGCCAAAATGTAACCATCTTTTTTACAGTCGCATCTGACACCTCAGTGCTCCCAAAAGAATCATCCCACCCCATTTTGGATGCTTACAGAAGTCACCAATAGTGTTTTGGCCCATAAAGGGCTAGGAGAAAGAAAAATAATCGTGTGTGAATCACCTTCAAGCTATAAATGCCCTAGGGTCTGGGCTGCTTGCTTTTGATGCTTGCTGTAAATATATCCTTCAGTTTTTTCGAAGTTCAGTGCCGTTATACTACAGTAGGCTACAGTGCAGTAGCCTACAGTAGTATTTTCATGTCCAAAATACTGCATTTCTGTAGTGAAGTACAGTACTATGCAGTTTTTTGTAGTTTTTTGTGGCCACAATACTGCATTTCCTGCAAAAGAACTGCAAATATTTCCTCCAGAAAACTACCATATTTCCTCAGAAAACTGCAGTTTGACACTTGAAGTAATGCAGTTTTTTTTTTTTTTTTAAGGGTCTGGTTGTGCTAGTAGCCTACTGGCTGAGGCTGACTGTTCTTTACCTGTGTCTGTAGTAGGCTACTTGCCAAAGACATAAAATACTGGACTGGCTCCACTGATTCCCTTCAATATTTGAGTAATATATTTTAAAACCATTTACTTGTTTTAGAAATGTATGAGAAGACTGAAATCACCGATTAGTTTAAACTCGCATCCTCGCAGTCCTCGCATGTTTTCGCATGTTTCTGCTGAAAAAAAAACTACTAGTTTCATCTCAAGCTGCACGTTATTATGAACGCATTTAAAGATGCAGTTATTTTTTTCAAAAATGTAGCCAGTCGCCGGCATTCAATAAACAGAATATGCGATTATATTTCACGAAAGGCTGGAAAGCAAGCCGCAGACAGATCAGGAGATTCACTGCCTTGTTAGGTAGGCTAGGCCAGCAACTCATGCTGGAGAGATGCAAATAAACAGATCAATTTAATGTAAATTATTAGAAAAATAATTATAATTATCTAAAAAATAGATTATTTGTTGACATCAAACAGGAAGTTTACTCGACTGCTGTTCCAGCTGTTCATTCTCATGAAATTTCTTCCGTTTATCATGCCCTGAAGGGTAATTTGGTTTCTTGATCATCTTCTTAATGTATGAGACACTGTCGCTATAACTGTATACCTGTCGCTAGCTTGAGTTAAGGGGAGACAGGAGAGGGGGCCTTTATTAACTTGTGGGGCCCTACGCAACTTATGTAGTGTGCGTATAGGTAGAACCGGCCCTGACTGAGGAGATGAACTTGGCACTGATCATGTAGTGGGGTTTTCCATAGCCTATTTGTTAACCTGACGTTCTTTGAACTCTTTAAAGATGTTGGGATATGTCTGTGAGGTGCTTAGCCAAGTTCTATGTGTAGTCTACTTCCCTTTGAATGGCTTTGAAACATGTTTTACAGACGGGCGTTGTCTACCTTTTGGCTTGTCTTCACTATCTGCGATGTATCCGAAATAGTTTAAGATTTCAGTTTGACCTTTTGTTTCATCCACAAGCTGAGGACTGTCATTTTTTTTGCGATGGTATGGTGATACCTTTCTAGTATCAGTACACCGTGCAACACTGTGTGCGTGTGCTTTATCATGGATAACATCACGCACATCCTCGTGAGGAGCATTTTGGAAAGTTATCACCACTTGCATTAAGGTAGTGATGGGTTTAGGTGTGATGAAATTTGTCTGGCAATTCACAGTCTGTTATCAACTACAGATAGAGACTCCTTCCTTTTGACATGCACTGTTTTGGCCACAACAAGCTGTTGCTCCTCTAATCTGCATTCATACTGTACTGTAACTGTGTTATGCATTCAAATATATGTAGTTTATTGAAGCTCGTCATACATGTTATTAGTTGAACTAATTTGTTATCTCTCAACAACATCTTGTCATCTTCTCAATCTTTATCACTCCTCTCCGTCTCTCACTCCCTCTGTAGACCTGGGTGAGGCTCTGAAATGTGTGAGGTCAGCTGAGGTCAATGTGGTGTCCGGGACGCTGAAGCTTTACTTCAGAGATCTGCCGGAACCACTGTTCCCTGTTGACCATTATCATAGTCTAAAGAAAGCTCTAGGTACAGTAAACAGGCTCTCTCTCTCTCTTTCTTACACACACACACACACACACACAGACAGATACGCACGCACGCACACACACACACACACAGACACACAGACACACAGACACAGTGCATACCAGACACCCATTTCCCCTAATACTTTGTGTAATACATCAGTAGACATCAACTTCTTAGTATCCATGTAAGTTTTCAAGAGGAAGCTTATGTGCCAAGTTTGTGTGTGTGCGTTCAAGCCGCTCATCTTTTGGCTTTTGTGTATAATATCCTCTGCCAGATCTTCCTGACTTGAGCTCCAAGCAAAGCACTCTGCAGAACATCCTGGAGTCGTGCCCGGATGCCAACCGTAACACCCTCCTCTACCTCTTCCACCACCTTAGGAGGTCTGTCTGTCTCTTTCGTTTCTCTGTCTCTTTCTGCTTCCCTGTCTTTCTCTTCTCTTTCTTTCTCTCTTTCTCTTCCTCTTCTCACTGCTGCCTGTAATATGTATTTATACTGTCACTTCCTGTCACTCAGTTACTTCTCTCTATGCCTCTCAATGTGGCATTTCTCTGTTTGGGTCTAGACATTTACATTTATTAATTTTATCCAAAGCGACTTATAGCAATAGAATAACATTTAAGCTAACAGTGCAGAGGAGACCTTAGCTAGTCATTACCGCTGCATCTGTCAATACAGACAATACAGTTTTCACCATTCAATTTTCATTTGAATTTTTATTATTTTATTTCGTTAGGGACAATTACAATGTACATGTACCATGTACAATTTTTAACATAAATGTTGCCATTTACAATTTACATCTGCAGTCCCTAGGCAAGGAAAGATTTTTGTTAGGTTACGATGCGGAATTTGCAAATGTGCTGTGTGGATTGACAACGTATTTGAAACGACGCTTTAAAATGAAAGCGGAATAGTGTGGATGTGGCCTGTGTGTCGGTATTCATTTCCATCCTTCCAGCTCTCTCCCTCCAAAACAGTCATTGATCTTATCCCATCATATGAACATTCTTTCAAATGAGATTTGTATTGGAAATCAAATAGATGTGAGTACACTATTTCAAAATGTCCCATTGCCAACCAACTAAGTTGCCAACTAAGTCCCCCCCCCCCCAGTATATGAAAAAAAATCTCTGTTTGTAATCAAAACTTTTCCCCACTCTCTTTCCCTTCCTCTTTGGCGGTTTGTCTCTCCCTCAGGGTGGCTGAACGGGTGGATGTGAATAAGATGTCCATAATGAATTTGGCCACGGTGTTTGGGCCAAGTCTCTTGCGCCCCCCTGTGTCACGAGTGGACATCTCAGAGGAGGTGGTGGTACAGGTCAGTCAGATGTCTGTCTGTGCACTGTGTGTGTCTCACACGTCACTTGCACATGTCCTGCAGTCCTTCGTTAGACCACTCCTAAACCTGAGATACATTCAAATTCCTTGAACAGAAGCGAACATGTTTTCTCTGATCAGATGAGTTTGGACGATTTTTTGTAAACATTTCAGCTCAACGATAGCCCCCCATCCAGCTTCCAAGTTCAAGTTCAAGTTTAGGTTTTATTGTCATGTACTGATAAACAGACATTCATCAGTAATCAGCTCAACTTTAAAGCAACACCAAAGAGTTTTTTGTACCTTAAAATAATGTTTCCAAAATCATTTCAGTGGTTCATCAACTCGTTACAGGGTGAACGGCAATTATGCATTCGCTTCACGGCCCTCTATCGGCTATAACCGGACTATGTAAGTTTGCCAGATCGGGTAGCGGATCTGTAGTTCGATGGAATGAGACATAAGAAACTACAAATTTGACTTGCATCTGATGTCGCAATACATCATACTTTTATAAGTCATGCAAAATATTCTACCTTGTCTGTGGACATCGTTATTTACAAAGCCGGTGCTGGATAAACAAATAGCGTGCGTGCGACAGAGGGAAAGTTCTTTGGTGTTGCTTTAAAGAATAATAAATATAATAGTATAATTAAAAAAGGTATATTATTGAGTATTATGTTTGCAGAAGTTTTCGAAAGTTCACATATGTTTGCAAATTTGAACACACTTCTGATTTGGATGGCAGAGAAACCTTGGTTGCCTGAATTGACTAAATCTGCTTTAAGTAAACATTAATAACACTTCTCTGCAGTAACATTCCAGTAATCACCTGCACATTATAATGCATTAAGTAAATCATGACCTTGATGTTGTTTGCAATATCCGATGCAAGTATAGATGCAACTTGGTTTTTGAAAAGTGCTATATAAGTAAAGATTATTATTATTATTATTATTATTATTATTATTATTATTATTATAACGAGATAATGAAATGTTGGATGTATGTATTGAAGCTGTATTTCTATATTCAGTTTTAATGTATTGCAAATGAGTGCGTTGTGTTAATATGTACTGACATACATACACTCTGATAAAGATATGTTTCTGTCATAGGTGCAAGTGGTTTTTTTTACCTGCAGTGTAATGACCTGCCCACTCCTCTCACCTCTCTACCAGTGGATACAGAGAATGAAGAGGAAACCATTATGTGAACTACATTTCCCAGAATTCTTTGAGGTTGAATGTTAAACGTTATGGCATGTACAGTACCTGTATTTATTGATAACCGCCCAATAATGCACCAAAATCGGTCAAGACTACATTCATGTATATCTGTAAACCTAGAATGTCTATTGTAAATTAGTTATTAAACATGTTTATTAATTAAACAGTTTCATATTGTGTGTTAATTATTCATTATAATTCAACTGAAATTCCTGATGATTATAGAGTCTCTGTGTAGAATACACAACTTAATAACATTACTTAGATTTGCAGATTATTGGGTATTTGAAAACAGGTCATAGACAAAGTGTGTAAGGGTCATTTGATGGTGTTTCTGGAGGTCAAAGGTTAAGATTCAGGTCATGTGAACCTCTTAGAGTGAGGCTGACAGGGGCAGAGGTGAGAGGAGAGATGACTGCTATTCTCTAATATTTCATAAACACATGTCTAATTGTTTTTGTGTGTGTGTGTGGTAAAGAGGGTTTTGTTGTCAGCAGAGGAGGGTGGATCTTGCCCCCTTAAAATCGATCGGTTCTGGGTCAAACCCAACAAGACGGGAGTTCACCGTGACATGCCGCCCCCAACCTCCACCGCCGACATCAAAGCTTCAGGCAGGTCCTGTCCAGTCCCTGGGCCACAGCTGGGTGTAGCCGTAGCCGTAGCCTTCCTCCCCTGTCTGCTCTGCTAGCCACCTGGGCCACGCCACATCAGGCCTGGGCTCTTTCTCCAGTTACCCAGCGCCGACTCCTCTTTGATCCCTTATCCGAGCCCCCGTTCCTCCCCGCACCACCACTCCCACTGAAATCACCAGGCTCAGACAATCCAGATGAGGGATGGATGGAGAGAAAGGAAGGAATGAATGAATGAATGAAAGAAAGAAAGAAAAGAAGAGAGGGGTGGGAGGGGGGGCAGGGGGTTATGGTCCGGCGGTGTCAGGTGTGTGCTGTAACAACATCCAGACTTCACCGAAGGCCACAAAGAAAGGGATGTCGGCGACCCGAATCAGGGGCCTCCCCTGCGACTCAACTCTGGGGGAGGGAGTGTCGTAAATCACCTGTCCTACACTCCACGCCGGGCTGGCAAATGAAGGTTCCTGTTGCAGACTACAAATGTAAAAACAGTTAAGGGAGCGAAAGGAGGAGGGAGAGGAAACAAGGGCTGAGGGACCCTACAAGTCCCCGCAAGAGAGAGAGAGAGGGAGTAAGAGGGATGTAAAGAACGGAGAGAAAGTGAGGGGAGTAAGAGCGAATGGAAAAAGCACACATCAGTGATAGCCATGACCAAAGACTTCATCACAGCACTGGCTTTTCTCCAGACAATGGAATTTTAAAAAGGGGATTTAAGCTGGAGACACAGACCTTGGTCTATATGGAGGGAGGAAAGTCAATTGTCCCTTAATCTTTGTGTGAGCTGTACAGGCCTTTCATCTGTTTCCCCCAAAAGCAGATTGGGATTCAATACCATCTGTTCAAATCTCTGAAACTTTTCCAAAACAGGACTTGAACAGAAAAAGTTGACCAACTGGTCTAGGTGAGGAATTCTAGAAAGCTTTCTTAAAATGTAGGAACTCTTAGATGACCCTACTGACACAACCATCTAGATAGATAGATAGATAGATAGATAGATAGATAGATAGATAGATAGATACTTGATCCCCAGGGGAAATTCAAGACTAGGATCTATACTGATCCTTCCATTTGTCTCATTGGACGCATACTACCCTATGTTGATGAAATGCTGTACTGTGATTCATGCTTCCCTCAGATTTTTCCACCCTGGCACCAGGTTTGAAAAAAGTGTGCTTTCCGGCAGTGCGTTTACAGGATTCGTTTGGACGATCGGCCAAGACGATGCAAAACCTGTGCGTTTAACCCAAAAAGCGTCTCTGTGTGGACGGGGCCTGAGATTCTCTGAGGACTTCCTGAAGTGAGTGCACACTGGCAGTAGGCTGGTATTGACTGGCACTGTGGCCCATCCTGGCTCGTGTGCTCCCAGACTGGAGCTGGGAGTCTGAGTGCAAAGTAGCAGCGTGTGGGTTCAACACCATAGCTCCAGTGTCCAGTGTGGACAGATACAGTTGACTGGAGATAATCTGATGTGTGATGTGTGTGTGTGTGTGTGTGTGTGTGTTTGTGTTGAGAAGCATAGGTGTGGGTGCAGGGTGCATGGGGTCATGTTGCCATGGACGCATTGAGTTGCACGCAAGAGGATAAGCAGGACTGACCTCGTCTCTCTCAGGTTAACAGAAGCCGGGTGCAGCATGCATGAAGAAGTGTGTGTGTGTGTCTGAAAACGCACTTCTCAGACACTCTGAGCGTGACAGAGTGTGAACCTGTGTCACAGTAAGATGGAATATTGTGAGAAAGGTCTGTGAAAATAAGTGTGTGTGTGTGAGAGAAAGAGAGTGAGTAAGTGAGAGAGAGAGTTGGTGCTCTGCTTGTTGAACTTTGGCTCTGGAGGCTGTGCAGGGCTTTCGTCTCGTAAAAATTCTTCCTGTCAGGCTGTAAACATGGCGTTAGCCAGAACCAGGCGTTTACACACAACAACTAATCCCCCTCATCCACATACACAGAGAGTGTGTGTGCAAGCCATGGAATCTCTACCACCAGTACTTCACAACTATTCCGTGGTGTACATTTTTTGCACACTGATTTCACATTGTGTACATTTCTTTTGGGGTTGTCCCTTTGAGTGTGTGTGTGTGTGTGTGTGTGTGTGTGTGTGTGTGTGTGAGGGGGTTGGGAGGGGGGTTGCATGTGTCCTCTTCTACAAACTGCACCTCATATAATTTATTGTTCTTCATTATATGTGTTAATGTCAGCTATATGCATATTACCTATTTGTTTGTATGCATGTCTATCTGTGTGTGTGTGTGTGTGTGTGTGCGCATGTGTTGTGCTGTGCTGTGTCTTAGACCATGTTAACAGGAAACCCTGTTGAGGTGTCTGTAACAGTGGTGTGTGTGGCTGCGTGCTCCTGTTGAGCTGCTCGTTTGGCTGGCCTGTCTGTCTGGGCCGCTCGGGGGCTCACTGTCGTCACACGCCACACTCACTGGAGGCCTGACAACAGGTGCTTCCTGGACAAACACAGAGCAGGTGCATCTCTGTCCTACCACTACCCCACACACACCCTCTCTACTCGACATACACACACACACACACACACACACACACACACACCCCTTGTTTCCCTTGTTTCTCTCTTTTTCACTCACACACACACACACACACACACACACACTCTCTCTATCTCTCTCTCACACACACACTCACTCTCTCTCTCTCTCTCACTCACTCACTCACTCACTCACTCACTCACTCACTCACTCACTCACTCACTCACTATCTCTCTCTCTCACACACACACACACACTCACTCTATCTCACACACACAGCTTTTCTTCCCCTTGTTTCTCTTTCATTCACATGGTCATTTTCTCTATTTTTATGCCCTTTGTAGATTCACTCAAAATACTCTTCCACTCATGACTAATCTTATTTCCTTTCTCTCTTCTCTTAACTATTTATAATCACTCTCACACACACACACATGTAAACACACAAACACACACACACATGTACACACACACACACACACACACACACACACACACACACATTTCTTTGCCAAGCAAGTTACAAGAATATAATACAAGAATACACACACACACACAGGTGGGCTTCTTGTTATTTCTATTCACTGGTTGCAGCAGGTGCGAACGGGCAGCAAAAACAACCCAGTGACTGACAGATGCCTCTCCGTGACCTTTCACCTCTGCGTTCATAAACCGCTGTGAGCATGTGCAAAGCTCGGGGCGTGATGTCTGTTTATTCTCGACACTGCATTGTTATAATCCATTTAAACTTGACAGAATCAACAACAGAACACAGAACATCATTCACGCACAACATACCGAACATTGTGTGTTTTACAGTACGTGAGATCAAACATTTGCAGGCACTTCCATGACCTTGAAATATAGCAGAAGCACCATCTTGCATCTTCAGAAATAGGTGAGGTAGTGTTTCTATGTAGAAGAAGCACCCTTAATGTGCTAATGAGAGCCCCTTACATTTCTTTGCCAAGCAAGTTACAAGAATATAATTTCAGGTAAATATAAATACACATTTTAAAAGAACACCATATAATTTATAAGACTTGCAAAAGTATACTGTGACCAGTGTTGCATTTCAGCTGGCTGCTAATGATTTAAGAGACCAGTGGATGGGGTTTCAGTAGATGGATCTGCAGCCACAAGTTTCCCCGTAATAAAATAGCGCCATAAAATAATTTATTTTGGCGAGAATCGGCTGTTCTCATCACTCACACACACTAAACAGATTTTTAACAAAGGGCTGAGCTTCTTTGAGCATTTTGAGATCATAATGTCTAAAGACAACTTATTGAAACAGTGGTACTGAATAGTGTCAAGAGCCAAAGAACAGCCCACAACTTCCCAAAAGCACCAATCATCTTTGTTGGTTGTCACCTGATGTAATTCATGTCTGGATCCACACGACTAGAGAGAACAATAATAGTCACTCGAAGCCTTTGCCGACACCTGTCCATTGCTTGGAAAAAGAATCATGAACTGATTGATCCTGGCCTCTACCTCTGAAATCTGAACATACCCCCCAAACAAAAACAAACTCTGGATGTTCTCTCTCAATCTCAATTCTGACATAATGAACACAGCAGCTTCTAAGCTCCTGATCTGGTCATGTGATGTCCTATTCTACTGAGCTGACCATTCGTATGCAGCCTGACCAGAGGCTTTAGCCATCAATGTGGACACACTTCATACATGAGCTCTCTCTCTCTCTCTCTTTCTATTTCTCTCTCTCTCCACAGAGACCTGAATGTAGAGGAACCGCAGTGTCCTTACCAGCTTCTAGGCGAGTAAAAGAAACATTGGCTAGTCATCCTCAGTCTTTGAGTGAGCAACGGTAGCTTTCAGTGCCAAAGCCTGAGCACTAGAGGTTTAGACGTCAGAAGTTCTCCCCTCAAAAGGTTAAATGAGGTTAAATGACTTCAGTGCATCACCTAAAGATATCTCTTATTGTCCATTTTGTTCCGGTCGGCGACGCCTCCTGCGTGCCCTATTTGTCAAACTGGGCTGTCATGAGGTGGAAGTGTGGGGCAGACTGTGGAGAAAAGGTGTTTCTTAGTGTCTAATGACACTGCGGTGGGTGTGAATGAGGGGTTGGGGGCATGCTGCAAAGCATTCTGGGTAAACTGGGGCGAGGTGGTCTCATGAGGACCGTCTGCTGTCGGATGTCCCTCATCATCATGTCCGTCTCGATGCGTGTGGTGCGTGTGCTTCTGGCGTCCACCATTGTGGTGTGAGTGCTGGGACTTGTGCTTGTGCGTGTGCGTGCGTGTGTGTACGTCGTGAGGTGTGTCCTGTCTCACGGTGTGCGTGTCAGTCCTCTGCCGGCTGGTGCGTGGGGTGTGTGTGTCCTCCCGTGGTCCTTCCTCCAGGTGGGGAGGTGTGTATTCCTCCGTGGAGGTGTGTGTGTGTCTGCTGCGGGAGGTGGAGTTCTCCTGGGCCACCTCCAGGCACTTGCCCTTCTTGTCCTGCCCCCTGAACCCCCGCAGCTTGGGGCTCCAGTGCTCCCTCCAATGGAGGGCAATGGTGGAGCGGTCCGCCACTAGCCGGTGCTCCCCGGGCGCCCAGTTACGCCCCCCTTCCTCCGCGCCAATCAGGAGGAAGGTCCGGCCCACCTGGAGGGTGGGGCAGCCGCAGCCGAGGTCGCGGTCCGGCACCCAGAGAGCCTGCTGGCCCCGACGCACGCGAGATGAGCCCACACGGAACACGGACTGCACCCATATCGAGAACTGCCACCAGGGCCCGGAACGTTCCATTCCTTTCACCTGCACCTTCAGAACTGCGAGAAGAGACCAGAGCCAGTTTAATCATCAGAGCTGTGGCACGTTGGCATTTGAGAATTCACATTACGGAGACGCAAAATTGTTATTGTTAGTTTCATGGTGTTGAACGTACCATAGTCCTTCAGACAAAATGTCTCCAGGTTCATTCTCACTTTCACTGATGAGGGGTGACAGTAAGACTGACACTCCTCAGCTAATAGAGTGATATAAAAAGTGTTAGAGAGAGGGCAAAGGAAATACAAAGAATATTTATGAGTGAGTGAAGGTCTGTCACTCTAAAATCACCTATAGTTCTGCCCAAGTAAACAATACATCACATGTATTTCAAAAGTTTGTCACTAGGGGGCAACATACAGCAATTCATTGACAGTGTTTTGAAGGATCCAAACTCTAAGAAAAAAATTATCAGGTCAAATAGGATAGTTCAGATGTAAGGTCAACGTAGGCTGCACTTACCCCTACTGTACTGAGGCTGGTAGACTGGAGTTGGGGCAACAACTTCCTGGATCTCTAGATAGTCAGGTAAGATAGATAGATAGATAGATAGATGGACAGACAGACGGACAGATAGAGATAGATAGATAGGTAGATAGATAGATAGATAGATGGACAGACAGACGGACAGATAGAGATAGATAGATAGGTAGATAGATAGATAGATAGATAGATAGATGGACAGACAGACGGACAGATAGAGATAGATAGATAGATAGATAGATAGATAGATAGATAGATAGTGAAAACCAAGATAGAGGAAACAGAAAGAAATATTCAAAAACAAAGACAGAATCGAGAGATAGAGAGTGAGAAAAATAGAGAGATAGGGGGAGAGAGAGAGAGAGAAAGAGAGAGGGAAAGAGATGGTGTAAGATTACTGCAATGAGAGATGAGTGTGTAATTGGTGTGCCTTTGACTTTGCCCTTCCTCATGCCTACACCTCCGCTGCACTGGAGCAGTAATCCCAGTAGCTGCTCATTAGTGCATACTGTGTGTGTAAGCCCCTCTGTGTGTTCCTGTAGGTGTGTGTGTCTTTGCATGTGTATGTGTGTGTGCTCTTGTAATGGGAGAAAATGTGAATATGTGTGCTATGTTTGCAGTGTCTGCCTTTATGGCTTTAGGTGCGTGTGGAATGCCTGTGTGCAGGGCGTGTATATGTGTGTGTGTGTGTGGTGTCCATCCGTGCGAGTGTGTGCATGTGTGTGGTCCTCTGGGGGGTCAAAGTGACCACCCTCCACTTCCCCAGCCAGCCTGTCCTTTGATTAGTAGACCTGCAGAAACCCAGACTCTCTGCTCTCTTCCTCACACACACACACACACACACACACACACACACACACACACACACACACACAGCTGTGAAAGTGTGTTTTTAAACGTCTGTCTTATGTTACACTGAGCAAGACACCATGGTAACAACTGTCCGTTAAAGTTAACACACACACGTACAAATACACTCAATCATGCCGCCCCAAACTCACGGCTCTGGCCAAGAATGGACTGTGGCGTTGGACTAACCATATATTACCCAGACATCTAACCTAATGCTGTGCTTCTGCCTTGCACTCTGACACAACTGGGACAGACCTGACACCCTACACCCCCACCCACCCACCCCTGAACGCTCAAACAGGGCTCCACAGCTCTTCAGTGGAAGAGTGGGAGTGCTGGAGAAAAATAGTAGAAAGGTGGTGAGTGAAAATAACTTCACCGTTAAAATTGTTTCAGTTGTGTATAGCATTCGTTTTTGCCCGAAAATAATTCAAATTTTAGACAAGCGGTCAAACTTGTCTCTTACAGAGGCCCAAGGTTTTGGTCTCATCTCTCTCTCTCTCTCTCTCTCTCTCAGACACACACACACACACACACACACACCAGGAGGGAGACAAACTCAAACACCTCGCTGGTGCTAATAATAAGCTCTCGTCTCATTTTCCAGTGATGAATAGCCAGTGTGTTTCCTTTTCCCGAGTCGTGCGAGGTGCGTGGGTTTTGTTTTTAACCGCGACTCTCCTTTGGTGGCACAGAGGGGCTCTATAAATAACCGCGGGTGGCCCTGTAAAAAAAACAAACAAGCTTTTCTTTCAGTGAGTCCTTTCGTCCGAAGAATTATGCATCTGCCCCGCCACTGACGAGCCCGTTTGAGAAGCGCAACAGGTGCGGGCGGTCGCCCCGCGGAAAATCACCTGACGCAGGCTTAAGACACGCAGCCGCCTCGCGCGACTCCCTCGGAACCCCGACATAACAGTGACACACGTGGATTATCGCTCAACTCGGTGTCGCTGAGCCTGCTCTGATGGAATAAAGTGCCTGAAAATCCACCGGAGCCGCATTCAAAGCTGAAGGAAGCCAACCAGCCTGTCCAGGAAAGCCGTTAAAGGCCTGGCGCAGTGTGGAACGCTGTTTTGCCATTGCAGCCATTCGCAGGAATGAGAGATGAGGCGCTAAGTGAATTAATCCAGACATCCAGCAAATCCACCTCACCCCGCTGAACCTCATAGAGGAGCGTAGTTAAAAAGCCTGGACTCATCTTATGAATTAGATTAATTAATTGGACTGAATTAGGACAAGAGCAATTGAGGTCATTGGAGAGATATGACAAGGGCAGGATTACATACAGACAGTTCGACTTGACATGTCGAAGTGCAGTCAGTCATCTGTATTTCCTATAAGCTTAAGATAAATGAAACACATTCACATACAAAATCTGCTAAGTGAATTTAAATATTTCTCTATGTAGACGTGTTGACTGATAGTTAACCCTATAAACCACACAAGCTCTTTGGGCAAACAGCTCAGGCATTGAAATGTGGTTCTTATTCAGACGGGTACTGCTTGCTTGACCTTGAATGACATGACACAGAAAGTACATGTCAGTTGAGACTGAACTGGGGCACTTACTTAGGCAGGGGCGCAGAGGCGATCTGCCCTGTTTGTACCCGGGGGCGCAACGGTTGCACCTCTGTCCCATCACCCCTTCCCGACACAAGCACTGCCCAGTAGACTGGTTACACCAGCGACCCACAGCACCAAGAGGATGGCATTGACATGCTGCATACCAGAGAAAAAGAGAGAGAGAGAGGGGGGGGGGGGGGGAAGAGAAAGAAAGAGAGAGAAAGAGAGAGAAGAGGGGGCAAACAGGATGACATATTAGTGAGGAGAGATACTGAGATGTAAATTGGGGCACATAAATTAAACTGAGACATACTGTAGTACATAATAAGATTTCAGGGTAGACCTACAAAAATAGAACATATATAAACCATATATATATATATACACCAAGGTAGTTTATAAAGAGTGTATCATTGACTATTGGCATTGGTGTAGGAGGTTACAGTTAAGGTGGTGTGCTAAAGACAGGAGAGGGAGGGAGCATTACAAAAGACACGGAATGTGCAGCTTGCGCCAGCCAGAGAGACAGTGACCAATCTCTGTTTAAGATCAGCTGCGCTCATTTAAACAAACCTAACACAACCCCCCCAAGTATGACAAACAGGCAGTCATCTCTCACTAGGATAAATCTCCGCCGGTCCTAAGTAGCTGGTATGCCATGCCAAATGTGAACGCAAATATTTAAACATAACTTGCTGTCTAACAGTTTGGAATGTCAGAGCAGGCGAGGAAAGTACTTGAAACTCAGGTATTAAATTATAAGTGTGAGACACAAAACATGACACACACATACACACACACACACACACACACACACACACACACACACACACACACACACACACACACACACACACATACATACATACACACACACACACATAGGCGGATTCCTTGGACACATGCACATCATCCCCAAACAGCAGAAAGGAGAGTTATATTTGGGCTTTAGTTGGGCCTCCACAGAAGCACGCCTAAGACATGTGACCAGTCAAAGGGCAAATGTCAGCGTGGATTCCAGTTCTCCCACCATAGCCATAACATAGACACACACTCTCTCCTGTACACATGTGTTTGCATGTACATTGTGCACACACACACACACACACACACACACACACACACACACACACACACACACACAAGCACGACGCACACACGACGCACACACATCAATCACACACATTGACGCGCTGTATACAAGACAATAATACGCGCACACCCGCACACACACACATATTGTACATACAATAAACTATCAAAATAGACCTCTGGGTATAAAATAAATGTAAACAAACAAACTCATAATGAATGGTAGACATCTACACTCATAAGCAATTGCACAACAATCTAACCTGTATGATAAGACATAATTAAAGCAATAAAATTCAAGAAGATACACACAAACACACACACACACACACACACACACACACACACACACACGCGACACAAACACACACACACAGTGACTGACGTTGGCAGGCCTTGCGGTGGGTCAGGGGCTTGCTCTGGTCTCTGGTGTAGCCGTTCTGGCAGAACTGGCAGTGGCGGCCGGCCGTGTGGTGTCGGCATTTGAGGCACACGCCGCCACTCTGCCGGCCGGACTGCTGGTAGATCTCCATACTGAACCGGCACTTGGTGGAGTGACCATTGCACTCACAGGCTGAGAGAGAGGGACGGAGAGCTTTGGGTTAGTGGATTTGGAGTTGGTGTGGTAATGAACTTATATATTGTATTCTATTTACTGTGTGTGGGTGTCACTCTCTCACACACTCACCAACACACTCACACACTCTCACACACACACACACACACACACACACACACACACACACACACACACACACGGCCAAGTAATGTTGGCCTGCATGTTGAAATATGGCTTAATTCCTGGAACATAAACTTCAACATTAAGACAAAAATTAAGACAGAGGATGTCCATATTACAGAGAAACAGCCACTGGAAAGACCACTGGCAAAATCAGTTACAAGCTTTTATGTCATATGGTGAACTAATCCACTGGAATAACATTTACTAACAATGAAATGTTGGCTACTGTCTTAGCTAACTGTCTTAGTTTTGGTTTTAGGTCAAAAGGAAAACCACAAGACTGACAGACAGACACAGGGTCATGACTCACGGACGCACGGGTGGGGTTGTGTCGGCGTGGCCCGATGCCACGGGCGGTCGTAGTAAAAGGGCTTGCACACGTCACAGTCTGGCCCCGCCGTGTGATGCTCGCACTGGCACACGGCTTGGCCCTGGTTGTCGCGGCGACAGCGCGAGGCGTGCCCGTTGCACTTGCACCTGCCCCCCACCTGCAGGTCGGACAGCGAGACGGGGGGACGGATCGGGGGCGCCTGGAGAGCGGACGGGCTGAGCGGAAGGGCGACGGCTCCTCCGCTCCTCGGTCGCGAGCCTCTCCCGTCTCCGTGGTTTCGCCTCCTCCGCAGCTCCCGGCTCCTCGAGCTCTTGTCCTGCGTCTCCACTGACCAATCGCAGGCTCCGCCCTGGCAGGGCTTCCAGTGCTGGCCCTCCTTCTTCCGCCGGCGCCCCTTCCCCTTCCTGGGCGAGGAAGGGCTGCCGGTCGCCGTGGCGTCCCCGTCGTGCTCCTTCCTGGTTGTGTTTTGCGTCTCCTCCTGGGAGACGGACTTGTTGCTCCCGTTCCTCCGAGCAGCTTTCTCCTCCCTCTCCCCTCTCCGGTTCTCCTTGGGATTCTCCACCTCGATTTTCATCAGTGTTTTCCCCTCCGTGCCCCACAACAGTCTGTCTCCTCCTCCTCCTCCTCCTCCTCCTCCTCCTCCTCCTTCTGTCCCGTTCGCCCTGAGCGACGCCGTCACCCTTTGTCCCTGCCCGCCACCTCAGGACCCCTCCCGTGCTCCCGCCCTCGCTGGACTTCCCGCTGGCCACGCCCTGTTGGCCGGCCCGCGCCTGCGGCTTGTGGAACACCACCCTGATGTCCGTGGCCGTCACCCAGTCCTGGAGCACGGGGCTGAAGTCCAGGTCGGCGGCCGACGGCCGTCCGTCCAAAGTGGAAAAGGCCAGCACGGCGCCGCCGCGGTGCTTCTGCAGCGGCCTCGGGTCCGAGCAGAGGGGCTCGGTCTCCTGGTGCCGCGTAAGCGCCACCGACTGCGCCGGCTGACCGAAGGCGTCCGGGCAGTCGCTGGAGTAGTACTGCAGTGGGCGCCAGCTCTGGCCGTGGTCCATGGACTTGAGGATGGAGATGGAGAGGCCCTCGGAGAGCTCCCCCTGCTGGCAGAACTGCAGGCTGATGTAGGTGATCTCGGCTGGCGCCCAGGGGCACCGCTACGCCCAGTCAGCTTTTCCTGCCTCCCGCCAGGCAGGTGAGGTTATGCGGGTTGTGGAGGTCGGTGAGGGAGCTCACGTTCCTCTCCGGGGAGGACCCTGCCCAGCTCGGGTGGCTGGCCACCACCGGGACCCCGTAGGCCGCATTGATGAACTCGGACAGGCAGTGGCGCGGACGCCCGTCCAGGTGGTAGCAGGGGTCATGGGGGGAGGTCCAGCGGAGCGGGGAGTGAGAGAGAGGGGTGGGGGAGAGGAGGGATGGGGGGAGCAAGACAGAAAAGAGGAGGAGGAGGAAAAGGAGGAGAAGGGAGGGAGGGGAGTGAGCAGAGAGCATGATGTCACCCAGCCTGGAAAAAAAAAAGAATGGAAAAAAAATTGCTTTTCAGAAATACTTTTAAAAGGTTGAAGGGAATTCAAGGTAAAACAATAAAGAAATAAAAGGAAAGGAAACATTTTTAAGGATTTATACAAAATGCATCCAGTGTCACGGGTGGACAATGTATCCATTTCCCTTTTGACTGACCACCTGGGGGTCTATTGAAAACATCTCAGCTCAGATGCAACCAGGTCCAAAAGTCAAAGCACCACCGTTTTACTGCCATAATCCCAACCAGCTCTCAACAGGATCTCTGAGGCAACGGATCAGGAACAAGGCCTTTTCAAAAGTATTCATCTTAACATTTTGGAAGGGGCAAGGGGGAAAAAAGAAAGAAAAAAAAAAAAGGATGAGTTTTGGATGAGTGAAGGGAGTGAAGGATCACAGAAGGATCCGGGTGGATGACAAAAAGCTGGAGGAACAGCTGGCCCTGACACAGCAGCAGTCACATGAATCATATTTACGACCCTCCACTTGTACTAGGTAAGGAAGTGTCTGAATGGACAGAGAGAAAGAAAGAAGTAAAGAAAGACAGAGAGAGAGAAAGAAAGAGAGAGATAGAGGGAGAGAGAGAGAGAGGAAAGGAGGAAGCAGCAGATTCAACTTTTTTTTAATTTACCCTTATGTCAAAAACAATCTACCAGTGGTAATGTGTGTTTATCATGCGAGTGAGGAAACATTTAGGAGAGCAAGTCAAAGTCAGTGGGAAGGAGGAGCTCTCAGTGGACACACAAATGACAAAGAAGGCATTGAGTAAGACGTCCACACGAGTGGAGTGAATGAAGACGAACCAATAGATGGACAGAGAGAAAGAGAGAGCCAGGGGGATGGCAGGAGGAAGACCGATAGATGGATAGAGAGAAAGAGAGCGAGAGCGGAGGAAGACAGGCGGATGGACAGAGATTAGAGGGAAAGATCGAGCGAGAAGATTTATAGCGCAAATGCGAGCCATGCACGTTGGGCTTGAGCCCTCATCCGGCCGCTTCCTCCAACAGCACAGACGTGTGTGTGTGTGTGTGTGTTTGTCTGTGTGTATTGGTATGAGAGAGTGTGTGACTGTGTGTGTAAGTGTGAGTGTGTGTGTAAGTCCCACCACTCGAAAGAATCACTTTTTCTCTCCCTTTACGAGACGCTGACACAAGGAATTTATTTATCTGTCGACGTGCGATCCGATACCGGCAAAGTTAGCGGGCGATCTCGGGTTAGGGACCTACTGAACAATGGGACTACTTTTCCAGCCAGGGTGATCTACAACTGTGACAACCTGTTGGGTTTTAAGGCCTGAGAGGGCCAGAGGGACCAAGGGCCTGGACAAGAGAAAGATAAATAGAGAGATAGAGATACTGATATATGGAGGGAGAGAGAGAGAGAGAGAGAAAAAAGAAGAAGGTGTGTAAAAAACAGTAGCCTGTCTAAATACCCCTTTGTTTCTAATCTCAATTAAAAGAAAAACAACTAAACATCTATTTTGAGTGTTGCCCTTGGAAACGTCACGCATCCTGACACGGCTGTAGGTAGCAACAGCGCTGGTGTCTGTGTGAGTAGAGTGGGGGGTACTGAGGGTGGGGCAGGTGTTGAGCGGCCCAACTGTGACTCCCGTCTCGCCGCGGCACATTCCGGGGGTCCGGTGCGCAGCCCCCCTGGGCATACCACACGTGTTGCGACATGCCCCTGGAGAAACCGGATCAACCTGCGAAAACGCTATCCGGATTAATTAATCGACTGATAGATCGAGTCTCAGGCGGACGAGAAGGCGTCAGTGCATCGGCTCATGACTCGTGGTGTAAGCTCAAGGCAGCGGTGAAGTCGGGACCGGCCAGGACGGTGAAAACATATCGGGACAGTCATGAGCCGGTAGGAGTGTTGGAGTCAACCAATACTGAGACATAACATCTGATCCGAAGGCTATATTTCCACAGCAGGACTGAGGTAAGAGTGGGATTGTTAAAATCCATTTGCAGCAAGAGAGGTCAAAGGTCACCAGCCAGGGAAAGGCTACACTGATACAGAAGTAGTAATCAAGCTTTATTATTTAGAGTATCAATCAGTAGCAATCAAGCCATGTTATTTACAGCACCAATCAGTAGCAATCAAGCTACGTTATTTACTGTACCACAGGTGCTGCGAGTCTCTGAAGCAAGGGCGTCCAAGTTATTCAATATAAATAATTGAAGGATATATTATTACCAATGTTAGACTGGGGGTATGGATGAGTGATGTGACACTGCAGCTTTAAAGACTGAGCCAAGCTTGTCACTGAGGCCCCCCCTGGAGAAGGACACAGAGAAAGAGAGTGAGAGAGAGGTGCAGGTGTCCAGGGCATGCGTAAGAGGGGTGGCTATGGGGGCAGTGTGCGCGTCCAGCCGGGTGACAGTAAGGGGACGTTGGATGTTATTCAGAGGGGCTGTAGGTCTATATAGTGGCCGGGTGGAGGAGGGTGGGGGGCATTCCTGAAGCATGATCTGCACTTGTTCTAGGGTACATGACATTGCTAATTAAACATAGCTCATTACAAGTGCACGAAGGATTGATGGTCCCTAGAGGGCGCACTAGTAGGGCTAAATTGAGCCTCGTTTAGACTCCGGGCAGATCGTCTCCTAGTCTGAGGTGGGGGGTGGGGGTCTGGGGGGGACGGGAAAGGGGCAGGAGGCCTGGCTGGATAGGGTGTCTGTGATTTGTCCTATGCTTTCCATAAATTCACACTCAGAGCAGGTCGGAAGGCGACGGCTGGAGGTCGGGCCCACCGAGGTCTTTAAAGACGATACGGACGCATCCGTGCGTTCCCACGATAAGTCATCGGCGAGTCAGGGAGAAATGAGCAAAATTACTTTGTTTGCGTGCTAGGTGTGAGGAGTAATTAGGGCGGCTTTTTTGTGTGCATGCATGCGCACGCACGGGACGGCCACGAAGCGTATAGAGCAGCGCGCGCGAGCCGCAACACACATATATAGCCTAGTCGACTGTGACCGGTCTTCTCTCATTGCTTCACGTTGCACCACTGCTGTCTCAAGAGGGCCAGTAAACATAGTGATAACTGCTTCAAATATTTCTTGCAATAATTGTATTCCAAACAAATTGTATCTGCTGTATAACAAAACATGAAACAAATATTACTAGCAAGACATGTCAGAACAGCAAATAAATTTGTAAAGCAAATTAAAAAAACAACACATTCCAAGAGATGCAGTAGGCCCCCCAAACAGCAGCAGGTTTATTTTTAAAATCATGATGTCAAAAGGTGAGCTCAACACTATCTCCGTCCGAGAACCTTTAAGGTCCAGGGCTCTCCATGGCAGAGGCCTGAGAGGGTGGGCTGGGGCGTCTGAGCTCTAGAAAAACACCTGATGACAGCCGTCGGCATGTTTACAGCCTGCTGAGACATGGCCCTGGCTGGGGATGGTGTGTGTGTGTGTGTGTGTGTGTGTGTGGAACCAGCAGCTCTTGTTAGCAAGACCTTTCACTGGACGTCTCGCTCTCCTCCCAGGGGCCCTTGGGAGTGATGCTGCCCAGGGCCTAAGAGCCTGTGGTGGAGTATTAGCACGGGCAAGCCTGGGCAGTTGGGGGCAGTTGAGCGTGCCAACAGCTCTGCAAGCACAAACATTACACTATGACATCAACGTTGCCTTTGTACATTAAATACATGGGAGTCTAAAGCAGTGTTGCAGACATTATATATTTTTTCCACATTCTTATTAATGCCATCAAATAACAAGAAGACTAAATAGAGTGCCATGGTATGAGCAATGTATTATTCTACTATACATTCTGTGCAGTCCATATGGACTAATCTGTTTTAGCAAACTACTCTTTATTAAAGTATATCGTAAGCAAATATGCATCATATACAATTACATATATGATACATGCACATATTTATATGTGTAAAGTAGTGAATACTCTTTGGGCAAGCAGACTAGAGAGGTGGGGGGAGAAGATTTATTAGCAGTGGTATAATTACACATCTTTTAAAAGGAGCTGGAGCATCTTAGCATAAAGATCATCCTACAGCACCGGAGACTGCGGTCAAAGTCAAACCGCCACTGGGCAGCCATCGGTCCCATTTAATCCCACAATAAACATGAGCAGTAAAACTTGTACATGGCTGCAAACACGGCACCAACAGCAAACAGCTCAGCTGGGGAGCGTTTAAAAAGTCAGGGTGTGTGAGTGTGTGTGTGTGTGGGGGGGTATCGGTAGCGAGGGTAGAGGGAGGGTAATACATGTCTTTTCCACTGTATCAAAAGCACACCTTTTTACTCTCTTTCTCTTTCTCTCTCTCACACACACACACACACACACACACACACACACACACACACACACGCACACACACACACTGCATCTCTGCTGTTGCCCCTCTCAGTGGTCCAAATCCCCGCACTGTGACAGGGGCTTGTTCGGGGTTGTTCAGCATTGTCGAGCAGATGAGCAGGATTTGGGCTGTCTCACACGTTTTAATGCGTTAACATTCCTCGTCATGGAGAACACACCCAGCCAGAGACCACGAAACACAGCCCAGGCACGGCTCATTTGTACACACACACATGCACACACACACACACACACACGTACACACACATGTACACACACAATATTTCTCAGTGCAATTTTTTTTCTATTTTCCTCTAGCGCGCACACACACATATATGATATCCACATTCATCTTGCCATGGGATAATGGTGTTGCATTAAAAATGCAATTACACAGCATCCTTATGTCAGCATGAATATTTGGGTTTTCCCAAAGCATACATGCATGCCACTAAATTGGCACAATCCATCTTGTTTTACGAGCTCATGTTGGCTTTAAAATAAATTAAATCTCATCTGTCACTGACACAGATGGTGTTTCACCAAAACAAAAACATAAGCGCTCTCTCTCTCACATACACACACACACACACTTTCTCTACCACACACACATGGACAGAAAGAAAGACTGAGCACCTGTTAACTCTTGTCAGCAACTCAAAGCAACACCTTAATTTTAATTTCCAATTGTCCTTAGCCTGTCCGAAACACAACACTGACCACTGAGGTCATGCAAACAAAGGACAAGGGGAAAGAGAGAGAGAGAGAGAGAGAGAGAGGAAACCCCATGTATGTTCCCCTGATTCCCATACAGCATTCCTAGTCTGCTCCCAGGATGTTATTCCACTCTGAAGAGATTCCTGCCGCCCGGTTTTAGGTGTAATAATCTAATTTTAGTGGGGCTGGTGCGGGAGGCGCAGAAAGCGGATCATCACCATGTTCACATCTTTAGCCAGGAAGACCGCTGGGCTTCTGCTGCACACCTTTCTGTTCACACGACTGATGTACACAGCCTGTGGTTTGATTACATGCATAGGAATACAGATAGATATGGATCAAATTCATGGGATATAGGCTAGGCCATCTGTCTGTTTTCAGCCTTTTATAAGACCTAATAATAATAATAATAATAATAATAATAATAATAATAATAATAATAACAACAACAACAACCAGAGAGCTTATAATTTCGCTTAGTTTTAAATCAAACTTATTTTGGAGCTGGTCAACTAGGGCCTTGTGGAGTATACGCCTGGATTTCATTTGCAGATTGCCCAAATGACAAATGCACAGTATCGTAGCGTATAGGCTACAGGAGAAATTATGGCACATACGCTTCATTTAACCGAAATCATATTTGTCTTGACAGATCTGGCAACGTTCGCAAGGCAGTGGAACTGCTTCGGTGAAGGCACATACCTTAAAATACTGCACACCTTTCTGTTCACACGACTGATGTACACAGCCTGTGGTTTGATTACATGCATAGGAATACATACTTCTTTTTAAAGAGACCCTTTAACCTTGAGCGGCTTGTTGTGTGTGGCTTGCGCTCAATCACAGCTTTCTGTTAGAAAATGTTTGTGGTCATTGGCTCTGTTTGAATAAATAAATTCTTTAGTTTAGATAAAAAAAATGAAATTGCACTGAAAGAAATTTCAGCGAACTGTGAATCATAAATAACCATAGATTTTAAAAGAGTACTAAAGGTCCAAGGATGTCCTGATTTATGAAATATGTGTCTTCGCCTCTCTTTACATTTATTAGGACTAACCATACTGTATCATACACTTCTACATTTATTGGAGCAAAATGCCATTAAGCATTAACTAGGTGAGATGAATAAAATGCATGCATGGTGCATAAGGGAGGGAAAAGGAGCACCATTGAGTGCAGTTGCAAGGGGAAAGTGGACACACATCCATACACTCTCCCACGCTACTTTAATGCTAGTTGGCAGTGGGGTTCCCTGTGAGAGCTTGCTGCTCTGGGCTGCAATATTGAAAAACAGATGCAGATGAAATGGAGGTCCGAGATTTCCCATGTCCCACCCATGCCAAGTACAACACAACCAAATGAACAGGAAGGAAAGGTGGACACTTTTTTCCCAGGGTGAACTCCAGTGATTAAGCACACAGATTGTGTGACTCTTAGTTGGAGTTGACCTATGTAGACTATAATTGAGAAATTGTTACAATGTTTGCCCTCCAGAATAACCATCAACATGCAATGGCTTTGACTTTTGGACAATTTTCATAATGTGATTTTTAGCCAAGAGAAGGCCTCTAAACCAATTTTGTGAATTGTAGTTTCTTGTACTTCCACTATACATTTTAATCCATTATATTAGCTAGCTGAATGTAAAAACAGTGATATTTTTATTTTCACATGATCGATTTAGAGAATGATCGACCAATGAAACCGGCAAGGGGTAAGGTGTTTGGGAGCACGGTCATAAAACACAGTAAATAACAAAACATCACATCTGAGGAAACTTGACAGGTAATAACTGACCTAAGTGCGAGGGAAAAAACAGCTGGCTTTAGTTGGAAACAACGGAAATGAAATTTCTCCAATAAAACAACATGCAGCTCATAGGGACACACCGCCGAGGAAACAATGAAAATATTTGCTCACACTGCACAGGTGCAAAATGTGTTTTCATTTACAAACAATACAAATTAAAGATGACCTATGATAAAAAAAAATATGACCTATAATAAAATTTACCTACTAGATTTAATACATAATAACTTTGAAAATACGCCACAATGCAACCTCTTTGGCCCGCTGATATAGACTAGGCCATCTGTCTGTTTTCAGCCTTTTATAGGCCTAATAATAATAATAATAATAATAATAATAATAATAACAACAACAACAGAGAGCTTATAATTTCGCTTCGTTTTAAATCAAACTTATTTTGGAGCTGGTCAACTAGGGCCTTGTGGAGTATACGCCTGGATTTCATTTGCAGATTGCCCAAATGACAAATGCACAGTATCGTAGCGTATAGGCTACAGGAGAAATTATGGCACATACGCTTCATTTAACCGAAATCATATTTGTCTTGACAGTTCTGGCAACGTTCGTAAGGCAGTGGGACTGCTTCGGGTGAAGGCACATACCTTAAAATAATTATGGCCAATTCAAAAGAAATTTCCCAGCATTCAAACTGTTATCATTTCCTTGTCCAGCCCATTTATCGTAATTTCAGGTAATTGCTCACTGTAATTTCTGTGTCTGCACAGATTATTTATTGCGTCCATGTCCTTATAGCCTAAAAGACTGACAAATATTTAGAACTTCTCTTACACTGACCTGGAGAGGGAAAATGGGCCGACGTGAAGTGTTAATTTTTCATAAAATGTCTAACTGCTGTGGTCAATAAAACGTGGCGTTTGTCGAGAAATTACTTAAGATATTCGCATAATTACATCCCTGACGAAACAGAATAAGAGGTACTAATCTGGCACAAGACATAACATAGTTTAAATAATCAATACTATTACAATATTGAGTCAGTGCGAATAACATAATGTACTGGATTATTTTGCTTTTTTCTTGTTGTGGTATGGAGAGAACCCTGGTGGTCTTACTAAATAAATTGTTTGATAGCAATGCCTCCCCTCGAGTGACAAATAACTCCCTTTGTATCTGACAAATAGGCCTAACAAATTACAGTGCTGAATGTTTTCAGTAATCTTCTTTAGGCTATAATGTCCAGTCGGAAATCGCAGTAGCCTAAGCCTTTCTTGAGAAATGCCGAACGAAGAGGATGTCTGTAATATTAGTAACCTTTCTGAGAAGGAGAGTGCATCATTAATCTTACGTCACAAATTTGCTTTAGCCTAAACATCCTCAAAACTTCAGTGAAGGGTTTCAAAGTCATCCGATTTTGTTAGAATACACCCCTGTGTAGCCTACCTATTCTCGGCTATTTGTCCAGTGCTGGAGCGTAATGCGCGAACTTTAGCACCACCATCACCGGGTCTAACTAATCAACTTGTCAATGCCTGGGTGCCTTAGATTCTAAATTTAAAACTCTAACCTACAGAGCAGAGAGACTTAACGCGACACGGGGGAAACCGCTGTCTAAAAAGGGCGATTAAACACTAAAGAGCAAATGCCTGGTGCACTCACCATGTGCGTCTCAATGCGTGATCACCTTCTCATGCGGACTTGATCAATTCGCGCCGACGGCAAATGGACAGCTATCCAGCTGAGCTGAGCCGAGCGCTCCGGAGCGCGGGGGTCGTGCTCGCCCGCCACGGCAGGGGGCGTCTTGCCCTGACGTCAACGCACAGGCATTGGCACACTCGACTAACATCTGCACATGGGCTGGAGCAGAGGGCGAACTCAGCGCTGGCGGGTATTTTAAAGATGCGAGGGGGGCTTAATGTTGAAAGGACGCGGGTCATTAGACCGCATTTAATCACCGACGTTACGCTTGTTTGGATTTATAAAAACACACACTTGAAATAACACTTGCGCAAACATCCCAGGAAACCCCCACAGATGTGTTCTCACATGCAGCGGCGCTGCAGATGAGCTAAAGCGGAGTCAGATGGAGGAACGATGCGAAAGGAAAGGGGGGTGGAAAGAGAGGGAAAAGTAAATGTCACGTAAAGAGGAAAAGAACAAGTGAATTTGAGGGTGGAGAGACGAAGTCACTTTCCCAGAGAACCCCGTAAAGCTGATTGATGACTTCCCTCGAGGAATGCGTCCCAGGTGTGTGTGTGTCTGAGTGAGACTGTCAGTATATGTGTGTGTGTGTGACGACGCCAAAGAAACGTTTAGAATTGATTTTGTTGGAAAGTTGACAAGTGCCATAAAACCAACTCCTTCGGCCTTATTGTGCATCATATCAAATTCTGACACGTCACCTTTGTGTAGCGCAGTTTTCACACACACCACAGCTTGGGGCCACGGTAGGTGGAAAACCTAAGTTTTTGCAAATGCTGGATCAGTTACCTCGAGGCAAACAGATGGGTCGATAGGCGCAGAGGAGAATTCACAGACGTTTGGGGATGTCTGAAATCGGTCCAAGAAAAAGTGAAAACGCACCGCGGTTTTATAAACTACAGAGGTGCGAAGGAGAAGACTACTGTGGCTCCTCACAGAATGTAACCTTCTCCACCGCCCCCACCCCCACGGCCCCTGCGCGGCATCTCAAACTATCCAGAGCAGCATCTGGTCCAGAAAAGCTCAACCTATGTTTGTGTTGGAAAGATGCGGTTACCATTCTTCTTTCTGCTCTGCGGGGTAAGCTTCAGTGTCTTCATTTACAACAAACGCTTTATTTTCAACATGCCAGTATTTTGTTCGGGTATGTTTATAAAAGTATCGGCCCTTCGAGTGCAAATAAAATGTGACTGAACTATATCAAATTACACTGCTTCAGTAAATAATAGTTTCCATCGAAACATTTGGTATGAAGAATGCGCCCTGCGAAATATCCCGAGGCGTGGAGTGAAAATAAACAAATACAATAGGGCGTTGATTCCATCGGCAGCTGTAGACATCTCAATTAACATTACAACACTTCACTAAAACTGACAACAGCTATAATTTATTATTATTTTATGAAGTAAATTCCAACCGTTACTGACAAAAAAACATTCCATGACGACGTTACAAACAGAAAGATACATCTAACGTATCTTGAAAAGCAAAAGCATCCATGTCATAGACAGACTACATAAGAAAAACAGATTAAAAACGCAAAATCTTATGATGGCAATACATTTCCTTTAGTTCAGTTTAGTTTAGTACAGTCCCTTTAGGCTTCATTCCTTTAGAACACAAGTGGGTCTGCTGTTTCACCTTACCTCACATTTGTATGCCATAATTCAGGGGACCATGCACACACTGGTCTGTTCACCAGATTGCACAGCTAGGGATGGTCCAAAATGAGGGCATGCAAAGAGAACCAGTTATTTTTGCTTAGAGCATAATAAAGGACCCCCCCCCCCCTTTCAAAAAAAAAATTCCATTGTAGCTGAGAAAAACTATAATTAAATATTTCAACCTCAGATTCCAGTTAGATGTAAAGATGTATTATGCAACATAATCAGTGGTTTGGACGGCAAAATTGTTTATTGAATCAAAGAGCAAGTGAATAGTTTGAGTGAAAGATATGTTTATGATTATGATTGAAGTGATATTAATTGGCGTGTTGCCAAGACAATTAAAGAGTATCTCCATCTCACGTTTAGAAATATTGAGGAACTTTTACCCACAATGTTTTTATTATGATCATGTCTCCATGAAGCCTCTTTGGGGTAATTCCAAGAAACTTTCAAAACAGCATGGCTTAAAATACAGGTGGTTTTGATTTGAGTTGATTTGTTTGATCATTGGACTAAGTCAAGGCACATGTTTGGACACAATGCAGTGAATCAGAAAACCTTAGTTCAGTGTCCAAAATTGATCCTTTGTTTTACTGAATGAATAAATGCTTACCCTGGTGCCTAAAAAGAAGTCATAAAAGCCCTTTCCACAACACTGATGCAGTTGCACGGCAGCACAACTTAAACCTGACACTGAACGGGCTTTGCACAACATTGTACAATACTCGCCTGGTATAAAAACAGACTTTATGTAACACTGGTGAAAACTGTTCTGGAAGCAGTAGGCAGGCAGAAAATGGCCTATGTGAACCAGAAAGTCAAACAACATTATTTAGACTGATTTTATTGGATACTATTTGACGTCACTTTTGGAGAGCACAAGAAATGGTCCTAGAGCAGCCTTTTCTTCCAGTCTAAAAAAAACAAACACAACCTGTCTATGATCATCCCCTAATTGAACACAGTTATCCAAAATTACAAGAAACACTGATAAGAGATCTCTACCACAACCGTAATGTAAATTGTATCAAAACAAAGTGTCTGTTTAGTAGATACATATTACTGAAGAAGGAAAAATAACGTTAATAATACCTCCCGGGGTGTTGGTTTTCCTTGCCCTGTTTCATCTTGCCCTGTCCTTCACCAGACATCTTGGCATGGCCACAGCTGCCACACACATCATCAAAGCCCTCAGCAGAGCGCCATCTAGAGGACGATGTGGAAACAAGACAGAGCCAAGCTGAGAGAGTGCTTATTAGTTAGAACCCACAAGACTGGATTGCGGTATCAGATGACGAAGGGCCAAAATGTGATGAGAATATTGTGAAAAGCATTTACTGGCCATCAATAAAGGAACAAGCCTTCTTCTTGAGGTCCACGGGGGCCCATTGCTCAGTGGGAACAGCCTCCAGGTAACAGGTGACATACAGCTGAAGAAACACATAATCCAAGCTGTGACACAGTACAGTCCACACACAGGTGGTTTATAATAAAGATCATATCTCCTAAAAGTATCAAAACAAAGACATGAATATAAGAAAAATGAAAATGTAGCAAAATGTATACTACTGAAATTATGAATCATCCATTCCCTAAATAACAGTTACCTAAACAGAAGCAAAATAACACCTCATCTCCCACCCACAGAAACTAAATGTGCTGTTATTTTGCAGCAACGAATACGACATGTCAAAAAACATCTCTAATGTCAAAGGGCTCAAGCTACAAGGCCACTGACCGGATGGGGATCCCTTTGAAAGAACACGAAAGAGTCCAGCTGGAAGTGCAGTCGGTTGGCATGCTTGCGTGGTAGGAATCGGGAGCTCGAGCCAGTCTGCAGGGCGTCAGTCAGACACCTGAGCAGGAGGTGAGCCACGTGAGAGACTAACAAACCCGCCACTAGAGGGCGCTACAGGCCTTTCCTATCGCCTAACAAAATGTCCCCATGGCCAACCAGACCAGACTAACAGGCTATCTATATGTTCTGCTATAAGACAGTAAATGAGAAATTGTGATGAAATGTATACAGTGTACATGTGCAACATCTTTAATTTTTAAAATAACTGTCAAAATAACTGGGCTTCAAAATAACTGATTAATTTATTTAAGAAAAAATAACTGATTAAAAAAAATAGTGCAGATTAATCGATTCCATATGACCTTTGACCCCGAGCCGTACTAGTCAGTAACCATTAGACTGTAAAATGAAGGAGAGAGAAGAAAATGTGCTGCCTAGATCATTGATTGGAACATTTACTTTTAAAAAACAGCCTGATGGTGTTGATAAAAATAAAGTGTTGATTAAAATAAAGTCCTCTGCAATATCTGCAGCTAGGACTTTGCATATCACCGGAGTTTGTCAACTCTAAAGTCGCACATTGATGCAAAGAAATAGTGTTGACATTGAGGGAGTGTTCATTTCTTTTCATTGTGTCCCCTAGGTTATATCTGTGGACTGAAATGCCTTGTATGTGAAAAAAAAAAAAACTTCCTAAGCACTTTTGAATTTATTTCCTCAGCATATTAGGTCATATCATAGATTATTATGGTCATTATTTGAATAGTGAAAATAATAATAAAAGAGTTTTTTTTACTTTAATGTCACTAATGGTCATTATTCAATGATTCATTTGAATTAAAATACTTTCACAGCAAAAATTATACATGCGATTAATTTAGATTAATTTATCACAGAGTATGTAATTAATTCGATTATTTTTTTAATCGATTGACAGCCCTAGTTTGAATGCATATTGATAAACATACACTGATTTGATCTCCATCCTTTTTGTAAAACAAGGGAATGTAAAGAGTTGAAAACATTCACGTGAATATGTCAGTAATTCTTACCCCTGGTTGTCTATGAAGGTGTATTTGGGAACAGAGTTCACATCAGGCTTGAGGGTGGCCACACAGGCGTTTACATAAAGCCGGAGTGGCGGATGATTGGTCACATCAACGGCTGCCTCTACGTTTATGGCATCACCCAAATAAAAGATTCCTGAGGTCCTCTCATGGAGCCAGTCATCTACAGAATGGGATCAACAGAAAATAACTTGCTACCTGTATGCAGACCATTCTGTCAGTGCAAAACACACATACTGTACATTTAGTCTAAAATACCAATAAACTGAATTATATACTATTATAGCGTTATCAACATCAAACAACATTTTTTTTTCTATGTCAAACTGTATAGACCAATAGTAATACCAACACTAACACAACACAATACTTGCCAATACACAGTATTGACATCAGCCATTTGGGCACAGCCATCTTTTTAGTTTATGATACAAATTTTGCAGTCATGAATAGGCCTACTGGAAAATATGAGGTGTGGAATGAAAGTTTGAGGTGGCATACACACTTGATGCTGGATGTGGGACTAAGCACAAACCAGTGGGCCTAATAACTGCAAGGATAAAATCTAAACACAAAAAATACAATTTAATGCTGTATTATTTCAATCTGTGATGTGTCTAGTAGACATACCTACCAGTCAAGATTTTCAGAGAAAATTCCAAGGAATCCTCCATGGCCTGTGTGTACAAGAAAGGTGCCCATGTGGGTTTCAAGATCTTACTGCTAGCACTGTATCTCCTACCAATGGCAAACAAACATAATTAAGGTTAATTTTGGTTTTAAATATAACTAGTATTTTAGGCTTTAAGCTTTAGGGCCTAAGTTTAATGCGGCACTCAACGAAGGACCTGCGGTAATAGCACGTGACAGAAACAGTTGTAGGCGCGATCCTCCACGGGTCCTCAGGAGAAGGTAATGGGAAATGCACGAGAACGTTACTGTAGACCAAAGCATCTTCTGTGGCCTGCGATATGGAAAGAGCACTGACAAAACTTACAAAGACATTGGACCACAAGATGGCAGCATTCACCTTGTAAGCCCAGAGATACATAGATCTTTCTCTGTAGCTCTGCCCAGACATGTGTAGCACGCTTGCCAGGGTTACATGTAAAGAATTTGTGATTATGTGATAGCTAGAAGTCAAACTGACCAATGAATTAAACTAGCCTACCAATAATCTAGTGCCACATTCAGTCAGCGGGGCGACGATCTTGTAATATCCGTCAAACGCAAAGGCCCTGCATGTTTTGTCAACAGGCATCTTCCCCAAAAGAGCAAGGTGTTCCACGTCAACGGGCACACCAGTGGCAAAGAAGTCTGCTTTTATGTTTATGTCCATGGCCGATTCTGTACAGCGAACTGATATGGTCTTGGCCTCCTCATTCCTATCAATGTTCACCTTGTCAATTGGTTCAAGGTATCTTTCACCTCTCTTCACAAGCTCAGACAGTGGGACAAATAATACATTGGCTTTAGACGAATGACAATCGGCTATAACAATTAATGTAAGGCTAATGATAATATTCAGAGTGAAGTTGTTTTTTTTCATTATCAAAAGATACATGTTTGACGACAGGGCTGCTGAGTTACCAACAACTTGTCATTGGCCTGCTAAAGAGATAGCACCAGCGGACGACCAATAGCATGTCCCTGATTGGTCTCCAATAATTGGCTGATCACCTCATTGTCGTCAGTGCTAATTGAACCGTCATTGCAACTATGCTAACAAAAATCAAGGTGGTAGGCCTACAGGCGTTCAGAATGTATGATTAAAGTAATTATTTGATTATTAGGATGGACTGAGTAGGCCTACAGTTGGGATATGTGTAGGCCTAGAATTGAAACACTTTAAATGTCTTATAAGCTAAGGAAATGTCATGTGGAAAAGCAATTTTCCGTATATTTTTGTGTGAAAAATCAAAAAGTGTCTCATCTGAATTCAATCTACCCTAATTGATGAATGGATCATAATCATTTCCCATTATTTGAGCTAAAGCATTAGCAAGTTACATTTCCACCATGTATTCACACCAAACCAGATTCCGGATGATTTTGGACTAGCCTCTGCATATCTGCCACTGTTAAGGCAGTATTTATGACATTTGTGAAAATTCTGCTGATTAGTCCAGATATTCTATATTTGTGTGAATACACCCATGCTCACATTAGTGTAGGTAATCTGAGAACACACTTTATTTAAAATGTATAAACTGTAAAAACAAACAACATAAATCACAATAACCAGAGGGCTGATGACATTTAAGGCACAGAGGTAAAACAATGTTCTCTTGGCATCCTGGATAAAAATGAGTTAGAGTACAGAGAGATCCAATTTCTCAGTGTAAATGTAAACAATATGGCCCTTTTCTGTGCAAATCTGCATAGTGAAAAGCAACAAAAATAAATGTAAATTCCTCACTGTCCAAAAGTATTCAAATGTCTGAATGAATATAGTAAACATAGTTTACAAAGTACCATGTGTTCATACGAACATAATGTGTTCTGGTTTAAATAGTTTTTTAGGTATAAAGGACCATTTACACCAGGAATGATAAAGATAATAACTAACTAATGATAAAAGCATCCATTATGACCAACAATAAAAAGTTTTGATGATGAATGTGATGTCTAAAATTTGATGGATTCTGATTGGCTGTCAGCTTTTTATCCTTCTCAAAATCGCTCTGAAAGTGATCCCCAACAATAACATTCTTCATGTTGTGCTTATTACAATTTATGTGTGGACATTGTCACTCATGTTAGTTAGAGCAACACTTTTTGCCGTTATCATTGTAGTTATCTTTCTTGGTGTGAACAGCCCCTAATTTGTAACAGTCATCACATTTAGCCATCTTGTTTCGCTCATACTTTTTGGTAGTGTTTGAGAAAAGACTAGGGGTATATTTCAGAAATTTTGGGCGAGTCACTGATTTCAAAGTTCTCCAGCATCGTGGGTCTTCCCACCCTCTCCTTGTCCAATGTCACTGGGTGCTGTCTCCGGTTCTGCTTGCGTCAGTCCAGGGTCCCCCTTCCACTCCTCTTCCAGGCATTCTGTCAAAGGGTGAAAATTAAGAAGAAAAGCCTCATTAGGGGAGACTGCATGGGAACCAACTTTATCACTTTTTTACCTCATTTGATTACATACAATAGAATATTTATGTTTACACGTTTGTTTTCATTAATAAATCTTTATTGGTGTTGACCACACTGAGCATCTGACTCCTGTGTGTGTGTGTGTGTGTGTGTGTGGGTGTGTGTGTGTGTGTGTGTGTGTGTGTGTGCGTGTGTGTGTGTGCGTATATGTGTGTGCGTATATGTGTGTGTCACCTTGCTCCGAACTCTTCAAGACATGTTTCTGGCAGAGGAACCTCTCCAGCCTCTCCTCCTGGTGATGGAAGTACCAGTCCTCCACCACCTCCTCATACTCCTCTAGCATGGTCTCACACTACATCACGCACACAGACAAGTGAGACACAACAGACACTCAACTCTTTTGGATGGAAACTTAAAGCTCAAGCACCTTTGTTGGGGATCACAGCTTCGACAATGTGTGGGTCAGTCAGCCTTAATGATAGAGACTAAGCAATGTGTGTACTCTTATTAAAAATGTGAATTTCCAAACAATTCCAGGCGTATGAGGTGCTGCCATCAGGCAGAAGATATAGGGTGACATCCTTACAAACAAAAAAAAAAAGGTTTGCACCAACCAAATCATTTATTCCTACCAGCATTACACTACTAAGTTAGGGAAAATGACTTCATCCACTTTCTGTGTGATAATACTGTACTTTGTTATAATATTAAAATGTCACTGATGATGTTGCACCTTACTATTGATAACACACTAATGATACTGCACTTTACTATTTGATAATGTAGATATACTTGGTGTTGTGCTTTGTTGTTGTGTGGGGGTGAGGGAGGGTTTTTTGGTCTTTATTGTTGCCTGTGGTCTGTTGTCTGTCTATCTATCTGATGAGCTGTATGGTGCAAGAAGAATTTCTGAAAGGATCAATAAATGTCTTTCTATCTATGTCGCCTGTTAAAGGACTCAAAATCACATTCAATTTTCTTTCCGTAATAATATAAAGGACACATACCTGTTTCTTCATGTCTGCCACCTCCACTGAGGGCTCATCCCAGAGCTCAAAGGGTATACCCAGCTCCACCTTCACACCCTTATTCACTAAGTTCTTCAGTGTAGCCATGGTCTGACTGGTGCCCTTAACAACAAGATCATTGTACCATTTATGTCATTACGTCATTCATTAAGTCCTATACAGGGAATACATGTTTTACAAATCTGCAGAACAACATGAATATCAAAAAGATGACAAAAAGGCATACAACAGACTGTAATAAATAAAAAAATAAATAAATAAAAAAAAAAAAAAAAAAAAAAAAAAAAAAATATATATATATATATATATATATATATATATATATATATATATATATATATATTCATATATATATATATGGAAATATATATATATATGTCTATATATATATATATATATATATATATATATATATATATATATATATATATATATATATATATATATATATATATATATATATATATATATATATATATATATATATATATATATATATGATATATTCAGAAAAGAGATTGACAGTCATGTTCAAAATTCAAAATTAAGATACCACTGCACATTTGAATATGAACATCAACTCATTTGAAAGTCGCTCAGCAACCATAGGATGACATCAGAAAAATGTGCAGTGGTTTCTTCATTTTTTCCAGAGCTGTATGGTGATGATGATGATGATGATGATACCTTGGAATATCGCAAACTCCCCGGTCTCTCAGCATGCACACTGTACTGCAGGATTCCCTCGCATATGTTGTCAACAGCTTCTGTCAGACGTGTTTCCCTGAAGACCCATTCAAACACAAAACAGAATGAATCCAACTGCATCTGTGTAATCTTCTAAGACTTGTTTTGCAAGACATTATCAATCAACCTTAAAGGGCACAATGCTGGATGTTTCATTATGGATGTAATGTAAACCTCTTTTGCTGTAAAAATGTAAATACATGGTAGACATTCTTCTAAATATTCTCATTTCAACCATCAAACTGATTCTAAGGAATTACTTTTCAACGATCTTCAATTCGAACTCAAGCTTATTACTCAATATCCTGGCACTACACAGCCAGTAACCTTAGTTAGCTTACTTACGATGTGTTGTATTTGATCTTGCGCTTGCGTTTTCCCGTGTCCAACACCTCTCCAACCTCCAGCACCTCCTTTGACCTGCTACTTCTGTCCAGCGTAGCCTGCAACTCCACCGTCAAGTACTTGCAGACTGGTAAAAAACACCCAACAGTTAGTTAGTGGAGGGGAACCATTAATGTTGACACCATGTCCATGTCCCCATCGCTCAAGAAAGAAAGAAAGACAGTTAAACAAGTCAAGAGCATCAGACCCTCTCACACATGCACACGGAGAAACGGACTGATAAACCATGATTGCATAGCTATTGGACCATAGGAAGGAATGGATAGTAGAAGTAGCAGAAAGGTCCGTGCAGAACTACTAGAAAAATTCTCACCTTCGCATTTATTAGGTAATCTTTCGTCTTGGTTTGCCACCACAGACCCGAAGATTGAAATCAAACACAAAAGCAATACTTCCATTTTTATATTTTCTCACAATTAAAACAATGCTAAACAGGCTCAAGGAAAAGCCACATCGGCATCCTACTGTTACCGACTGAACAAACGTTACTGCTCATGCGCATTGCTTGGAGAAAAACGCCACGGCTAGGGAAGACAAGCAGATAGCGTTTTGCCCGATCAAGGTTACTTAATCAAAGACAAAAACTTCGAGAATAAGGGGTGTTATCCTACCCGCTCTATTTTCTTATAGATTAATTAGAAAGGTTGGGCAGTATGTGTTAAAACATGGTTTCCACATGGTCTTCAGCACATTAGCCAACAAAGAAAATATATAACCAGAGTTTGCTGTCACTTTAAAGGGCAGCCTAACCCAGTTAGGCATATAAAATCCATATATATATGGATTTTATAGCCTATTATAAAGTAATAGGCTATAATATATATATATCTATGTGTTTAACACTGCTTGCTTATTCATTTGATATGATGTTGTATTTGCTGACAGAATATCAGATACACACAGGAGAGGTGTTAAATTCCTAGTGATAGGCCTATAGGTAGGGGATTTCCCACAGCGGGCAATCAACCAAGCCCATTTGTACCATCAAAAACACAACCACCAACAAAGCAACCATTGAGTCTTGAAATTGACCTAGCGTTTATGGCTGGTCAATGCAACAGACGCTCATCAGAAGACCGCAGTGGGCGGATGGGCATGTATAGGCCTACATCTTGATCATTGAATTAAAATAACGGAGCAGATCCAGTCAGTGTCCTATAGGCCAAAGTGAGAGATTTACATTTAATTCTTGCCACTATAGGGAGCCAGTGGAGAGTAACTGACCGACAAGATTCCATACAACTTCTTGTTCAGGCCAAGGTCATCTCCAACCTGGACTATTGTAATTCACTATTAGCTGCCTGGTCTTATATATATATATATATATATACTGTATATGTGATATATATCATATATCAGACCTTATCTGACACAAGATTCATATATATATATATATATATATATATATATATATATATATATATATATATATATATATATATATATATATATATATATATATCTGTGTCCCTCAAATATAGTATGCTTACGTGAAATATTAATGATTAGTAATAGCAGTGTCTGGACATTTTTTTTAAAACAAAAGTGGAAAATAATATATAGGCTATGGACACTAAAAGGACACATAGTGGTAGTAGTAGCAGTAGTAGTAGTAGTAGTGGTAGTAGTAGTTTTCTATTATTAAGTTCTTAATTTAAGCAATAAGCCCAGAGAGGCCGTATGTTACACTGATTTTAGAACAGCTAAGGGCGTTATTAGGCACGACAGAACTATCTGTTTTAGAATGGTTTGTTTTACTATAATTAATGTTCTTAATGTTATTGTAATTCTCACTGTCATTGTCAGTTGTTGTAAATAGATTTGGTTGAAAGTGTCAGCTAAATAACATAACCATGACCACTTATATTTTGTTTTTTTGCATGATGATAATGCAATGAACAACAATAAAGCCTGATTGTAAAATGACCCTTTGCCATATGGTTTTGGCATGTAAAGCAATGTATTGATTTAACTTTATTGTTTTAGTAGGTGCTCTTCTCTCCCACCTGTATGGGATATATAATCTAAATAGAATCATGATTAATCACGTCTGGTGCTGATCTCTTTGTACTAATGAACCTTGACCTCTGTTCGAACAGGAAACTGAAATCTGGGGTGACCAATCAGAGTCCTGGTTGGGAGGAGGTGAAGTCTATAAATAGCTCTGACCTGAGAGATGACTGCACCAGTGTAGCATTGTGACCCAGCAGTATTTCACTCCCTGATTTACTGCTTTCTTCAAGCCAATCCAAAGCCTGATATGGTGTTGGATTCTGTCATGTGCTTAGGGGACAGGCCAAAACACTTGAAGCATAAGGCACATCCGTATATCATTAAATCATTAAACCGTTAAATAAATGTTCTGACACGCTACAAACTAGCTGAAGTCGTACTGAGCATAAGCGTCTCCTTTTATTTGTTTGCCTGTTTGCTTGAGCATGGTTGCAGGTGATGCATGCCTGTGTACACGAGTATGTCTGTCTGTATTATTTATGCGAGATATGTTTCTGTCTGTCTGTATTATTTATGGTTGCAGGTGATGCATGCCTGTGTACACATGATATGTTTCTGAGCATGTGTGTGTGTGTCTGTCTGTGTGTGTGTGTGTGTCTGTCTGTGTGTGTGTGTGTGTGTGTGTGTCTGTCTGTCTGTCTCTCTCTCTGTGTGTGTGTGTGTGTGTGTGTGGGGTGTGTGTGCGTACCCTCAGGGGTGCTCAGGTGACAGTGGACACGCGCTTAATGACAACAAATATGGCATCATGAACTTAGCTACAGAGAAAGAGAAGGGGGTAGGGTTGGAAAATCCCTGAAGTAAGGCTGATCAAGTGCACAGTGAGGAGAGAGAGAGACAGAGAGAGAGAGAGAGAGAGAGAGAGAGAGAGAGAGAGAGAGAGAGAGAGAGAGAGTAGGGAGACTATGTGACTGCCTGTACAATTTGAGGAGAGAGGGAACCTGTTCTTATCAGGGTTATGAACCATTTGAATTGCAATTCTGCTTCCTGTTTGCTACCTCAATTGATATGCAAGTGAAATTCAAGAATTGAATTGGAATTTAAGAGCCAGTTTCAATTAAATTCTGGAATTTTACACAAGCCTGGTTCTTATGTTTATCACATTTACATAACAAATTAGTAGTTTTTTTTTTATTACCAACTATTCTTAAACCCTGTAAATATTGTCTCAACGGCACTCTACCACTGGTTAGATGTACAACTGCGTTTCATTGTACTGTTATTTTACTTGTGCAATGACAAGAACATTGACTAATCTAATCTAATCCAATCTAAGCTGTGTTCTTTGGCAGGGTTGTATCTAAATTATGACTACTGATGTATGACTAAAACTATGCTGATGTGTTTAGATAGAGATAGCTATTGGGGGAGAGAAAAGGAGGGTGCATGTGTGCATTTGGATAAGAGACATAAAGTTTATATGTAATAGAGAGAGGAAGGGAGAAACTGAGTGAGAGATAGATAGAGAGAGAGGGAGAGGGAGCAAGAGATATAGCAGATCCAATTGGAATGGATCCAGCAGAAGAGAGTAAGGTGGTAGATGAAGGGAGAGAGAAAGAGAGAGAGAGAGAGTGAGAGATATAGCAGATCCAATTGAAATGGATCCAGCAGAAGAGTGTAAGGTGGTAGATGAAGGGAGAGAGAGAGAGAGAGAGAGAGAGTGAGAGATATAACAGATCCAATTGGAATGGATCCAGCAGAAGAGTGTAAGGTGGTAGATCAAGGGAGAGGGGAGAGCTGAGAGGGCAGATGAGACCATGTGTCAGCTGAAGCACTGGTTCAGCATGTTGCTACGGGACTATGAGGTCAGCAAGGGGCCAGATCCAACGACACTGACACCCCCAAAAAAACAGAGGGAGGGCACAGAGGAAAGACAGAGAGAGAGAGAGTGAAGGAGAAGAAGAAGAAGAAAACATACGCTGTCCTTTAGAGAGCAGAAGAAGAAGAGAGAAACAAAAAAAACTCTCATTCAAATGAAATAGAAAGCAGACAGAAACGAAAACATGATTGAATCCCTGAACTGTGTCATGTCGGTGGCATGTCTCGACCACACCAAACAGAAAAAGTCAAAGTGTTTGGAAGACTTGCTGCCTTTCCTGCACTGGCTCCGAGACAACTCTGGAAGGAACCTGCCGTATGTTTACCTACTTCTGAGTGAATGCTTTCGTAGCGCACCTTGGCGCTGGCCATTTCTCCTGTGGCCGGTCCATGGCTAAAGCATGTCTTCTTGAAATGCATGTCACTATGCAATTGGGTTTTAAAAGTGCAACCTGCACCCCAAAAGCATATTCGTGCTGGTCTTACATAAACAAATCAAAAAACTTGTGATGGGTAGGTGTTTCTTTAGTTTTCTTCAAGGTTTGTTTTGTTTTCAGCAGTCATGGAATCTTGCTGCACCTTAAAGACAACCAAAGGTGGTTTTTTTTTAGTTTTAAAAGGTGTTCTTTAAAGAAAACAAAATGCACTAAGAACACATGTTTGTTTTTCTTTCTTTTAGATGTGTATGTGTTTGTGTGTGAGCAAACATGTGCACATATCTGTGTGTGTGTGTGTGTGTGTGTGTGTGTGTGTGTGTGTGTGTGTGTGTGTGTGCGCGCGCGCGCGCTTTTGTGTGTGTGTGTGTGTGTGTGTGTGCATGCCCATATGTGTGTGTGTGTGTGTGTGTGTGTGTGTGTGTATGGATGACACCACTAAATTGCCCAATGTGTCATTGCAAAGTTATCCATTGTCTGTTAGTGGATGAGGTTACCACTCCACACAGACATGGAGCTTTCCTGATGCTACTGTGTCTGCTATAGACATATGACCCCATAGCAACAACAAGTGCAGTGGCACACAAAGTAGAGAAAGATCGCATGGGAGCAGTTAAGGGGCAAACGATAGTCACAGCCTCCGCCAATCAGCTCATAGTGGTGGCCCTTTTATTCAGCCTGCTGAATTAGGTGCAAGAGTGTCCTCTTCTGTAAGTCACTTTGAATAAATATACAAATGTAGGCCTAAGTGTTAATGTAAACTGCACTTCCTTCATATGATGCACTCAGAAACGTGTTTCAAGACACACTCACATACACACACAACACAAAATGTGTATGCAAGAAAAATCCCTAAAACTATTAAATGCTTATTATACATAGGAAATTGTGAAGGTAGATTACATAACAGGTGCGAGACAGCACCTGATACTAATAGCTGTCTGCACCGACACCTAGGCAAGGCAAGGCAGGTAACCACAGAAGATAGAGTACACCAGCTGCTATCCCACACACACACACACACACACACACACACAAAAGCACCTCCTCATAGGCACGTACAGTATTACACAGGCTACATAGTGATGAGGGGCCCCAACGACATGTTTCCTTAACAACAGGCGCTCAGGGAACCCTTCCACGACAAAGTTAAAATGCGTTTGTATTATTAAATAGACTACAGGGAACCCGAGCGTAGCTAACTTAGAGTAGTTTACGTCGCCGTTGAATCATTGCACCTGAAGAACGGAGGGCAGGTGAGACTGAGAAGTGCTTTCTTTCCTATACCCTAACTCATGGGTGTCTCGTGTTGGTCGGCGACTAAATGGATGCATTCAGCTGTGGATAAGTTACTTCGTGGATTTATTGAGAGAACAATTCGAAGACTAACATGTGACCAAATTAAGGCATTATTTTCGTGAGACTATCAGACGTATTACACCACTTTTTTATATTTTATATCGACTTGAACTGCATCATGTAAGAGAAATCTACCTTTATGTTTGAGATGTTATCAAGTGACTCGTGTGCTGGTTGGCTAACAGCTACGTTTTCGTAAGGCAGTTCCCTGGTGCACATTCGGTGACCTGGGTTTCAGATGAGGAAGAGCTTCAGTGAGTGTTGCGAGCAAGTCAGTCAGATGCTCAAATGGGTTAAGGTTTTTCCAATAGTAACGATGGAAAGTTGGACAAACGCACCAACTGCTGTGCTTTGGTAAAGCCAAGAAAGAGAACAGACACGTTGTCTACAACAAAAAGTGTCTGCGTATTTCTTCCCAACATCTACGAATCATGTAGTCTGTAATTTAGAATATAACTCGGTGCGTCATGCTGAATAGTAGGAAATGGTAAATTAGAGTAGAATCGCATAATGTGCGCATTATGTAAATTGTATCATAATGTTTCCTGTGTTTAATTGTCAATCAAGATGTTCAGAGGTCTGCATTCTGCTTTAGTGTGATATAGCAACGAATTAATACTCTGCCGTTTTTCATTGTGGCAAACGGAAAGGCGAGCGTGCTATCCAAAACATGTGTGCATTTGAACACACACACACTTACTTGTATAGCATTGCAAGCGTTGCATTTAAAGCGTATTCACTTACGCACAGACGCACATGCACACACACCATGCATAGACCTGCACATTGGCCAGACAGGCACTTGCGAGAGGGCATACACACAAACAGACCCGTTTCTTTGGCACACCCTCTGACACTGAATCTAGATCTGTTTGTTGGCTCTATGCCCTCTCCTGCCAGACTCTTAATGGCTAAACCTGTACCCCCAGCCCCGACGGTACCCCTGACCCCACCTAAACCTGCAACCCCAATACCCCTATACACACACACACACACACACACACACCCACTCATCTCTCAACACTCTGTCTCCATCTGTCATGTTATCATGCCAGAATGTAGAGATTCACCTCCAAAACATTTGTGTCCAACACTCTCCCTTCCCCTTCCCCTTCCGCTGTGCCATTCTCATGAAGAGCCACTCTACTCCGCAGCTGACAGATAAACTCACTCGGCACCTGCGTTGCCCTCTGCTTCTCTGGCCCGGTCTTCTGCTACGCTGCTTGTGTTTTGATCTTATGAGACGCAGGAGGCTAACGGTTTCATTTCAATCAGGGGGGTCGTCGCTATTAACATTACGCTGAGGTGTGCCTGGATGGTACACATACGATATATGTCTTTGGCTTTTAGAGGTGCTTATATCAGTTGGGCTGCAGTTTATATAACCATGTTCAGGCAGTTTAAGCTGCTTAATGATCTTTCTTTAAATGTTTAGTAAGACAGTTGTCAGTAAGTGTTAGTATTTGTATTAGTTAAGTTGAGAAAAATCTAACTCTGATATTCATGTCTTCTCTTCTTCTGGAACACTTGTCGCCTCCCATCTTTCACCTCTCTTGCCCTTAGTTGACCTCTTTGCTTCTTCTCTGTGCCACCCTGATTGTTTCTATTTTCTCCTCTCATCTCGTCTCCTCCCTTTCTCTCTCTTTCCCTCCCTCTATCTTTCTCTGCTCTCTGTTATTTCCTTTTTTGTCACATCCTACTATACTCATGTCCCTTAGCTTTCGTTCCATTTCTTTTCCCGCTCTCCATTTCATCCCTTTGTTTCATTTTCTGAGTTCCTCAGCCAACTCGTCTCTACTGCTTTCTTTCTCAACCCTCTCTTATCTTCTTCCTATCCTCTTCTCTTCTCTTCTCTTCTCTTCTCTTCTCTTCTCTTGTCTTGTCTTGTCTTGTCTTGTCTTGTCTTGTCTTGTCTTGTCTTCTCTTGTCTTGTCTTGCCTGGTCTTGTCTTGTTTTGTCTGGTCTTGTTTTCTGTTCTCTTCCATCCTCCCTGTTTCCCTCCTTCCATTCTCTCCTATTCTCTCTTTCTTACTCCCATTTTATTGCCTTTCATTCTTTCTCTCATCTACTTTCGTGACCACACCTCTTATCTCCCCTCGCGTCTAGAATGCCAGAGCGAGTGTGTTCATTCCAGGGACAGAACTACCACAAGCTGAAGCGAGCGTGCCAGCGCCGGGGAGCCCTCTTCCAGGACCCCTTCTTCCCCCCCACGGCCCAGTCGCTGTTCTACAAGCGCACCCCTCCTCCGGGAATCACATGGAAGAGACCTCGGGTAAGAAACAGCACAGCAGAATGCTGATGCTACAGGGGCAAAGGGGGCATGGAGGATGAGGTGGAGGTGGGTTTCTTGGTGTTTTATGCCTCCAACGTTGTCTTCAAGGCAGTGTTGCCTGGAAGGCACTACCCAGCTAACAATTTTTGGTTATTAGAACGTTATTAGAACGTTTTCTTGGTAATGGGAACGTTGCTTGAAAGTTGTGAATGTTGTCCTATGGTTTGCCAGGAAAGTTTTTCTGACGGAAATACTAAGTTTTTTGGAGGTTATTTGTTTTGGTTAGTAAAACGTTCTCCTAACGTTTTTCTAACATTCATTTTATGATAACCAAGGGGCAACCTTTAGAGAATGTTGCAGTAACGTTCCCCTAACCATATAAATAACAAACCTCGGGGCAACCTTCAGAGAACGTTACTATTTGGTTGTAGTAACGCTCCCTAGGGGCAACCACTAAAGAACATTAAATTTGGTTGCAACCATGTAAATAAAAAACCTCGGGGCAACCTTCAGAGAACGTTATTATTTGGTTGTAGTAACGTTCCCCTAACCATTGAAATTAAATAACCTAGGGGCAACCTTTAAAGAATGTTACTATTTGGTTGCAGTAACATTCCCCTAACCATGTGGATTAAAAAACCTTAAGAAAACCTTAAGACAACGTTACATTTAGGTTGTGAAAACGTTATTGGAACGTTAAAATAACCATCACAGTTAGGCTATGCCAAAAATTCTGTTTTTTGATTTATAATAAACATACAAACTCAGGTATCAAATTGTTTTGATTTATTAGATGAGTCCTTGAATGGAAAATGCATTTCTTTATTATGCACTGTATGCAGGAACTTATATTTCATTTCTCAGTTGCATTCAGTCCTCCACTGCAGTTCTGCCGATCTGCAAGATAAATAAAAAACAGACCTTATACTTCAATTGTGCCCCCATACAGAAAGTGCAATACACCAACAGTGGCCTAACAGCCGACAATTTAAATATTAGCTTTTTTTTTTATCTCAATGTTAAACTCACTTAATTATCTTACTCTGCCTTACATTGCCTTGAACACATTAACTGTAAGTGCATCAAGACATTCCAGCACAGCCTGGTCTCGCATGTAGGTATAGCAGGCCCAAAAGGGTTGTTTTTGTCTTCGTCATGTATACTCACAAATTTTTATTGGAATGAGTTGTGACATTCCCGATGTAGCAGTGAATAGAAAGAGACTGCCATGTTATCTTCCTTGCATCATCCTACTTGGTGTTGGCATATTGTTGTCAAGGGTCCCATTTAAACCTAAACAAAATGACCAATGTACACATATTGTACACACAATAAGCATTGTTACCAAATAGCAGGTTGCAGATAACGATTTTATTAGGGGAAATCCGGTGTTAAATGGGTTTTACATACAGTGCAACCAGAAAGTTTTCCAGATTTTGTTATGTTTCAGGCTTTGTTATGGATTTTTTTTTTCTCATCAATCTACACACAATACTCCATGTAAATTTATAAAAAATAAAAGTCCGAAAAATTACATTTTTATGTAAGTATTCAGACCCTTTGTTATGACACTTGCAATTGAGCTCTGGTGTGTCCTACTTCGATCAATGGTCTTTGAGATGCTTCTACAACTTGATTCCACCTGTGCCTAAATTAATTAATTGGCTATTATTAGGAGAGGTAGACATCTCTTTATATACGATCTCACAGTTGATGGCGTGTTTCAGAGTCAAAACCAAGCCACAAGGTCAAGATAATTGTCCGTAGACCTGCGAGACAGGGTTGTGTGAAGACACAGATCTGGGGAAGGATACAAAAACAATTCAGCAGCATTGAAAGTGCCCAAGAGCACGATAGCCTCCATCATTCTCAAATGGAAAAGTTTGGAACAACTATCAAGTCTTCCTATATCTGGCCACTCAGCCAAACTGAGTAATCCGGAACGAAGGGCCTTGGTCAGACAGGTAACCAAGGACCCAATGGTCACTATGAATGAGATCCAGAGTTCCTCTGAGAGGATGAGAGAAGCGTAAAGAAGGACAAAAATCAGTGCATCACTCCACCAATCAGGCCTTTATGGTAGAGTGGACAAATGGAGGCCATTTTTTGCTGGGAGTTTCCCCAAAAGCACCTGAACGACTCTCAGACCATGACAAGTAAAATCATCTAGTCTGATGAAACAAAGACTGAACTATTTGGCCACAATTCCCAACACTGTGTGTGGAACAAACCAGGCACTAGGCTGCACTGATGTTTATCCTTCTTATGAGTGTGTCTTTTCAGAGGGGACATTTGTGTCTTGAGTCTAGTGTATATACACCCAACCCCCGGTCAAATCTATTAACCCACATGCGTAAAAAGAGTCGTTGTCCCATCACTAATTCATGTCCAATTTCCCCTATTAAAGCAGGACACTTTTGGTTTCGTGATGTCTTGACAAACGGCTTATGGC
>NC_063212.1:12791981-12799481 GCF_017589495.1 Alosa alosa
GTCGTTTCTGAAGAGCCAATCAGCGAATTTTGGCACTGTCTTGACAGTTTCTGCAGAGCCAATCAATGCATTGCATCACCTACTGACTAGCCAATCAGGGCAGCAAAGATTCTAGAACAGAGCTGGTTGCCAGGCACAGAGCTAGCAAACTTAGGTCGTAAATCTAACAAGTTATGCCTTTTACAGCAAGGTTTTTGATGGAAAAGTGGTGTTTAATTTCCATAATCTTTGTTCAGTGAACACATAAAATCAGTTTTTTGCTAAGCAAGAAGAATCAAGAATTACGATCTTTGAGTTTGTTTATCGTAACCTAGCAACTGAGGCTTTAAGTGTTAAAAATTATTGTTATTGTTAATATTATTATATTAAGTGATTCTGAAAAAAAAAAATTGGTTTGTTTAGCTGATGCTTTTATCCAAAGACTTAGGCTACAGGTGAGGACTAACATTCAAGCTATGTTGCCAAGGAGACCTTAAGGTAATGATAAATTCTACCTTGCAAACACAGCAATAGGACGAGAGTGAGAAGAACCAGAGGATGAAAGAATGCAGAATTGAAGTACCAGCCAGAACAGTAGTAAACAAAGGTGATAGTAAGAAGAAAGTGCATGGTTGGGTAGGTTAGGAATGCTGGGGATGTTAGATGTGTTAGGAGAGGAGGTATTCTGAGAATGAGTTGGGTCTTCAAGAGCTTCTTGAAGATCGAGAGGGACGCCTCTGCTCTGGTAGCATTTGATAGCCTGTTCTACCATCGGAGAACCACAGAATAGTCTGGATTGCCATGAGTGTAGGGGCGGTAGTCCCAGACAGTGTTCCTTGGAGGAACACAGCGGCTTTGGGGGTAACATAAGCTTTCATGAGAGCATCTTACGGTATCTGGGGATCTCTTTTCCCAAGCTCTTTACATTTACATTTATTCATTTAGCAGATGCGTTTATCCAAAGCAACTTACATGTTAATTACCATATTACAAGGGCCACTGTCCCTGAAGCAACTTGGGTTAAAGTGCCTTGCTCAAGGGCACAACGGTGGAAGCCCGTAATTGAACCCACAACTCTTCAGCCCATTGCAGGCTAGCCCAGCTCCTTAGCCCCGCCCCGAGTTGATTCCATCTCTCAGTCTAGCCTGGCTCTTGCCTCTTGACCCAAGGTGTCGTCTGTGTTTGTTCAGGAGCTCTGTAAAGACCCGCGTCTCTTTGTGGATGGCATCAGCACGCGTGACCTCCACCAGGGCAGCCTGGGGAACTGCTGGATGGTGGCAGCCACCTCCTGCCTGGCATCGGAACCCTCCCTCTGGAAGAAGGTGAGAGGGGGAGAGAGAATATTATCTTTTTATAATGCAATGTTTTTTGAGTTTTGAACATGGGGACATATACTTAGCATTTGAGAGAGAATATTATTTAATTGATTATTGTAAAATTAATTTTTTTCTTTTTTTAAACAGATATTGTATTTGTTTGTAGTGTTCTGTCAAAATATGTTTGCTTTGGCAGCACTGCTTCACTGAGTATTTCCAATTAAGCTCCTTTGAATTGAATTGAGAACAAGGGTGAAAGAGAAGGCTGAGGTGCGTTCAAATTCGGCAAACATTAGCGAATGTTTGTGGTGAACATGTTTTCTCTGAACAGTTAAATTTGAACGATTTTGTGTCCAATGTAATGGTAATTGCATTGTTACCTTTGTCAAGTTCACCAGCTCCAGTATGTTCACTGAGAACTACCTCCTTAGACTTTTTGCAAACGTTTGCCTATATTTTTGAATTTGAACGCACCTCTGGTGTCCCTCATAATCCATCTACTGTACATGTTATGGGAGTTAAACATTCACCCTCTCTCTCTCACTTGTTCTTTTCTTTCTTTCTATTTTCGTCTCTCTTCCAGGTGATTCCAGATCACTCAGAGCAAGAATGGAACCCAAAGCGGGCCGACCTTTATGCCGGAATCTTCCATTTCCGCTTCTGGCGCCTAGGCCGCTGGACTGACGTTGTCATTGACGATCGTCTCCCGGTCAGTGAGGATGGAACGTTGCTTTTCTGTCGCTCTGCAACACCACGCGAGTTCTGGAGTGCATTGTTGGAAAAGGCCTATGCCAAGTGAGATGTGTACATTTGGGCTCCATGAGCGTTTGTAGGTCATAGGACTACTGGATTTATAATAAGTTAGCCACAAAATGGGTTCCTCTCTCTATCACTTATATTTCCCTATTTTTCCTTTCACTCTCAATCTCTGTCGCACACCTCAAACACACACACATACATATTAACAACAATTTATTTTTGCATTATTTAGAGTTTGATACACTCGTATTGCGTTCTTCTGATATGTATTCCTTTTCTGCTCTGTTTTTCTCATCTGTATTCTCCTGTCTCTCTCTCTCTCTCTCTCTCTCTCTCTCTCTCTCCTTCTAGGCTGAATGGCTGTTATGAGGCTCTGGAGGGGGGTAACACTGCGGAGGCCCTGGTGGATTTTACGGGGGGCGTTTCGGAGCCCCTCAGCCTGGACCGCTCAGCTCTGGTTCAGCACGCTGACCAGAGGAAGGCCCTGTTCCAGACACTGACCAAAGCTCACAGCCGCCAGGCCCTCATCACCTGCTCCATACGGGTCAGTGACACACTGCCGGAGTCTGACCATTTACATACGTTCAAAATGCGTTCTGTGATGTAATATGAGAATAAGGGTCATGTTGTATTTGTTGTGTTTCAATGGCAAGTGTAGTATCAGATCAGATCTGGTTAGATTACAGTCTAGAACTGGACTAAGCTGGCCTTGACTCATCTTACAATAACAAGACACCTTATATGTATTCAATCACATGTTTATTTTCACTCAGATGACTGAATGATTTAAGAAGAGACTGTGTGTGTGTGTGTGTGTGTGTGTGTGTGTGTGTGTGTGTGTGTGTGTGTGTTGTGTGTGTGTGTGTGTGTGTTTGTCTGTCTGTGTGATTGAGAGGGAAAGAGAGAGCAGTCGAAAGTAGAAATTGTCAAGAGAAGTTCAAAAACAGTAAAGAATGTTAGACACATCTGTACCACTGAAGAAGAGCGAGGAAGCGAAGACAACACCAGGGTCACTAATGAGGAAGGTCAGTCGGTTGTGAGCTGACATCTACACACAGAATGGGACAACGCATGGAGCAACCTGTCTGGAATTAATCAGCATTGTCAGCAGAATTCAACGGAGAGTTGGACAAGGACAAAGGGAATGGACCTTAAACTTAAAAAGACATTCATTTAGTTGTCAACCTCTCTGTCTTTAATGATTTAACAGTCGTGGTTGCCGGACCATTGTAGTTCAATTCTATGGACCATTGTGAGTTCAATTCTATGGTAATTGTATTCCCAGCTTGTGATGTGGTGTAATATACACAGGAGGCTAAGAATTGTCTGGGTCCTATACCATAACACCAGTGTGTGTGTGTGTATGTCCTCCATATATGTCCTAAACCATAACACCAGTGTGTGTGTGTGGTGTATGTCCTATACCATAATAACAGTGTGTGTGTGTGTGTGGTGTATGTCCTATACCATAATAACAGTGTGTGTGTGTGTGGTGTATGTCCTATACCATCACACCAGTGTGTGTGTGTGGTGTATGTTCTATACCATAACACCAGTGTGTGTGTGTGTGTGGTGTATGTCCTATACCATAACACCAGTGTGTGTGTGTGTGTGTGTGTGTGGTGTGTATGTCCTATACCATAATACCAGTGTGTGTGTGGTGTATGTCCTATACCATAACACCAGTGTGTGTGTGTGGTGTGTATGTCCTATTCCATAATACCAGCATGTGTGGTGTGTATGTCCTATACCATAACACCAGTGTGTGTGTGTATGTGGTGTATGTCCTATACCATAACACCAGTGTGTGTGGTGTATGTCCTACCACCAGTGCCAATGTCTGGTATAAGTAGGCCAGAGTGCAACACAAGTCATGCTCGGTATGCACACATGGTGAGAAATAGTACTCTTTCCTAAGGCAGATTAATGATTAAGTCATTAAAGCTGCAGTTGGCAATTTTTTTTATCATATTAATGAAACCAACACTATGCTCCAACAGAACAACATAAATAAGCCGGTTTTAGAAATAAACCTGCACTTCTACTTCCATCTAGAGCCTGTTATTTGTTTTGCAAAATCCACAGCTCTCGGTTCTTCTGGTCCAATCAGAGCAGGGGTATGTGGGATCTGACTGTCAATCACAGTCTGGTGCCGTCTGGTGCGCACTGACGACCACAAACTCGATGAGAGGGTGCTCGGTGGTAGTGGGGGAGGGGCATGAGAGATTTGATGAAATTTTGGCTAAGTCCCCTCAATATGTCAGACTTGCCAACTGCAGCTTTAAGTGATTAAAGACATCCAATGCCAGTTATTTATACCTTAATGTAACAGCTTTGATTTTGATGATAATCTTGTAATAGGGAGAATCGTGTATATTCTGCAGCCCTAGCCTACCCCTGTACGGAGAACCAGACTTGCTACTGGCTCTTCCCCCACCCGGAGAATCACGATGAATGTATTTATGTATTTGTATGAAACTGTGTGATATTACCTTGTCAGTTGATATGGCTCTTCAGAGGTCATTTTTGCCAGTTTGGAAACTAATCCACATGCACTGTGTCCAGGTGGGAGGGTTTAACCAGAGAGGGTTAAAGCAGAGTAGTAATCAAGGATCTTTGGTTTAGGTTTTTGAACATTCTAAGCAACAATTGAAGGTTCTAAAATTCTATGTTGAATTCAATGAACCCAGATATTCTTTAGAACGTTCATTTCTCGTACTCCTTTAAGGGTTAAGCCATGAGTGGTATTTACCACAGTTGTGCAAAATACAGATACAGTACTACAGAACTGTAGGGGGAGTCCAGTAACAACAACAACATCAATAACAAAACTGCATTGGATACCTACAAGTTCAGGCAATGAATGTTTGGGCAACAGGAAATGATGCATGTCGGTGATAAAGCATGATGTGTGTTGCTGTAAGATCTCCATCCTCTCTGCCCCTGCCCTTGTCCCAGCCTGAGGATGGGCAACGCGTGGAGTCGGTGCTGGACTGCGGGCTGGTTAGGGGCCACGCCTACGGCGTGACGGCCGTCAGGAGAGTCCGTCCGGGCCCCTTCCTGCTGGGCAGCTGCGGGGATGCCGGCCGCGTGTGCATGGTGCGCCTGAGGAACCCCTGGGGCACGGCGGACTGGACTGGAGCCTGGAGCCAGGGGTGAGCAGAGGGCCAGGGGGCGGGAGGTTCGAGGAGTGGGAGATGGGAGGGGAAGTAGAGGTGGAGAGGGGCTTGCAAAAGCAGAGAGAGAGAGAAAGGGCGATAGTACGACTCTACAAGCTCATCTCAGCTATAACTGTATAAAGGGATAATGCTCAGCTATAACTGTATAAAGGGATTCATTTTGTTAAAACGTTGTCACTGCATTTTGTAATGATTCTATGAATAACTGGGGATATTGATGGCAGTGTTCTAACTCTGAATTATATTGGATAAATGTATCTGGTAAATATATTTCAGGTAAATGTATGCAAAATTAAGTATATAAGATATAATGCACATTTATGGTAAATGTGGCCAATGTCTCCTCGTTTTTTGTATGCATCTCCCTCCTGTATCTATCTTCTCAATCTACCTCCTCTTCTGTTTCTCTGATGATCCACACTCGGCACCCTTCAAAGGTCTCTGGAATGGCAACAGCTGTGCCGCAAAGAAAGAGAGAAGATGGGGCTCATAGTGCGAGATGTGGGGGAATTCTGGTGCGTCAGGCAAGCCTAAGAAATCAGGGTGACGATTTTGGAAAACCAATAAATGGCTTTAAGACTTATTGCCTTATGTGTGTGTGTGTGTGTGTGTGTGTGTGTGTGTGTGTGTGTGTGTGTGTGTGTGTGTGTGTGTGCGCGTGTGTCTCATCAGGATGGAGTTTGAGGACTTCTGCCGCTACTTCACAGACATGGTGGTGTGTCGGCTGGTGGAACGATCGCTCCTCTGGCCCAGGAGTCACTGGCGGGAAGTGCGATGCCAAGGGGAGTGGGCACCAGCTCCCGGACCCCCACCAAGACCACCAGCACCACTCCCATCCACGGCCAAGACTTGCACCACCACCACAGCCTGTCACCAACCCAGGCCAGGCGGGTATGCCCAGCGAGGGGATCGGAAAGAAGCTCGACTGGGAGAGAGGAGACAGGAGCAGCCCGTCGAGCAGACAGAGGGAGAGAGACTGGGAGAGGGAGAGGAGCCGGCCTGTGAGAAGAGAAGAGGGGGGTAACGCTGCCAAAAAGAGGGTGGAGGACGAGGTGGTGGACAGGAGCTGTCCAGAGCAGCTGGACAAGAGAAGCAGATGTGGGGGCTGTATCAACCACAGGGAGACGTTTCTGCACAACCCCCAGGTGTGCTGCCATAGATTGTCATCAGGACAATTTGGTTCTGAACATTAATTGTGGTAACTTACATCTCAACTATATACTTTACAATACTTGTACTGCAGTAAATGTGTATCATATTTTGGCAAATACCATAACCATATACTGAGTAGTTCTATACTGAGTAAATACCATGTGTGCTGCCATACACCGTGTCCTAACTGCATGTGATGCAAGCTAGCATTAGCAACGAAATCAGTTTGTTTTCAATTGGAAGCTCCTAACTGGATGTAACACAACGTTTCACAGAGCTGTGCAGTGCGATTCAGCGTGATGTTTTGAGCAGAAGTGTTGTCGGACACCCTGTTTCTATTTTCTTTCTGTGGCTCGCATTGTTCTTCTCTTTTGAACGAGAAATATGATACGATAGAACAGCATGTTTAACGGATTCAGTGTTGACAGAGAGCACTCAATGCTACGCCACAGTTGGACGTTTGATTGCAGTTAGGATAAGTTAATAGATTATCAGCAGAATTTGGTTCTGAAACATTCCCTGTGTCAACTCATATCTCAACTATATACTTTATAAAACATTTACTAAACATGTATACTGCCAGATACCATAACCATATACTAGTTGTTATGATAAGCATACGAGCACTCGCTCAGTCATGCTCAAGCCTAAAATGTGCTACACACACCCACCCACACACATAAACACTACTATTATTTTAGCTTGTTAAAGTGCAGAAACTTCAGATGGGTTATTTTAATCTCCTGCTATATTTTAAAAGACCTCTGGTGAAGGACAACTCTCCATCTGTGAATTGCTCTTTAAGCAGGCTACAAATAAGCGGAAGCTTTTTAGATGGAGTGTACTTGATGAATAAGACATTTGATGACATATTAATCCTCTCTTTTCTCTCTGTCCCTCTCTCTCTTTCTCTACCCCTTTCTCTCTGTCCTCCTCAGTTTATATTTGAGGTGCAGGGCAAAGAGGAGGAGGTGCTGATCTGTCTTCAGCAGGAGGATAGGAGGATGAAGAGAAGAGAGGGTGGAGGAGAGAACCTTCCCATTGGGTTTGAAGTACTGAGGGTGAGTAATGACGAATGAGGTCAATAGAATAAGGAGTAAGTCTAGTCAAAGCCC
>NC_063212.1:12801981-12846762 GCF_017589495.1 Alosa alosa
TCACTATTGTATAGTTTCTTCATCGTGCTCTTTGCTTCATCAGTTTTAGGCAGTAGGCCCATTCGACTTCATGCAGCGCTGCGCAGATCTGGCTGAACGTTGGAAAATCCAGACCCTGATAATCTAGAAACATTAAGGGTCTGGCCATGGGCGGATTATGAATTTTTGGGCCCCTGGGCCCAGATGTATTAAGGGCCCCCCACTTATAGCCTGCCTATATCAGATATACTGATGTGATTGGTTACACGAGATGCAAAGGGTAAAAGTAACGTGCATCATTACTCATTGCCAGAGTCTCTTGCAGAGACGATTCATATTGCGCTCTCGCGAGAACTCTGGATTTCCAGGGTAGCTGAACGTGACACATGCTGGACTTGAGTTGGGGCCAGCATATATCAAGTTTGATTCGGCCACTCCTTTCACCTTGTTGTCTTTAAACCATTTCTGTGTAGTTTTCACTGTAGGCTTCGGCTCATTGTCTTGCAGGACAGTACATCTTCTCCCAAGTCGTAGTTCTCTTGCTGACTGAATCAGATTGTCCTTCAGGATTTAGATAGATTTTTCTGAATTCATTTTACTTTTACCTTTACAAGCCTTAGGGACTGCTGTCGAGAAGTATCCCCACAGCATGATGTTACCTCCATGCTCAATTTTGGTCTCATCAGACCAAACAAACCTTCTATTTGACCTTGGAGTCCTCCACAGGTCTTTGGGTGATCTTTTGTCAGGAGTTAATAAGAGCTTTGCCACTCACCCATCGAGCTTTGATAGGTGACGAACTCTGGCAAAAGTTGTTGTATGCAGTTTCTCCCATCTCAGCTGCTCAAGCTTTTAACTTCAGAGTTGTCATATAGACCCTTTCAACAAGGTAAACAAAAACAATGCTTGAACGTTCTATTTGGGCCCCAATCTACTTCCTCTGCATTAAGATAACATATGGAATGTTAAAAAGGAAGTCTTGTGGGGCCAACTATGATGTTGAAAATGGAACTCTCTTGAAAGGGTCCATAGGTGCCTTGGTGGCCTCCCCCACCATTATTCTTCTTGAATGATCGCTCAGTTTGTGGTGACAGCCTGTTTTAGGCAAATTTGCCATATCCGATGGATGTCGTTGAACTTCAGGGGATGTTCAGTGACTTAATTTTTTTTTCATCTATCCTCTCACTTATGCTTGTCAATAACCTTTTCTTTGAGTTGTTTGGAGTGTTCTTTTGTCTTTATGGTGGAATTATAGCCAGGACTGGACCTTTCAGATGCAGGTGTCTTTATATTACTACTATACACATTCACTGCACTCAGGTGATCTCCATTTCACTAACTGTGAGACTATTAGCACCAATTAGTTGGACCGCTGTTGGTCAATTAAGAGGGGTGAATATTTATGTATCGCTCTGCTTATTATTGCTTATTTTGCATTACATATTTTATATACGTAGGAAACAGTCACAATAACTGTGTGATGTACTCACACAGAGTTACAGAGGCTAGAATATAGTTTTTTCTATTACAAGCTTCTCTGAACTGACCACATTTCAGCCCTCTGGGTCACTTGATATCCCTTAGAAACACAACTGAGCCCTAACATCAGGTCTTGTGAGGCTGTGTGCTAAAGTAGATCAATATAGAATGAAAATATGAGTGCTTTAGACCATTATTTGCCAAGGTATGCTCATGCGTTTTGTAAAATGCCTATGGAAACTCCCCATAGGACTTTTTGTTATCCAAAATGCATACTGACACTCAAATGCTTACTGCACATGAACCCCTTTGTGTAGAAGCATAATCCTGGTCTCAAATGAAAGGTATCACTTTGAGGTTTCTTGTGGACTACTTAGATTGTATGTCAGGTGTTCTGATATAGATTGACTACACAAAATATGGAATAATTACAAAAAAGTCTCTATTTTTGCATTACTTTGTTGGAGTGTGTATAAGATAAACTATACATCTGTACAACTAACATTGGATAATACAACATGAAGATTCAATTTCTATGGATTCTTGTGAATATTTCAGTACCCAATATGTTGCATCTACTTATTGTGCTGCAGCTACACTGCAGCCAGAAGTCAGGGTAGCACCAAAAGTGGAGGAGGGGGATGGGGGCATTTTGGATCAAATTTAATTGAGACTAGGGCTGTCAATCGATTAAAAAAAATAATCGAATTAATTACATATACTCTGTAATTAATTAATCTAAATTAATCGCATGTATATTTTTTGCTGTGAAAGTATTTTAAATATTTAAATTCAAATGAATCATTGAATAATCAGCATTAATGACATTAAAGTTCAAAAACTCTTTTATTATTATTTTCACTGTTCAAATAATGGCCATAATAATCTATAATATGACCTAATATGCTGAGGAAATCAATTCAAAAGTGGAAGAAGTTTTTTTTCACATACAAGGCATTTCAGGCCACAGATATACAGTAACCTAGGGGACACAATGAAAATAAATTAACACTCCCCTATTATTTCTTTGCATTGATGTGCGACTTTAGAGTTGACAAACTCCAGTGATATGCAAATTCCTTGCTGCAGACATTGCAGAGGGCTTTATTTTAATCAACACTTTATTTTATCAACATCAGGCTGTTTTTTTTAAAGTAAATGTTCCAATCAATGATCTAGGCAGCACATTTTCTTCTCTCTCCTTCATTTTACAGTCTAATGGTTACCGACTATAATGGCTCGGAGTCAAAGGTCACGAAGGAATCGATTAATCTGCGTTATTTTTTTTTAATCAGTTATTTTTTCTCAAATTAATTAATTGAAATTAATCAGTTATTTTGACAGCCCTAATTGAGACATAATAAAATTAATCTGAACATGTAAAGCATACAGATTGTACATGAACAATGTTGTCATTTTTGGATTCCCAAGAGCCAAAGCTTTGAAATGGTGTATAACATTACCATGCTTTCTACATAGCAATATGGTGCATACATATGATTTAGAATGTTGGGGGGAGGTGGGTAACCGTTATTAAACCAATAAACCATTATTACCGTTATTAACCATTATTAAATATAGACTATGTTGTGCAAAGTTGATTTGAAATGTTTTAACCTTGCTATTCAGTTTGTTAAACCAATGTTGTGGGAAAAGTGTTTACATTAGCTTAGCCTACATGTTAAACTGTGCCCTCTAGGGATTGGCTACTGCAGATGAGGTTATTTATTTAAGCAATATAGCACGAAAGTGAGAGTGGGGTAGTCATGGATATTCCCACGGGTGTTGTTCACGGAGGCCGAGTGAGGCAACAACAGCCGTGGGAATATCCATGATCAATCCCACGATCATGGATATTCCCACAAACTAAATAATCTGAAAACACCCCAATATTGTTTAAAAATGTTGTTCGGTCAAAAACAGTTCCCTTTTCAATAGGGAGGGAAAGTGAAAACAACAGCCGTGGGAATATCCATAGACCTATTTTTTAAAAAAATACTGTGAAGCCAAATCCCTTATCCACCAAAAATATTTTTCAGTGTCTATACAGTAATAATCTTCTAACTGAGAAAATGTCAGACCATATTTTGCCTTTTTAAAAAAAACCTTTTGTTTCATAAACGAACTACAAAAAAGCCACGTCTACCACAAACCTAAATAATCTGAAAAGAAGCACCCCAATTTATTGTTTTACAAAAATATGTAAGCCAAAAAATGTTAATTTCGACATTATCCAGACGTCACATGCAACTGTTCTTACACATGTTATGACAAAACTCAAAACAATTCCTGATCCTAAAAATTTGAAGCAATAGACAGCCCCAGTGCTTATGGAAGGCATTAAATTAAGATCCCAATAGCACCGAGATATATTTTTCCAAAAAAATCCCATCATTCCAGATCCTTGGTTTGCTTTAACCAACATTCCAGATCCCCTCTTTACGGGTCTTTGTGGTTTACGTGTCTTCTTGAAAGAAATGTTGAAAGTCGGGCTGAAATCACATTCATATCTAGCTTTGCTGCATGCATGTTACAAGGACACTGGGCCATGTTATGTAAGGGACATGGTACTGCAAAAAAACGGAAACATAGCCTACATTGCAGAACCACTCAACTTTATTAATTTATGGTGAAAAAATTTTACACTACTGTGCACAGAAAGTCTGAGTTGAAATGTCCAGGGATATTCCAACTCATGGAACGTCTCTCGGCCAATCAGAAACAAATAAATAGTTCCATAGAACCCAATTGTTGTATAATATCGTTTTCTAACAGAATTTGAATTTTGAATGATTAAAGTTTCATCTAGCTCATCTGTGACATCCCTATACATCTCTGCTCGCCGACTCACATCACTATGTCAGCTGACATTTTGGACGCACCTATCTGCGCCCAGGCATAGAAGAGGCTACTTTCACTTTCCGTGAAGGACAGAGGCGAACCATGAAGACGATAGTTCGTTTTTTCTACAACATGCGCCTAAGGCGATGCATTTTCTACAATGATACCATTTTCTACAATGATACCATGGCCTCCACGAAAATAAATCGCCGATATCAATGGAGAACATAAATCCCTGAAAATAATAGGCTATATTTTGGAAGGGGCAGCTCAGTCAAAGAGTCCTGATGAGCAACTTTAGCCCTGCCCACGTCCCTGCCACCAACTTAAAGCCATCCTGAAATGCATTCCTCTAAATCCATGACACATTCAACTGACACCAAAAAAAGGTCATACAGATGGCTGCACAGGTGAGTAACACTTTTAATTCATGAAGAAATTTCAAGCATAGAAATCTCTATAACAACCAGTATGATTATGGTATGTGAATATGCAAAATATAATCAAGCACTTAAGTATAATATATTATAGAAATATATTATTTCAGTGGATTTAAATTTATGATTAGGATTGCATGGCTTTGTCTGGATGTCTGCAATATGTAGATGTAAGGTTTACAATAAACTGCTTGAACTTGAACCTTCAAACAACAGTAAAAAAAACAATATCATGACAATGTCATTCAACAATAGAATATGAGTACCAAAAAGAACATTTGAAATATATCAGTCTGTGTGTAATGAATGAATATAATATACAAGTTTCACTTTTTGAATGGAATTACTGACTTAAATCAACTTTTTGATGATATTCTAATTGTATGACCAGCACCTGTATCTTTGCATCAATTGTATTTATTTGATCATTTATATATGTATCTATTTATTCTATTTGTTTATCTCTTCTGTATTCAGAGTGGACAAGTTTCATGATACATGGAAACTTGTCTTTAACAGTACATATTATTTCTTTGCTTCAACTTTGCAGGTCAACAAGGCAAAGGTATTTCAAAAGAAGAATGCCACATTCCCCCTCTCCATTCTATTGTCAACATTGTTTTCGGTGAGCTATGTATTTGCTTTTCTCAGATAACTACAGTTTTTCTCAGTCGCTTTGGTGCATTTCTCAAATCATTATTAACATTTGCACAACAGTTAGTGTATTTCTCAAAACAATTAGAGCTAACTGCACCACATATAGTGATATACCTGCAAAAGTGCATAATCTTGTTCAGAATGCTTTGTGTATGCCTCAAAAGCATCTTCTGAGAAATTATCTGGGAAATGTGCCAAAGCAACTGAAAAAAACTGTAACATGTATCCTATGTATAACATGTTTCATATTGTCTATTTTCCATGGGCTACCACACAATTCTCAAATGAGAGTTGGTCTGGACTCTCAATACACTTTTGATTTCCAAGGGGGTTAACCATCAGTGTTATCAAACTAAAGTCAGTACAATACATACAAACAAATCTTTCTTGCACATGAAGGTTCTAAGGTTTTAACCAGAACAGCCATTGCTAGTGTACAAAAGTGCCAACTGTCCTCCTCTGTCTATCATAATATAAAGACATTCCAATACAGTTATGATTGTTTCCTGGCATTTTTGTGATTTTGGAAATCACCGACAATGGGAGAGTGACCAGACAGATCTGCCAGAGCAATTCAAATGCGTCCTTAGATTTGTCCCAATAGGCTTCCCTCATGTGGAAAAAAAGCAGTCTAATTACACACACACACACACACAAAAATAAGTTTACTCCTTAGTAAATAAAATAAACAAAGAAACTAATGGGCCAATTCACATGGAAACGATAGTTTAGGTGAAAAAGCAAACATTTTGTATCTTTTTAGCCATTTTCCACACATTTCCACATTTCCAACACCAGTGTTAGGTGCCCTAAAATGCACTATTTTAGACCGGCCCTGTAGCCAGCTATAAGGACACTGAGGTCTGGACATCGGCCATTTTTTAAGTGATGGTGGTCCAACAGCAGACCACCAGTGTCTGGGGTGAGGGGAGGGACTTGGCCCTCGCCAGCCAATCAGCTTTAATGAGTTGGGTAGACCCTAGACAAACACAAAATTAAGAACATTTTAATTATGCATTTATTTGACGAACAAAAAACATGATTTCAGAAAACTGAATCCAATTTTCCATTTTCTTATTTTTCATTTTGTAATTTGAAAATTTAACAGATAGACATTGCACGGACCAACAGCAACAGTTCTAATGTTCGTTCTCACCATCAAACTTTCTGACCATATTTGCGACTGATCGTTGGAACTGTAAGATTCTGGAGTTAAACGATCAGGCAGTCTACCGAGAGGCCTGCCCCAATAGGCCATTGGACCATTAAACCGCACAATGATCCCAAACATACATCCAAACAGGGCAAGAAATGGTTAACACAACAGATACTGTAAATACATCAACATTTCAGTGTGAAAAGAGAGCACAAGGCCAGAGTGATCCAGAATCATTGTGGAGACATGGAGAGGCCTGGTCTACTATAAGAACTGTTTTGAGTGTTGTGATGGCAAATAAAGATGTTTCCATTGATTATTTAAAAAGTTGGACACAAATAAGTCAGTGTATGGGAAACAATGAAGGGATTTCTTTCATGAAAAAAACGCACCTTACAGCAACTTAAATTTTAGGGGTTAGGGGTTAATCAGTGGCTGGAGTGCATCTGTAATCCCTCGTGGTCCTTGAGTATGTATTTTGTTAGCTAGTCCTGTCTTTGTAATCCTGTTTGTTGTAGGCCTACGTACAGATCTTCCTTTTGATTGACAATTTACTTAGTTTAGTTCTCGTTCCTAAAAAACAAACATTACAAAGTCTTACACAAGGCACCTGCTTGTGCATCTTGCTTGTGTAAGCTATGTGACCCAGTAACCCTGTGCTCTCTCTCTCTTTCTCTCCCTCACACATACACACACACCACACACAAACTTTATACACACACACACACCAACACTGACACATACAGGTGGGCTCTACCTTCATGAGTGTCCCCTGCAGCCCTGTGTATCTGATCGTATTTGGTGTCTGTAAACTGCTCAACGGCCTGCTACATTATTCCTTTTCTGAGATTGACCGGTTGAAAGCCCTCCTGTCCATCCTGTCCCTTTTCCTGTTCTGTTGGTTTATATGTGGTAAGCACTGTTGCCAGAGCTGAAGGAGCATGGCCATCAAACCTTGCACAGTTATTCACTATAAAGGCTAAATGCACTGATTAGATCCTCTAGTAAGGTTGTGGGGTCAGAAGTCAAGCTCACCTTGCAGTATGTCCTAAAGGACAGGCGCGCCTGCAGGTGTACGTCCGTACGCACTGTGCGTACCATCAGGCTCAACAACGAGAGAAAATTTCCCTGTGTGTGTGTAATGTGTATTCACACCAAATTGGCCCACCATACCTTCCCAACTATGCACAGTATCCCATTAGCTGCCATCAGGCTATTTACAATTTTCTATTACGTAACTTAGTGAACACTTATCAAAATTAACGCGCACACATTTAGTTTGAGCAGGAGACACAATACGCATGCAGGCACGTACGCTACTTGTTTTCTTTTACTCGGCTATCTATCTATATATGGTTATCAGCACACAATGTTGAGCTAATTCACTAATTCAATACTCATGATAATTCACAAGTTTAAACAACAGAAAGTATGGAGGCAGCAAAGCTAGAGGAGATATTCCAGATGGGCAAGATCAAGATAGGCAATTGGTGTGCTTGTCAGAACGTTAGACTGCATTACAGCTGTTTAAAGTCAGACGTCAAGAACAAAACAAGGTAACTTTAACCTATATAGGGCTGTATCAAGTTGTCCAAATGAATAAGTCATAGTAGACGTTGTTGTTGTATTATTGCATCTGGATGTTGTTATGCTATGTAGGCTAATTTTTTGCTGACCAATGCACGGCTAAACCGGGAAACGGACAAATGTTGTCCACGCGTATTTTTATTTTTTTTTTTTGCGGGGGCTAGTCGGGTGTGCGTACCATAGCATTAATTCCTGCAGGCGCCCCTGCTAAAGGAGAAATCCACGGTGATTTTTCACATCTCTGTTTCTCGAGGTCACAGAGTACCGTCAGTACACTCCCCCACCCACCAAAAAAACAAACAAACAAACAAACAATCGGCCTCAACTCACATAGCAACCCTCAATGATAATGGCATACACTACTTACAGCGGGGAAAATAAGTACTTACATTTTTTTCAGTAAGTATACTTCCAATGAAGCTATTTGCATGAAATTTTCACCAGACATTAGTATTAACTCAGATAATCCACCCATATAAAAAAAATCCAAACATTAAAGTCCATAGGTAGAGTTATGTGTAATAAATTGTGGAATGACACAGGAAAAAAGTATTGAACACACCTGCTGAAATTTCTTACTTTTTGTAATACTTTGTGGAAAAGCCTTTATTCGTAATGACAGCTTCAAGGCATTTCCTGTATGACAAAACTAATCAGTCACAGTATTCTGGTGTGAGTTTGGCCCATTCTTTTAAACAGATAGTCCTTTAATATTGAAGATTCCAGGGGTCCCTCTTGTGAATCCTGATCTCCTGATCGACATGATTTTCTTCAGCAATAGAGTCATGCAGGATGAGCGTGCATATGCCATGGCGGTGGAGTGCATTAGCTATGATTTTCTCTGTAACAATTGTACCTGCTGCCTCCCAGTCTTTCTGGAGCTTTCTCCGAGTGGTCCTTGGCTGTTGGGCTACTCTTCTGGCTATTCTTCTGACTTCCTGGTCAGAAAATCTTGCAAGGAGATCCTGTGTATGGCCAGTTGATGATGCAGTGATTTTCCTTCCACTTGCAGATAATGGATCCAATACTGCTTACTGGATGATTCTGAAGTTTTGAAGTGCATCTGTAACCAGTTCCATTGATATGTTTTGCAACAATAAGGTCTTGGGAGAGCTCTTTGCTTTTACCCATCATGAAATGTTTCTTGTGTGACACCATGGTAACAAAAAAACTTTATAGCCCACCAGTATGTACTAACCCAGCTTATATCAATTTGCACAGATAGGAGGGATAATTTCTCTAACTACTTATAGATTCCAGTTTGTTCCTTGCCATTCCTTGCCCTTGTGTACTGCTTTTTCTTAGCGTGTTCAATACTTTTTCCCTGTGCCATTCCACTTTTTTACTCATAGCTCTACTTTTAGACTTAAATGTTTGGATTTTTATATATGTGTGGATTACCTAAATTAATACTAACGTCCGGTGAAAATTTCATGCGAATAGCTTCACTGGAAGTATACTTACTGAAAAAAATGTTGACGTGTTCAATACTTATTTTCCCCGCTGTATACATACATAGCCTACTCAATGACTTGTGGTCAGAGTTGAAGGTATAGTTTGCTCCAGGGCATACAAGGTTAAAGTGGGCAGAGGCTTTAACATGAATATATAATACAATATTTCATTACTACCTGACATGCCATCCATTTTGGTGAATGTTCTAAATGCTGTCAGTAGCCTATAAGGCAACAATTAGGATTACAGTTAAATAAACTTCATTTATCCATAATTCAAAATCCATAATTGAATTAAGCAGTTACAGATAATGCTTTCAGTCTATTACTTTCAGGAATAATGAATCTGAGTCTCATATCTGTATTCCAGGCAATGTATGGATCTATCCTCCCAACTACAACGACACTGACTACAACAATGCTGCCTATGATCAGACAGTCAAGGGGGAACCCTACTGTAACAGGTCCCTGTATTTCTATGCCTTCATGAACACTACAATGGTTAATATTGTCATTTTCCTCTATCTCTGTTTCCTCTGTGTAGCTATGAGTTACGTGTACTGCTTCCTGTAATAGTGTGTAATAGTGTGTAAGTTCCTGAGATTGTGAGATTGTGTTTTTTTTTTGTGCCTGGAATGTTCATTTCACATCTAGATCAATAAATTTGTTCTGACAACATCAACATCATTTTGAGGAAAGAAAGAAAAAGGAAACACTGTACACGCTTACAGTAATCTATTTGTTTAGATCTAGGCAACTTTACTGCTTACAGTAATCTATTTGTTTAGATCTAGGCGACTTTATTGCTTACAGTAATCTATTTGTTTAGATCTAGGCGACGTTAATGCTTACAGTAATCTGTTTGTTTAGATCTAGGCAACTTTATTGCTTACAGTAATCTATTTGTTTAGATCTAGGCGACTTTACTGCTTACAGTAATCTATTTGTTTAGATCTAGGCGACTTTACTGCTTACAGTAATCTATTTGTTTAGATCTAGGTGACTTTACTGCTTTAAATGTGTGTCATCCCAGACTCATGCTTTCACAAAGAGAGATGGGCAGGGATCGGGAAATGTCCCAGGACAGACTCCAACCCGAGTCCCTCTGGGCATGTGGACCCAGTGCTGTAACCAGTTGCACCACAGCGCCCCCGTGTGACAATAAATGTATGCAACACACACATGCAACACACACACACACACACACACACACAGTCACCCATATAGGTGGGATCTACCTTCATAAGTGTCCCCAGCAGAAAGCAGGAAGCAGAGCAACATCCATGTTGACTACTATACAACATTCTATCATGGGAACTCTATTACTGCATAGCTACAAGAGAGGATACAGAGAGGAGGGACAGGCAGACACAATGGAGATCACAGAAGAAGGATACAGGAAATGCAGTGACTTCAACGCAGACTCATGCATCACTCACCTGGCCGAATGGTTAAGTGACTGGGATTACTATTAACTGATTGAATGATTTTGTTACGTGATATTTTATTTAATCACAGTGGATTATTGTTTTTTTTAAACCTGTTTATGTAGTGGTTTTTACATGCTGTCACAGATGCACTCACGATTTTATATTCAAAATGGAATGAAACGGTGAGGCCAAAAAATTAATGAAACAAATTTAAAAATGCAGAAAATGTTTTAAAACAAATGATGACATATTGTTCATTAAGTATCCTGTCATCCAATCACATACATTCTGTTACTAAAGACTGAAAGAAAGTCAGATCAAACTATGATCTATTTGCTTTTCAATCTCCTGTTAGTGAAATGCCTGTGTGGCTCTAAGCTAGACCTTTTCCATCAGGGAGTGAATATTAAATGTAACTGAATTGCTAAATCAGAAGAGAACTGACCTTTTGGCCTGAGGTGAGGAGTAACAGTCCGTCTAACCAGAAGACGGGGAATGCATGGACCTCAGAGACAGTCCTGATCAACTTGCACTGACCCCTGAGGACCATGGCTTTCAAATGATCATTTGAAAATGTTTATTGTGAAAATTATTATTGTTAAAATGTTGATAATGCAACATACCACTTTCCATTTCCCTAGAATAAATTGTAACAACACATATTCAGAAAGCTGCTTTTATATAATAATAAAAAAAAAACACTGTTAGTGTTTATCTTGGGAAATGTTACATTCAAAGTAACAAATGCCATATTTAAGAAAACTGTTGTGCTCTCCAACCAAGTCTGTCAGAAAAGCCACTTCACTGTAGCCGAATCAGGATTCTTCAGATTTTTGTCTTACCATGAGAGAAAATGTGTGAGACTGATGGAGTGATTAAATCTGTCTTCAAGGTCAAGATTTACATTTACATGTATTACACAGGGTTCTCTAGTCTCACGCAATTCAACAAGTTCACACGCTCACACACCACACCAGAGAGGGTTAAAGCGGATCTTTGACCACACCTTGCATTTCTCACGCAGAAATATTACTAGGGATGTCAAGGTATCTGCATAATTATTAGAGGCGCAAGGATAGAAGCTACCAGAGGATTTCTCGCAGGGTTCAGAACTAGCGCACCACTCACCAGCCAAATAAAATAAAAATAAAAAATAGCTACCGACATCCAATCCAAAAATAGTGTTCGTTGTATCCGTGTAAAATTCCAAAATAGGACATCCCCTCCCTGCAACCAACCACGTAAAAAAAAATCCATTTGTACCGCTGTTTGTATCCAGTTCTCGGCTACTTCCTTTTCAACACTAACGTTCGACTGAGAGCAGTGCGTGCAGACGGCCTAGTAGACTAGGCCGACGATACTTTATCTTCTTGAATGTAAGTGGATTCCTTTGTGCAAGCTGGATTTTCATTTAGCCTAACAAACACGTGGAGGCAGTGAAATCCAACTAGCATTCAACTTGAAACGGCATCGACAGCTTAGCCAGCCTTCTTCAAGCTCTACTCTAGTAGCTCTAGTAGAAACTAGCTCTGCAGCTAGTTTCTTCCATTGACTGTTCTAATCAGACTAAGAGTCATTCACACATAGAACTATAACTATAACGATAAAAGCGTTTACACTGAACAACGATAAACAAAGCCTGTGCTTGTGTTAATGAATGTGACGGCTAAAATGTGATGGGTTCTGATTACCGCTCTTTGGGCACCGCTATTTACCGATTTCCTGCTCCCATTGACTTCAATTAAACACATGTAAACAAAACGCCCAACGCCGCTGACTTATGCCAGAGATTTTCTAATGTGGAGACACAACACTTAAAAGATACTCATTAAACGACCACACAGGTAATGAGCACAGTCTTAGGGGCTGTGCCCATAAACTTTCTCCTCACTGCTTAAGCCAAATTCTGTTATTCCTGCTCTATATACAGTTAAGAACAAAATTATTCATACCCCTGGCAAATATTGATTTAATGTTGATTTTCTCTTTATCAATATGTTTGTTCTGACTGAAAATGACACTACCACATGTCAAAACGTTGCAAGACAATGTGGTAGAAACATGGAATCAAAAAAAGAAGCATTTTTATTTTTATTAACATTTTTATGAAAAATGACGTGTCCAAAATTATTCATACCCTTTTTAAATAATCAATGGAAACATCTTTATTTGCATTCACAGCTCTCTATGGTTCTTATAATACCTACCAAGCCTCTCCATGTCGCCACAATGATTTTAGACTGCACCTTTTTAACAGCAATCTGGGTTTTGAGTCAAGAGTGATTATTTGCCATCCCAGCCTTGTGCTCACTTTTTGATGGATTGAAGGCTGGACTATGGCTGGGCCACTCTAAAATGTTGGTATTGTTCTCGGTTAACTATTTCTTGCCTTGTTTAGCTGTATGTTTTGGATCATTGTGTAGTTTAATGGTCCAATGCTGCCTATTGGTAGCCTAGAAATCTAGACGCACCCTAGCGGCGGCAAATTAATTTGCTCAGCCTGTACATTTCAATGATATAGGATGGCCCGCCAGGCTAGCCTATTGGGGCAGGTCTCTCGGTAGACAGCCTGATCTTCTCCTCCAAAATTCTCAATTTGCCCCTTGTTTTAGTGTTACCGTTTACTTTGAGAAGTTCACCAGGTCCCATTGTCTGAAAAACACCCAAACTAATACATTTCTATAGCTATTCTCCACATTGTGGATGGTGTTTTGGTGGTTGAAATGTTCACTCCATCTCAAAATGGATCACTTGGTCATCTTGGATGCTGATCATGGATCACTCTTCAACATGCACAACTCAACTAAACCTTTATAAGGGCACACCTGGACAAAGAATTTAGCTTTCGCTGAATTTAATTTGACCCAGGGACATGGCTTGAGATTGGCATAAAAAAAGAAGCATTACATTCCAATGACACCATGTCCATTTCAATTGTGGCCAGGGGGCCTGGTGACCTTCTCAAAGTAAACGGTAACACTAAAGCAAGAGGCTACACTGAGATTCTGGAGGAAACCATCAGGCAGTGTGCAAAGAGACCTGATGGGCATCATTGGACCATTAAACCATACAATGATCCAAAACATACAGCCAACAAGTCAAAAAATGGTTAACAGAGAACAATGTCATATTTTAGAGTGGCCCAGCCAGAGTCCAGACCTCAATCCGTCAAAAAAGTGAGTACAAGGCCAGAGTGATGGCAAATAATCGTTCCTGCCTCAAAACCCGGATTGCAGCTAAAAAGGTGCGGTCTAAAATTATTGTGGAGACATGGAGCGGCTTGGTACATATTATAAGACCATTTTGAGAGCTTTGATTGCAAATAAAGATGTTTCCAGTGATTATTTTAAAAGGGTATGAATAATTGTGGATACGCCATGTTTCAAAAAGAATTTTAAAAAGATAAAAAGGCTTATTTTTTTGATTCTATGTTTCTACCACATTATCTTACAACCTATTGGCATGTGTCAGTGTTATTTTCAGTCAGAACAAACATATTGGTCAAGAGAAAATCAACATTAAATCAATATTTGCCAGGGGTATGAATAATTTTGTTCTTAACTGTATATAGAGTAGGAATAACAGAATTTGGCTTAAGCAGTGAGGAGAAAGTTTATGGGCACAGCCTTTATGTCATCTTTAATCATCTTTATGTTCTTCCATTTCTTCTGCTTCTACTTTACTCAGCCTAGGCTATATGAAAACGTGATCTGTGCACCAAAGCCTTCTCACAATGATTGGTCCAGGTATGTTCATGTTTAATTAAGAAGTAGCCATAAGGGTGAAGTTTTCACTGCTTTACACAGTGTCTGTTCCTCCTCAGAGAGATTTCAGATCATAGTTGCCCTTGTCCCCTTTCTTCTCTTAACTCTGGGTAAGTAGCCTATATGGGTTTTTGTCTTTGTCTTGACTGTTTGACTGTTTGTTCATAAAATCAAACCCTCCCGTTGTTGCATTGCAGCACCAACAGCAACCACTTGGTTTACAAAGTTTAACCATTCACAAAGAAATCATTCATTCAATCATTAATAAGTTTGCTCATTTAGATAAGATCTTTTTACATTGTTTTTCCTGACCTTCTCTGAAAAGGGGCTTTACACCTGCACAACTGTCCCAAGGAGCCCATGGTCCCCATCTCTGTCATTGTGGGATCAGTATTCCTCATGGTCATACAGCTTGTTGCAGTGTGTGGTTGTCTTGAACTGTGTTTCATCCCAGTTTTTCTGATCCTCATCTTTCTGTTCTGCTGGTTGATTGCAGGTAAGGTGGAGAGAGAGAGAGAGAGATGATTTGATAAAAAATTATCCGCACATGAAAAAGACAAGCAAAAGCAGAAGAGAAAGAAAATGAATAGAAGTAATTGATAGAACAGAATACCAACACAGTCTATGGTAGCTGACTACTTCCTTTGAGGAGCTACTGTATTACTTGTTTGTCACAAGATTCTAAATCACGCCATCATACCTCTTAAAGGTACAGTGTGTGGTTAAGGCAAATTTGTTGTGATATTTGAGCTCAAGAGCCAATCAAATCACACTTCCCTTATAAAGCACACACACACTATATCTAATTAATAGAAAAAATGGATAAAAAAGAAAGTGTGATAAACTGATTATTACAGTTATTAAATGTAGTGCACCTAAGGACTGTATGTTATTAAGTTCTTATATTAGTAACAAAATCACACCTGTTGTTGTTGTTGTTATAGTTGTCCTGTTATTGTAAATAATTCATATGTATAACAAGGCCAGACCCCTAATATCTCTTATTTATTTATTTATTTATTTATTTATGCTACATGCCCATGTCTGACATGTGGCAGGTAGTGTGTTCATCTACAGAGCATTTCAACCCAACTTTGAGTCCAGACACTCCTTGGAATATTGTGAGAAGATTCTCTACCAGTCCGCATTCTGGTGCACCAACCTAGCGTGGGTATTCATAGTGGTTTTGGGGATTTCTGGGCTGTGCAGACTCGTATGGAGATGGAGAGGTGCCTTTCAAAGAGCAGGTGACATTGAATGTGAAGGTGACACTGAAAAGGGAGGAGATGATGAAAAAGAAGGTGCCTTTCAAAGGGGAGGAGAAAAAGGAGGTGACTTTGAAGAGAGAGGTGACACTGAAAAGGGAGGTGACGGCGAAAGAGGAGGTGAAATTGAAATTACTCAATCACTCAATTTTAATCCAAACCAACACCTAACCTGAAAACACAAACACTCACATCTTAAAAACAGCATTAGAGCAACATCATCATATCATGTTTGCTCGTGTTTGTTTTTTTCTCTCATAATATGTTTTATTTGTGTTCAAAATCACTATGTTGCCTTTATAACTGGAATAGTAGCTTGTAGTGGTTCAAAAGCAAAGGGCACTGCCTTGAAGTATGCTCATTGTCAGCACTGTGCTTATATTATTCCACTGGTCTCACAGACCTACTACCTCCAAAGACAGTTTTTACCTCTTAATATTCCTCTTGCACTACAAACTGTAGCCTAACCTGTGCTTCCATGCACATGGGCTATGGGACATGCTGCATCTCTATAAGAGCATAAAGGTTCCCTATTAGTACACTCAAAACCATAGTATTTTAGAATTTCAGAACAAAATCACAATGGAAAAGCTTTGTGTTACAATTACAGACTTACAGCCACTGCACTGCACAGGGGTGTGTTTCCCAAAACCATAGTTGCTAACCTGTTAGGGGTGCTGAGCGAGCAGCCCATCCTGCTTGTGTTATTTCAACGGCATTATCAGATCAGGGGCGCAGGAAATGTAGTACATCACCCATTTGGACACACAGTGGGTCAGCTCCCCTGCCCTGTCCCATTAATGTCACCCCTTGCCTTCTGTCCCAAACAGAAAGAGCCTTTCACGTCAGGCCAGTGCGACATTCGCTGGCTGGTATATTGGCCTTGCGCAAATTGTCAACTGTTGAGGGAGGCCTTGAAGTCCTGCCTATTCCTCCTACATGGTCCAAGTAATGCTGTCAGTGTGACACACCTCCCACTCCCACATCCCTTTATGAAACCCGTTTCCTGGCATGACTGCGCACAGTAATAGGCTAAAACATTTCCTACTCTCAGTAGCAACATGTAAAAGACACCGGGCTTATTATACAGTAAAAATACAGTAAACCAATGTACAATTTAACCACAGGATTGTGCCTCAGTTTTACTGCTGATATTATCTTTGTTTCTCATATGCATGTACTTTTGGACATATACGTTTGGGGGTTTTTTGTTTTGTTTTTTACAGTCAGTGACCTTTATAATGCAATGATACTGTGCAATCTAATATCACATTTCTTGTCCTTATGAAGTTCCTGCTTCATTGTTCTCGTTACTGCAAATACACTCATGTGTGCCAATGAAACCACTGGTGTACTTATAAATAAATCTGACTTGGAACCACATCCCTTACTGGAAGTAGTTTCCCATCTGTTCTTGTCTCTCTATAACTGACTTTCATAGTAAGATTAAAACGTTTGTAATCAGTGACACCCAGCTTAAATGATTTAATAGTGTATTGTAACCTAAGTGTACATCTGAAATGTACCTAGAAATTCAAAACTGGTATACCATATTGCCATGTCCAGTTTCTGGTGATATTGAAAAAGAATAAATCAACCTAGATAGCCATTAAATGGATTCCATGGATGCCTCTACCTGACCATATATGGCAAATTAGTTTCACTTTGTTGCCCTCTATACTGTAGGTCATGGGTAAGTTAAATATAGGTTATATCATCTACAACATCCTCACTCACTGTTGGTAGGCTACAAGACATTATATCATATTCAAATGTTAAGATGCTGTAATATTTCATTGTGGAAAGCCCTTTTAGGCATGTGACTAGCTCATTAAATGACCCCTATTACTGCCTCGGACAAAATGCAGTTATGAGTAGGGGAGACCGGGGCTGGTTGGAACACTTTTCACTCTCGGCTATATTTCTCCGTCTTACAGTGCGTTGAAATGGACAAATTGTGATTAACTGAAAGCTTGGGATCTCAGCTACAAAATGCATACATTCAATGTCAACAAATGATCCCTTGTTTTGAGTTATATATGATTAAAGTGGTGTTGTGCACGTGTGCCAACTTGCCCCATGCACAGGGGTTGGTTGGCACATGTAGTTGGAACACCTATGTTATAGTCCTTTCCAGTACTACTTTTGCATCTATATCACTGCCTGTAGGGCTTTGCTGATGTCTTTCCTGTGTGTTTTTCTTCAGTAGGGCCCACCGTCAAGACCAATTTGGTCCCTATACCGATATCTTTTTACTTCAAATGTTTAAAAATGTCTGAAATGCTTCCAAATGTAAAACTATGTTCAGTAATTACAATAACAATGTTAAAATAAAGATTGATGATGGGTTTTTTTTTATGTGCAAAATACAAAGTTTATAGATTTGTCACAAAATAAGCCATAGGGAATGTACAGTATGTGCCAACCAACCCCAAAATCAGTGTGCCAACCTGCCCCGCCCACATTAGGTCAAACTTTTTTGCACAAATGCTGTTAGCCTGCTAATATCAGTCACCTCAGGTTTTCAAACTTCATTCATTTTATATCCCTAATTATTACCCTTCTAGGATGTATTTAGTGGGAGGTGCATATTCTAAGTTTTGACACTACAAAATTAAAAAGTTGTTCTCACCTAAAGGGTTAATGACCTGGAGACCAGTTACATACGTGAGTTTACTCTACTCAATTAGGCCGTCAGTTTAGTGTTGGAATTTTGTTGCAGCTCCCTCTAGTACAGTGTTTCTCAAAGTGTGGTCCGGGGACCACTGGTGGTCCGCAAGCTATCCCAAGTGGTCCGCGAGCAGACGTGGTAAAATATGATATAGATGAGTTGTTTGCAATATTGAACCAACTTGTATGTAAATCCAAACAATTCTGCAACACTGTCTATGTAAGATATGCCAGTTTAAATCAAATGAATCCTCTGACACAATAAGCAAAGTGAAAATACAATAAGTAAGGTGGTTCAGTGAGTAGGCCTATTGTGCTGATATACTGTTGAAGTAGGTCTAATCTATTTTTTTTTAGCTAGGTGGTCCATGCATTTTTTATTGGTTAAGTGGTCCACCGTCTGAAAAAGTTTGAGAAACACTGCTCTAGTAGCCTAGCCTGCGTGTTCCCATGCTGCCTTGCGCGCGATTTGATTCAAGCTGGTAAGGCAGCCTGGAAACTACCGCCCTAATGTTTGCCTCAGATAGGGAACCAATCACAGAACGGGGGAAAGCAAGACGATGATGAGCGATGCACAGACGCATTTGATAGACATCCGTGGCACCCAATAAACGGATCTGGGTATTTTTTTCAAATACGAGAAAATGAACGTTTGGTTCCCAGACCACGTCTCATTGAGAAGTGGTGGCGCTGGATATTAACAGTGTTTCAACCTGCCCCTGTTCCAACCAGCCCCGGTCTCCAGCTATACTTAATGATCAGGATCCCATTTCAATTTCTAGGGACAGTGTGCAATTAAAACATAAATGTAAACATTTGATGCATTGCACCAGAGTTAGCCTTGGGCTAATTTACATCTGTAGTCCCACAGGAATCACAAATACAATACAAGCACAAATACAACTCCTTGATTTCTCCATCCTCTTCCCTGGAGAAAGGGGAGAGGGAAGATGGACAAATGAGACGCATCCCTTATGATTGTCCCTGGTGTTTCCTAGTTGGTGGAATGAGCCTATTCTGCGTGTGGATCTTTCAAGTTTACACCTAATTAATTAATTTGATATTACATTTATATTATTGTTATTATTACTAATTCACTTAATGCAGGCTTAACAACTTAAAAAAAAAACTTTAACGTTCATATTCTGTAAGTAAAGTCGCTTTGGACAAAAGCGTCAGCTAAATTTCATAACAGAAATTCTCTGCCAACAATGATCATGATTTCACATGAGGACTTTGTTTCGTCGAGTGATAATGACGTAGTAGTTGTGTTCAGAAGAGCAAAGATGGCCACGGCGGGTTGGCTGCATGGCTCCGCCAGTATGCGGCTGACCGAGGGGTTGGTGTCAGTTTTGAAAGAAGAACGACCCGAATATTTGCCCTCACTTTTGGCAAATTATCGGGAGCATGGCGTGATCCCGACGCAGGTAAAATAGCTTCACGAGTGTGCTCTCAGTGACCCCGCTGTTAACATAACGTCAGCTAACGTTAGCTATGATAGCAAACTGTATTTAACAAAACGTTAGCTATCCTTGCTTGCGGAAAGGTAGACCCCACTCTTGGGTTCCTGGATCTTTTGTTAAGTTACTATGAGCCTGGAGTAGCCATGTAAAGATGTTTTGAATAATTGATTGTATCAATGTGTTCTTGGTCCTCCGCAGTTTGATCTGTCATCATACTCACAAGGATGGACGCAGTTAACGTTAGCCGTATATTGTATATCGTGGCTAGTTAACAAGCCCGCACAACACATTACATTTTATCAGACACTTCTTAACCAAAGTGACTTGCATATGTCAGCTATATTACAGTGGGGGATCACATTGTCCCCGGAGCAACTTGGGGTTAAGTGCCTTGTTCAAGGGCACAACGGTGGAAGCTGGGAATTGAACCGACAACTTTCAAGCTACTGAACGCTAGCCCAGCTCCTTAACCACTACACTACCACCGCCCCTACTGATGTTGAAATTGCATAATTAGGTTAAATAGAGTATCATTATGTTCCATTGTTCGATGCAATTGGTCGTCAGTGCTGTCTCTTTTCTGATGAATGTTATTGGGGTAAACGGTCCATGTATGCTTACAGAATAGTGCAGCGGTTGGTGGTCTCGTGGGACTCAGCAACGCACGTCTAGGCTCAAGCAAAACCAGGTGAGCTCCTCCGAAAGGTGAACTCTGCATTATATGATGTGGAAGTAAGACGATCACTGCACTGTCCTGATGGTCTGACATAATATAGCATGCAGTTTGTAAATATCCAACTGTTTATTTTACTTGATAATGGCACATTAAATACACCCCTTTGTGTTTACGATAGATTTGAGGGTCTCTGCCTCCTATCGGTGCTGGTGAAGGATGGCTCCAGCGAGCTGTTCCAGCAGCATTGCCTGTCATGGTTACGTTCTGTGCAGCAGGTTATTCAGGTGAGCAGACGCACTGATATGATCAGGTGTTATGCAAACCTAGGAGTGCCTATAGAGTTTAATGAACACATGTTTGATTGGTATTCAAATTAATTGGAATTTGTGTAGTCAGATTATCTTCTGTCTCTTCACTCTAGTCACAGGCCCCACAACCCTCAGTTCAACTGGCAGTTATGGTACTAAAGGACCTACTGCAGTACTCCTCTCAGATCCCAGAACTGTCCAGGGAGATCGGACTGAACTGCATACTGGGCATCCTGACCTCCTTGCTTAGTCTGAAGGCAGAGGTATGTCTGGAAACATTCTGACATTTTTGTAAATAAGTGTGCTCAAGTAGATTTCTTTTTTTTTTTTTTGTCTAGTTTTTGAGTTTAGTGACCTTTTTCTAGCCTGGCGAGCCAGACCCACATTAAAATGTAGGGTCTGGGCACTCACCGTTCGCAGTGCTCAGTCCGAGGGGCGGGATAATCAGTTGTCTTTCAAATTCCCTCTGCACGCAATAGGACAGCGGCAGTGCTATGAGTCCCATGCGTTTCCCACCAGCGGAGCTAGTTGGCTAGTTCAAATGTTTTCCAACATAATAAAAGCTTAACTCGTGTCACACTGTTCGCCAGCAGCAACATCCATCTTATTTGTTTTCAAGTAGCAGGGAATTCAAGCCAAACCGTTGCAACTCTGCCATCAATCATTATGTTAAGCCCACCTAACGACTCTATACACGATTTCAATGGCCTGATTTAGTTTCGATTTCTGGAGCTCACAAGCCAACGGAGAGTTGCTAGACTAGCCCTGCCACTAGGGGCGCGTCTAGATTTCTAGGCTAACCTTTTTCAGTATTGAGGAGACATTTGGAGATGGCAATAGGGTCATTCCAGGTCAAATCAGATAAAGTAGTTGCTGCACCGTCTCATATTTTGTTCAAACCTTGTCAACATCAAAAATATTCAAATACTCTCTTCATATTATTTTCAGCCCTTTTAAGTTACCTCCGTTTTACAGCCTGAAAATCAAATTGTCTGATAAGCAATGTTTGGGCATTAATATAATGAAAAGTATTTTTGGTAGGCAGCCCAAACTTTGTAGGGTGGAAGACAAACATGTTCTCAGTATGAATGAATATGACTGGCACTTTATACACAAAATGACTATAAACGGAGCAATTCCCACATTGATCTTTGGTCATTTTGTGTCAAATCAGACAAAATCCAGGAAAATGTTTGCTGCACCGTCTCAGATTTTGCACAAAGTTTGTCTACCTAATACCTATCCTGGTGATATTGAGGGTCTTGTAAACTAATTTTTTTATCCACATGGCACCAATCATTTATTTGTCCGGTAATATAATACTTTATTAACACTGAGACAAAATTTCAGGTCAACAAATGCACATGAAGATATTAGGGTCATTCCGTGTCAAATTAGATAAGGTTGTTGCTGCACCGTCTCAGATTTTGTTCAAACCTTGACTATTTCAAGAATGCTGGGTGTTTAGCAGAGGACCTGTAGAAACCACAATGTTTGAAGGCCTAGGACTAATATTGTATATGCAGCCTCCCATATAGAAGATGTAATGTATTATGTATTATTACCATGTTGCTATTAAGGCTCAAAATGGGGTTGGAAGGGAAATCATTTTTTCCAGGTATGACAGTGACGCCCTATATCAAATCCAACTTGAGAAAGTTTCTCTTAATATTATATCCAACATTTGTGAAAATGTCAATTTCTGAAATATTACACTGTGAAACAAGTTAAGAAATGTTGTGGATTACCTGTATGGCTCAACAAAGCTGCCACTTTGAAATTTGAAGTGTTTTTTTTTTCTGTCATCCATTTTTACTTACTTACTTTATCTACCTGTGTCTGATAGTCCCACCTGGTGGCGATGGAGGGTATGATGGCATGTATGACTTACTACCCTCGTGCCTGTGGGTCTTTGAGGGTGAGTGATTAGAAACTTTGTGTCACTTCAGATAATCTTTTCTGATAAAAAAAAAATATCCATGTGGTGTTATGTATGGTCTGTGGATTTTATTTGTAACTGCATGTGTTTTACTGTAACAGGAAAAACTGGGAGCCTATTTCTTGTCTAAAATGGATTCTGACAATCCCAAAGTGCAAGAGGTTTGTTGGTCACCATAATTTCATTCAGCTGCATGAAACGTCTGAATATTTACTCAGCTAATTATTTTTTCTGAAACTGTAAACTCTGTCTTAATCCAAAGGTGGCGTGTGAATGTTATGGTCGCTTGCCTTGCCTGGGTGGTGTTCTGGAGAGAGGTGGGGGCGGGCGCAGGGCAGAGAGCTGGACCAATCAGACTCACTGCCTCCTAGCTACCGCTAACAGCATTCTTGCACAGCTCTACCAAGGAGCAGAGACTGGTAAGCATGCTTTATGCACTTTCTAAGGTGTATCTATGAATATATGGACACAAAGACAGGATTTCTCTTTAGATTCATTATAAGAAAGATTGTACTGTAACTGTCCTTTTCTGGCATATATTTGAGCTTTAAGCCCTAAGAGGCCGTAATATTGATAATAGTGCAGTGATTTTTAGAGCAGCCCAGGTGCATTCCAACCCCCCCTTTAGCTGTTCTAAAATGAAATTTACAGTCTCTGGAATTATTGCTTTTTCTAAAAAGTTTACTATACCTGGAAAGGTTTCATAAAATATAGACACCACAACAAGAAACATAATAATTTGTTTATCAGATTCAGATTTTATTTGTCACATACATTCAATGCAGTGAAATGTTAGTTGGCTCCAAAACACACAAACTACACACAAAAATACAATGGATTCCTGGACCTGAATTAAGTCTAATCCTTTACTGAACTGTTATCTGACGGTAAGTGTGTCTCTGACAGAAGCTCATGTAATGTTTCCTCATAGAGGGAGTAGTGCAGTATGAGGGCCCAGGCCTGGAGTTGCCTTTTCCTTCTCTTGATGACATCGACCCCCTCCTGATGCTCCAGCTCAGCCACCGATACAGGGCTCTGTGCCTGGCTCTTAAACACACACTCAGGTACTGATTCAGGGCTCTGTGCCTGGCTCTTAAACACACACTCAGGTACTGATTCAGGGCTCTGTGCCTGGCTCTTAAACACACACACTCAGGTACCTACAGTATAGTACAGATAAACTCAGCTGGTCATACTGAAGAAGAATGAGAAGATTACTGTAAAATGTGGTGTTTACTTTGTTTGTTTGTTGTCTGCTAGTGTGGACTCTGGCTCTCCCGTCCGACTACCTGTTCAGCACATCCTTAACTTTGTGTGTCGAGCGCTGGGCGTGAGCAACAAGAGCATTGTGAGTGTCTTTCTCATTCAGTATACATTCTCTACTCACAGCGGTGGCCATTTAGCTTACAGGTTTCCGCTTATTATGGATGAAGGATTTCTCATGTTTGTTTTCCTTGTCAGAACCTCACAGGTGATGGCTGCCTGAAACTGCTGGTCTTGCCTTCTGTACATAGTGACACTGTGGACGTCCTGTCTACGCTTATCAATGTGTGAGTAACATAATTACTTTAAATATCGTTTTTAAATTAAAGTAGTCAACTCTTATAATAGACAAGCTAGTAGTAGTCAGGGGTGTGGACTCGACTCGCATGACTTGGGACTCGAGTCAGACTTAATTTTGATGACTTCGGACTCGACTTGACAAAATTAGAAATGACTTGCAATTCGACTTGGACTTCCATGGTATTGAGACTTGACTCAGACTTTGCCCCTTTGACTTGTGATGACTTGTAATGACTTGCGGCATGGGTAAAATTATTTCTTTCTTATAAAAACATTTGTTTTCTGCCCATATAAAGTTCATCGTTAACGATTTGATTCACGCTGCTAAGGCCTGGAGACCATGGAGCAAATTTTCGCCTGAGATAGGGAACCAATCAGAGAACAGGGGGGAAAGCAAGACGATGATGAGCTATGCACGGACGCATTTGATAGACATCCGTGGCACCCAATAAACGGATCTGGGCATTTTTTTCAAATACGAGAAAATGAACGTTTGGTTCCCAGACCACGTCTCATTGAGAAGTGGTGGCGCTAGCCAGGCTAGCAACTCAGCGTTATTTTGCATGGAATGCAGGGTTTCCTATCTAGTATGAGAAAGGAAAAGGGATGAACATCACTCACTGATCATCCTCCCATTGTCGTCTGACTAAGTGGATCCTCTGATATTGTGATGGATCCTCTGATCTTGTGATGTGGTTCGATAGCCTAAACAATTTCATTCGTCCACGGAGCTAATCGAAACTATCACAGAATCATCATCAATGACTGATGGCGTTTAAAATTGTACACCCATATCAGCGTTTTGCAAAATAAATAGTAAGGAAGGTGAAGGTAAATAAATGTTTATTCATCTGGTATTGACTAGGCTATGGCCTTGATGACATTATGAGCTCGCAGAGGGGGTAAACGGAGTATTTGTTAGCTTTCGTTTACTCCAGCCGGTTTTCCATCGCTCATTTGCACGTCAAGTCAATCATATGTTACTGTGTGGGGAGTGGGGGCCCAATATTATACAGTGTGCTTGCTGCAGAGAAGGTCTCACTCACAGAGGTTAGAAGGAGGGGGGGCAGGGGATAGCTGCACGTCACCCTACTGGAGCGGGTGAGTGTGGGGAATAGCGCACAACTAACGCAATTAATGGGCTAAAGTCAATCACACCACGGATTGCCTCCAAAATGCATATTTCATTCATAATATTCGTAAGAGGCCATACGTTTCACATAGATGTTATTTATGCACTCACACAGCCACACATGCACTATTCTGTTTTATTGTCTGTTAGACAAGTGTCTTATGTAGGCCTGTAAGTTTAGAGCAGGAAGGATGACTGTTAATTTGATCTTAATGATGGGAAATTTAACATGACAGTTCTCCTGTTACTCCTCTCCCTGCTCATTTGTGTTGTGTGGCCTACTGTTTTCCATTGCCAAATTTGCCAACATTAAACATGTTTTTTTATTATTATTATTTTTTAAATATTAGTTCTTAATATGATTTACGGAAACATTATGACACACTGTAAAAGCTATTCACTCACCAAAATAGTCATCCACACACACACACCTCACAGCCTACCTCACCCCTCACTCAATTAAAGTTGTAGCGTGACTGTTTGAACATTGGACATGGAATTGCCAGTTAGCAAACTCGTTAAATTCAAAACCAGTATTCACTTTTGTTTTTCCTCAGTAAGAGAACAAAGGATACTTTGTTTGTCTTTGGGCTTGTGATTTTTTTTTAAGTGCTTTAAAAACTTTTTCAATTTGTAAAGATGATATATTCATAAGAATGATATTGAAAGTATACAGACTTGTTTAGGACTCGGAAAAAAATAAGGACTTGGACTCGACTTAGCTTTGGTGAGACTCCACTTGGACTTACTTGAGACATCTCTCTTGACTTGGGACTTGACTTGGACTTCAGCGTTAAGACTTGAGACTTACTTGTGACTTGCCAAACAGTGACTTTGTCCCACCTCTGGTAGTATATGTTGGGGATTCAGATTTGATCTGGGTGCCTGTGAGCACTTGGACCCGAATGTGGTATGGACGCTGTAGCCAGCTGCACCACAGCTCACCCAAGAAGGGGAGATCTTTAATGATTGAAATAACTGCCAGCAGGCATTGCCAAAATGTCTTCTGAGCGCATTAGCTGCTTAAAAGGCATTTAGTAATTTAAATCGCTAAATAATTGCAATTGAATTTAGCATTGACGTTGTCCTTCTGTGTATGTGGTAATGGCAGTGTTGGAGGGGGCCTGGCACAGTACAGCAGTGTGCTGACCAGACTGTTTTCTCAGTCGTTGTCATCATGGACTCCACCACCAGAGGCCAGTATTGGCCAACAGAGAGCATACAGGTAACAGACCATAAAATTAACATGTTTAATAACCATTTGGCCAGTTCACAGAAAGCACACTCTTGTCTTTTCATTTTTCACTGAATGTATTAAATCAGTGTTCCATCCATCAAGGAACTCGTGTCTGATAGGAAATGGAAATAAAAGTGTATTTATTAGGAAATGTGTGTTTTCTATGCTAGTTAATGAGATGGTACAGGGCTGTGATTCTATACCCAGTCTGAAATAAATCCAGAGGAAAAACTGGACTCAAGTCATTTAAATTAACTTGTTTTGCAAGGCTACGTTCAGACTAGGCTTCCTTTTTGAAGCTACCAGTATCCGTTTTACATTATCATCATATGGAGTAAAAAGTCCTCAGTTTTTTTTTTTTTTTTTTTTTTTAATGCTGTCGCTGGCGTTTCTTTCTGAAGCTCAGAGTGTCTTTTTGAAGTTGACAGTGGTTCAGCTTCTCAGAAAAAGGCATCCCACATCAAACGTTTTTATTTTGACAGCTGAACAATTACAAGCTGAGTAATGAGACATTCGTAACCAGCAGAAAAGGAGACCGTAACGGTGGAGAAACTTATTACGATCGGCTTTAAGCACAATGAGCTATACGAGATTTAAAATGTATCACCATATTAATTTATGGAGTTAAACTGGACGTGTCCCAAATTTTCTAGTCAGCGCATGTTTTTATTGCAGTCGCTTGAAAAACGAGCATCTTAGCTACCATTTACTCTTGTTTGGTACACATTGTTATGGCAGCAAAAGACCCCTTTAACTTTGTTGCCAGTGTTTTTTCAGAATCAAAAAAGTGCCTTGGCCAACAGAAGCCTAGTCTGAACATAACCTTAGGGGATAATGTGTGGTTGCACTCCAACACTACTGTTTTTGTTCTTGCGCATAGTGCTGTGCGTGTGTGCCTCTACCGCACATTAGAGCTGTGGGTACGAGTGGGAGGGGCATCAGCATGTGTTCTACAAGGAAGTCCCACCCACTCAGAGCTCATTTTCACCCATCTGATGGGTGACCTCACACCAGGGGCAGAGGCCATCAAGGTGAGCCTAATTAATTTATGTTTGTTACTTGACAGACGCCTCAGTCCAAAATGATTTACAACAGTATCAGTAATCATTTCATTAACATTAAAAAAATAAGTCTAAAACAAAGTCAAAACTAAAAGACTACATTGAACATGATGATGATGATGATGATGGCAACAATAATGTCAAGACTTTGTAATAACAATAACCAAACATGTACACAACATTACTCTGTACAGACTATGTGCAAGGTAAACAGAAGAGTCTTTAAATGTTTATAATGTCATGTATGTGTTAAAATGCTGTTTACTGTTTTTTTTTTTTTTTTTAAGTGCATCTTCAGTGATGTGTGTTTGTGTTTGTCCTTATGCCACAACCAGCTTAAGGTCGGGCCTTCAGTAGGATCTGACATGGTCGCCCCTGCTAAAGCAGGGCCTCGACGGACGAAGGGTTTAGGTCTGGGAGAGGCAGGGACGATGACCACACAGCGGAAGGGAGATTCGTTGGCCAATCAAGACACCTGCCTATCTGCACTGAGAGGTTTGGCCCTTGCCCAGAGGACAAATTGAGTGTTACATATATTGCTTCAGAAGAATTGTAACCAATTAAATTAATATTTATAAATTACTTCCTTGCAGTTCTGAGACATATTATTCTCAACAGTGGGACTCTTCTGAAAGATGAGCTACATAAGGTTTGTTATGTGAATATTTGTCCATGGGTGTGGGGCTAAAATAAATTTGCTGAAGTTTGCTAACCCTCTGCCTGCTGGAGATACTGAACTTTTGAAATGCTGCAGAGCAGACAACAGCCAACTCCTGAGCCATCATGCATTTTTCTGAACGATAGTGTACCATTTGTTAAAGTGGAGGTGAAGTTGTTGCACAGTGCTTGCATTGCATCCAGGCAGTTAACTGATAAAGATCTCTGCTAGACCCAACCAGTACTTCTTAGGCTATGGACAAGCATTTTTTCTTTAATAGGTGTTTTCAGATTAGTATGCCATCAAGGAGCTACAAAAATGGTTTCTGCAGTAGCAGTGAAGAACTTGAACCTGTGAAAATGGGCCTTTTCATTTAGCACTTAGGAGTGTGGTTCAACTGTCCTTATATTTTTGTGCAAAGAAATGGTGCAGATATTAATATTTCCCCAATTAAGTTTTATCTAGCACTTGGTTCTGTGCAGTAGTTTTCCTACAGTCACTCTGGAGACAGACAATGGAAGTTGGTTAATTAGTTAACTATTAATTAACCAGTTAATCAGTTAACATTTTAAGCTTCCTCTTCATGTCACTGTGTCTCCGGTGGAAGGATTGGGTAATGGTTATGTGCTATGTGTTCATCTTTTTTCCCCTTCTTTGTCATACTCAGAGATTGCAGGACATAGTAGTCCCCCTGTGTGTTCGGCTACAGCAGCAGCAACAGTTGTGTGACGTGGAGTTGAATGGTCAGTATGGAAGTCCTGCCCCACGCCGTGAGCTCTACCGCCTCCTGCTGGCCCTGCTGCTGGTGCCCTGTCCGCGCTGGCCACCCCCACTCGCCTGTGCTGTGTCCTTATTCAGCCATGGACGCCGAGACCGCAGTTTGAAGGTCAGGCTCGCCTCATGTCACTTCATTGGCCCTTGTATTCTCGTAACCTGGGTCTTATGTGTGGGTGTTTTAATCATCAGTTTTGCCTCTGTATGATGGAAACTCTGTGCCTCTGTATGATGGAAACTCTGTGCCTCTGTATGATGGAAACTCTTTGCCTCTGTATGATGAAAACATAACCTCAAAACTCAATGGAGTTTTGAGGTTATGTTTGACTGGTGTAAGAGCTGGGTTTGACAGCCTACATAATTCACTGGTAAAACTAAAGGTAAACAATCATTAAGAATCTCACAATTTAATTTAATTATGATTTCCTAGGTCATGATGTACTATTATCATAAATCTTACAATGATTATTCTGGCACCTTTTATATAATTTTGAGGATCAGCCCCATCCATCATCTTACAGTTGTATCGTACATTTTACCATGTAGCCTACTTTATTACTCAAAATTTGAGCTATAAAGATCAACCCACTGCATCTGGAGGTTAGCTTGATAATGATCAGATTGGTTATTTGTAGACATCCGTAGTTTTCATGCGACCACACTAATGTAGCTTAAAGACTTGCTTGGTTGTTTGGAGTGAATATCTGTTCAGTGAGACACATTCGTTTTTCAGCCAGTGCACTCAATGCTAGACAGAGACTGACACATCTACATTGGCAGACACACCTATGCATATAGTACGGCTATCCTACAAACAGAAAAGGCAACTTGTGGGTAAAGATATTTCATAAATAGAGCTGACTTGCTGTAACTTGTGGGTTGTTGCCTCATGTGCAGTAGGTTTTTCTGGTTTTGCAGGTGTCCTCGTTCTGTGCGGAGGCTTTGACCATATGCAACTGCTTGCTCCACCCTCGCACCCCCTCCATCTCTCTCCCGCTGCCGCCCCTCGCCCTCAAGCCTACCTCAGCCGCGCCGGTCCTTCCGCCCTCCCAGAATCCCGTCTTGGCCCTTCCGAACCTCCTGGCTGGCTCCGCTCCAGGCCCTCCATTCCCACCACGCCACCCCCTCTCCCTGGGTCCGGCTACCTTGCTGGGGTCCTTGGAGAACCACCTGTCCCTCGCTGCTCCGGTGCTGCCTCCGACCATCCCCAGTATGCCGGGCGATCTGCTGTTGTCACCCTCGCAGCCGGCTGACCTGGCGGGTCTGGGAGCTCCTGAGGCCCAGCGTCACATCTTCATTCGCTACGACAAAGAGGAGCCCGAGGACGTGGAGATCTCTCTGGAGAGCGACTCGGACGACAGTGTCGTTATTGTGCCCCCAGGCATGCTTGAGCAGATGAGGCAAGATGGCGCCGTGTCTAACGCTCCAACCATGACCACCAACTCTGGCCCACCTGCCCAGGCTCCCACAGCGGGACCGTGCCCCCCCACAGTTCCAACAGTGACCGGGACCGAGGCTGTCAGTTCTGGAGATACTCCGCTAGCCAGTGAGCTCCCCACACCTACATCTCTCCCCCACCAGGTCTTGCCTGCCACCCCCAGCACAAGCAGTTCCTTCCCTGGTGGCCAGGCAAACCCGCTGGTGCCTTTGGTGCCTCCTCTGAGCTCGTCCACCCCCCTCGTACCAGCGCCCCCTGTGAGCCTGGGGGAGTCACTGCCCGGAGCTCAGCTGCAGCAGATGCTGATGCAGCCCTCGCCGTCACCATCCCAGCTGGGAGTGTCTCTGGGCGTTCACATGCACAACCACATGAACCCGTTGGCCGTCAGGCAGCAGCAGCAAAACCTAGCCAGCGAAGAAGAGCAGACGGTCATCAATATTAACAGCACCGATGAGGAAGACGAGGAGGATGAGGAGATAGAGGATGAAGATGAGCTGGGAGATGAGGAAGAGGAGGAGGGACTAGATGAGGAAGAGGAGGAAGGCAGTGATTTCCCTGAGGAAGAGGATGAGGAGTACTTCGACGGCGAAGACTATGGAGATTATGATGAGGAGGAGGAGGATGGAGAAGATATTGAGGAAGAGGAGGAAGAGGGAGTGGAAGACATCCCACCACTGGAGGGCGAGGGTGAGCAGGGTATGATGGAGAGGGAGGAAGGAGAGGTGATCAGACCCGAGGAAGAGCGGAGGATGGAGTTATTTAGCTTGGACAGAGACGGACTCCAAGGTGAAGGAGGAGACCGCGTGGAGGAGAAGACTGGCGTCTGCGAAGAGGAGGATGGAGGCAACGTTAAGGAAGGAGGGAGCTTGGAGGAGAAGGACCAGAGAGGAGCGACAGAGAGGGTGGAAGGCGTCTCGTCCTCCTCTGCGCCACAGAGCGAGCGGGATGGAGGCCAGACCATGGGGCCTGAGATGGAAGGGCCGGCCCAGGGTGAGGGGACCATCGGATTGGAGATGGACACTCAGGAGATCAGGTCATGGGATCAGAAAGAAGCCCTACAGGAGGCTGTGTCATCCCAGGAAGCAGGTGCCGTAGAGCAGATCCAGGGGGTCGTGTCCGAGGTCAGGGATCTAGAAGAGCTTCAGCAGCAGCAGCAGTCCGGACCAGAACAGGAAGAGCTGGCCAGTTGTAGTGATGTCGGAGCCCCTGGACCGGAAATGAGATTGCAAGACCTGGAAGAAGCACCCAAAAAAGAGGATGCAGAGGAGGGCGAGGAAAAGGAGGGAGAGGAGTCGAGAGGAACCAAGCGGAAGTTGGATGACCTGGAGGAAGAGGTCATGGAACAAAGCGGCGAGAAGAAAAAGGTAGAGTGCCACTGCCAAGTCACTTTTACTTTCATAGCACATTTATAATCCACAAGCTAAAAGGAAGCTATAGGCTAACTGGTCATGAGTTCCATCTCGTCATTGCATATATCCAGTGTATGTACTTTTCACATATTTAAGTGTCATGTAAATAGAGTTTGGTGTTCATAGCCTGAACACATTTCTCTCTTTAGGGTCCTTACAATATTTCGTCTCTGTGATCTCTCCGCAGCTGGATGATGAGGCCATGGCGTCGATGCTGGCAGATTTTGTGGACTGCCCTCCCGACGATGAGGAACACCACCGTTCCTCTCCACCCAACCCTTAGGCTCGGATGAACCAGGATCTCAGTAGGACGCCAGAAATGTGTAATACTTTCATCAGGATCGAAAGGTGTCTGTCTACTCTCATTCTGTTCCAGTGTCAGTGGAATAAAACGTCCTTTCTCTTCACCCCATCCAAAGTGAAAGTGCTGGATGAATCAGTGATATTAATGAGAAGCGCTTGTTACATCTACTGTCTGTTATGGAAATGATGACACTATCATGTACATTGATGATAATGGGGGGGGGTCTGTTGCAGTGATGACATGTAATGCTTTCCCAAAATCAGGCTGAATCAGAAAAAACACAATGTGAAAAGTTAGACCTAACGAACGCTGACCATCTAAAGAAATACTGAGACACTGGTAGACGACAAAAATAACAAAGGGATATTGCAGCCATCAATGGGCAGTGGGACAAGAAGGCGTATGGAGAGGGTCTCACATGTATCTTACATGGATAGTTGAAAGGCCAAACAGATGTTTGCTTTAACGGCCGATGTCATGCATGCTCTGATGGAGCCTATGTGTAATGTTTTCCTCCAGCTTTATCAATATTCTGTATTGTCTGTTTTTTATTCTTATTTTGTTACGCAAAATAAACATTGTAGGCTCATGATTCAGTAGTTGTTGTTTTTTTTTTTTTCTTGGCACAGTTCAGTTTCTTTAAAAAAAAAAAAGAATCTTTTCAGTCTGTTCATCCACGGTTTTCTTTTCATACTTAACTCCGTAACACTGAAACAACATGTGCAAGTGTGTGTCTGTCTTTTCCTGGTCACATCGGGGGCAAGGGCCTTTTTACCCATTTTACCAGTTTTACGTAATCTCAAGGTGGAACATGAACATGTTTTGAATATCAGAAACATCTAGTTGAGTATGTCATTTTCATCTAAGCAAGGTGATTCACAAAAATAAATACAAGCAAATAATAGCAAATAAAAGTTCCAGAAGGTGAAGGACATAAAGTTGAAAGCATATATAGAACTTAAAAGGGCATAAACAGTGCATCTGATAAAATGTGCATTTGATCAGTTATTAACAGAAAGCATCTAAGAATACTTTTAGTGGCCTTGCTTACCCCCAAATCCTGATTCATACTAAGATGTCTCAGATCTGCTATAGCATGTAAATTGGGTCATCCTTGCATCCTATGTGCCTCAGACATATAAGGACATAATGCTATATTCTTACATTACATTAGGACATTCATTTTGACACAAGACTAAGACTTCAGACTAAATCAGTTTGCCAATTAAAGAGACCTTCACAAGTACTGATTATTCGGGAACTGTTTATTTTACAGAGGCATGCATTATATCCTTGTATTCGGTAAGGTATGCTGTTTATGATAAACGGTTAGCCTGGGAACACCGAGGCCTTCACATTGTTTAGGGGTATGTGTTGAGTAAAGAGACGAACTTGATGTGCCTAAATATCATCACCATCAGGTATGCTTCTAATGAGGAAATATAATTGTTATCTAGACAAGGTGAATTTCTACCCACTGGAATGTAGCAGGAAGGAAATTCAAACACACTTGATCATTAAACTATCAACACCAAGAAGACTGCCGCCACACAGCAGCAGACACACAGATACACAAATCCATACAATGCATAATACATATCCTATTATAAGGTGAAGGAAGTATATCCCTGATATATATTTGGCCTGTAACATTAAGGAGAAATTAACAGCCTAAATACATATCATTAATCTGGCATGGACGTGGATGGCAAATACAATCACTTATCCGGCATGGACGTGTATTTCTTTGGAACTGAGTAAACAACTGCATTTAAAACCTTCGTTTACGAGATTGCTACACTTCTGAAACAATTTGGTAAGAGTTTAATGCACCAGTTTAATTTCACTGTTAGTTACACCCCTGCTGGAGGTATACGATAAAACAGATGTCATGGTTTTAGGTCCTAAAAAGATGAGTGATATCCTATCCCCATCACAGGCTACATTTACTGATCTTCAACTATCCTCATCCACAAGTGTTAAAAATTTAGGAGTTACAATTGACCAAGACCTATCACTAAATAATCACATAAAACAGATTACCAACACTTCATTTTATCATTTAAGCAGTGTTGGGAGTAATGCATTAAAAAAGTAATGTAATTACAGTAATGCATTGCTTTTTGCTGTAATGCAGTCATGTAAGGCATTACCAATACAATTTCAGTACCGGTACAATTCTCAGTAGTCTTTTGAAGTAACTTGCCCAACACTGCATTTAAGGAACATTTCAAAGATAAGGAAGTCTTTATCGTTACCAGACGCTGAGAAATTAATCCATGCTTTTGTCACCTCAAGGATTGATTATTGCAATGCTCTATGCGCTGGCTGCAATAACACCTGTCTAAAGAGCTTACAGCTTATACAAAATGCAGCTGCTCGCACACTCACTAGAACTAAAAAAAGCCTGTTAAAAGTCGCATTGACTTCAAAATATTACTTCTAACATACAAAGCCATTAATGGCTAGGCACCAGAATATATTAAAGATCTCCTATAGTCCATATAACCCATCCAGACCGCTACGATCACTGAATACTGGCCTTCTTGTAATTCCAAGAATCTCAAAGACTACAGTAGAAGGCAGAGCCCCCCTACCTGGATTCCTGGCCCGTACAGCCTAGCGACCCATCACCCACCTATGACAACTCTGCCCGGATTCCTGGCCCGTACTGCAGACCCACCACATGCCCTGACAACTCCTTTCCCCTGGACAATTCCAACGCTGGACTATTTGAACTTTCTGACACTAAATCAGGATTAATGCATTATCATACCGGATATGTAATCATCCTACCTCTTGTAACTTTCACCTCAGGTGGCTTTAAACACCATGTCCTATTCTCTACACCTGACTATCATATGCATTTGTCATGTATACAGACCTTACTGTCCTGTATTTAACCCTAGGCAGATGGGTCAGGCCCTTGAGTCGTGGATCTGCTCGAGGTTTCTTTCTATATGTATCTCCAATTCTAGTGAGTTTTTCCTCGCCCCTGTTACCCATGGGCCTTCTTTTCTGTTTTTTCTCTGATTGTCTACACTCTGTAAAGCGCCATGATACATGTTTTGGCGCTCTATAAGCACAATTAAATTGAATTGAAATTAGAGGTCGTAAGTCAATTAACCTTTCCCAAACTCACTCTGAATTACAATTAAGAAGGGTCTGGTGTCAACCAGGCTAGGGGGTTGGTGGTGAGGGAGGAGCCATTTTAGTGATTAACTATGCTAGGTTTAAACAAAAATGGACTTTGGACTGCCACTGTCTAGTGCAGTGGTTCTTAATATACATCATTTGAAAGCTTGGACTCTTGGGAATCAATACATGACAATCGTGTTCATGTAAAATATGTGTAGTAGAATAACATTGTCAGATTAATCTAACTATGTCTCACTTAAATTTAATCAAAAATGCCCTCCTCCCCCTTTTCCCTACCCTCTAGCTGCAATGTATATCCTCCTTAGCAATATGCTATATAGCATACTGGGTCTTGAAATTCGGCCTTGGGTTCTTGGTACTTCCCTGTCATCAGTTCTGATCAATGGTGTTCTTTGAGTAGGCCTACGTCTCTAACGTTGGTCATGTTTTCCTCTTTTGCATGTTTAGGCTACCTGTTTGTTTTTAACTGTCCAGTGGCCTTACTTTTTGGCGTGCATGCAAATGCATAAGCTTAGGGGAACAGGACAATGCTTCTACAGAGTGGTACACAGGCCTTTTCATTGGAAATTTACCACTCTCCGTGAGCTCATTTCAAATTGATGTCTCTCAGTGTTTTATGTAAATCTTTCAGTTGCCTTTTGCATGAAGATGACTTAAAATAATGTATTTTCACTCATCTTTAGCAGGGGAACCCTTAGTCAAATAATTTCAATATTATGTTATATGATAGCCAATGACATGGTGGTCCTAGCCAATGTATTTCATGTTTATATGGACGGTTCAGCTAGAAATGTGACCACGTTAAGGAGCAATGTTAGCAATACAAACAATGTTAAAGTAACATGCTGTGCCATTTGACTGGTGTGTCAAATTACTCTGTGAGCCCGTTAATTATGTTTGCGCGCTATACAATCCCCTGATCACTGTCCCTCTGCCATGTAATAGACTATGTTTGCTTAGGCCTACCTCTGAAGTTCAAACTGTTGCTGACAACCTGAATGCATTTTATAAATCCATTTTGGCGTGCGTACTGCTCACTGAGTTTTGGCTCTGAGCCAATGTGGGAGAGGTGGAGCGTGATAACAGTTGTTATTGGGCCAGTCTAGTGTCAGTATATAAATTGAACCAATAGGCCGCTGACTGTACTTGATTTGGGCCGATTGTTGCCAATGCGTGTTTTAAAATAACATTAACAAATAAGAATTTAATTCTATCGGCCCAAAAGGTAAGCCGGCCCACCGAGAAAATGCCCGGTATGCCAGATGGTCAGCAGGTCTCTTATCCTATCTCATGATCATTTCGTTTTTGGGTAGGCCTATGTATGGTGCTGTTTTTTTTTTTTTTGCTCAATGGCAATGATATAGTAATAATACTATAGTAATAGTAATAATAATAATAATAATAATAATAGTAATAATAATAATAATAATAAAGACACACCAACACAACAACTGCAGTGGCCTGGATACGGCATTCCAGAATATATTTTCCCCGGTGCCTTGGACTAGGACATTGCATGTGATGTAGACAAAATTTTGAGAGAGACGACCCGATGTAGACTGATTTGTTTTGTCTCAGTGAAATGCTATTTTGTGTTTTGACTTGGAAAAACACACTTGTGTTTGTTTTGATGTGTGTAAATACTGTAAACACTAGTACTTGAAGTTGGGATCCCTGTATGTTTACAGAACTATGACAAAAGTATGACCTCAAACTGACATAGTCTACCTTGTGCACAGAGAAAGCAAAAGCCAGATGTGTTTTTTATTCATACCATCAGTGTGTTGTTGGCACATTGTGTGCTTACTATTGTGATGGCTTGTGTTTACTGTTAGATACGAAAACACCATTTTTACAAAGTTGTGAAGAGTTAAGCAAAGTGTGTTAGCTTTTGCAAGAGAACTACAATGTTTTGCTGATTGGGTGAGAGGTTTTGCCATTTGTGTGTAGAGTTTTGCAAAAAAAGCCATAGTTACAAAAAATGTGCTTAAGCAATCAGAAAAAACTGTAAATGAGTAATGATGTGTCTAAACACATCTGTGTCAACTCTGCAAGGCTTTCAGTGTCAGAGGCCTATACAAGTGGAACAGGATATCATAGCTCAGGTTGTATTAGCATGTGGAGCAGGAAGTGTTATGGTGAAAGAATGAACTTGTTTTATAAGCACATTTTCATACTGTTTATTAGTCCTTCCTGATCCTGACTAACACCTGAATAGAGTAGGCCTATCATAAGCCCAATAGAGCAGTAACGCCTGAGGTAAAGGGATTCCCCTGACAAAGGGGTAAGTAAGAACACAAATTCTGTCAAGATGTGTAAACTTATGAGCACTAGGGCTACAACAATTAATCAATGAATCTCTTCCTCTGGTAGAATTAGATCATTGTTGTTGTATCATCGAATGCTCTTGTTTGTTCTTAAAACGTCTCACTTTAATTTGCGCTCTGATCTCTGTGCATACTGTTTACAGTTTTCTCGTTGGATACACATACAGTACTACAACATTGAATTAATGCTCTGGGTCATTCCACGTCAATTCAACCAGGGCCCACGCACTTAGGACTCAAGAAATTCTGAAAAAATGACCAGGTGTACCTATGTTACCCAGGAGACACACTGTAAAATTACTCTTATGTAAGATCAATACTTTCCAAGATACAGCCAGTTTCACAGGGGAGGGGGTGTCGATTTTGTTCGGCCTCTTTTTTTTGTCAAAGTTCACAAGCCCACAGCGCAAGAACTAAACCATGTAGGAGGCTCAAATTTTGCATGCTGGTACATAAATAGGAATAGTATGTGTATGTGTTGTATGTAATAGTATGTGTTTGTATAGAGCTACCACAGGTTACTCTATATAACCACAGGTGGCAGTGTGGTGACTATATAAAACATATTGATGTCAATGGGGCATTTTGCCCATGTTCAGGGTGGAAAATAAAAAAGAAAGATTTGCATAAGACAAGTCAAATTGGTGTTTTCAAAAAGAAGGGATCATGGAGAATAAAGAAAAAACATATTTAAAAATCTTTGTATATTCCCACAAGGTGTTTGGGTGCTCTGAAAATGATAACAAAATGATTTTTCAGACTTGTGAGGTCTGCTGTTCAGACCCTGAAGGGATTTATTTTCTGTTCATTGCTTTTTGTGAGAGTGTTTCTACTTATCTCAGTAAGGAAATAAATCAAGAGCCTATGTTGAGTACAAATATGTCTTCTGAAGGCTTAAACAGAGCCCAGCCAAAAAATTGTATCAACTTTGAGGGACAGCTATGACCATGCAGGATTATCCAGACCAAACGTGACTATTTTGCTACATACTATTCCTATTTATGTACCAGCATTCAAAATTTGAGCCTCCTACATGGTTTAGTTCTTGCGCTGTGGGCTTGTGAACTTTGACAAAAAAAAGAGGCCGAACAAAATCGACACCCCCTCCCCCTGTGAAACTGGCTGTATCTTGGAAAGTATGTATCTTACATAAGAGTAATTTTACAGTGTGTCTCCTGGGTAACATAGGTACACCTGGTCATTTTTTCAAAATGTTTTGAGACCTAAGTGCGTGGGCCCTGGTTGAACTGACGTGGAATGACCCCTCTGATTTTAGTTACAGGTCACAAATGTGTGATAGTTAGGCTATATCATATACAAACAAAAACACACACAAACGAGCTTGTGTATCCTTAACAATATATGATTTAAATGGTTACTGGAAATCTGAAGGAATTTGAACAGCTGCCACCAGCTTTTTTTTTTCTGGTATTGTTTGTAAATGAGCATTCATAAGTTATTTAAATCATTAAAACAAGTGTTTCTGGGCAGAGAGTGAAATGATAAAACTCACTCCGAATGGTGAAGCATTGAGGCTTGTTGTATAAATAAATACAATTGAATTTATAAATAAATTGTAAATGTTCCAAGAATGCTAAGGGCTAACTGAGCCATTAGCTTCAAAAGTGTGATGTCAACCATATAAGTGAGAGCTGGGCTGGTGCGTAGCTGCCTCACTTCCTCTCTCACAGGGAGGGGACTTAAGTAAACACGCTTCACCGAGAGAGAGGGAGAACACTCGGAGGAGCCTGTTTTGCGGAGAGCAGATAACCTGAGAGGGAAGTGTGTGAGGCAAAGTTGTAGTTTTGGAAACATACGAGACATCTGAGACAGATTATAGGGCAAAGTATATTTGCAAAAGCAAATACGTGAGAGAAAGAGGAAGGAAGAAAAACAGACCCAGAAGGCAAGTAAGTTATGTGTAACTTTTCAGACAGTTTTGTCTGTGTGTTGATGAATTATCCATTTCATAAGGAAATGAAGGGAAGAAAGTCAAACAAGAATAGTTTTAATAGTGAATAGTGCTAGTATACTGTGTTTCAATGTGTTATTGACATGCACAAACATGAACATGTTTTTGTGTAGATGTTGGAAGTCTTATGTATAGCAGATTTGCATGGACAGAACTCTACATCACCCTTGGCAAACACATTTGCATTTTTTTTTCATCTCTTCTGTAACTAATGACATCCACAGACACACAAACACACAGACACGCAAAGCAGTGAATAGCCTACATGAATCGGCTTCTCTGAGCACACATATTTGTGTGTGTGCATGTTTACAAAGAGAAAAGAGAGAAAGAATCACGTTTCCATAAAATGCCAGCTTTCCATGGCTAATAGCTTTGAAACTGAAATGATGATCTCTGTAAAAGTTTCAATTTCTTTCTTAGGGTAATTCCATTGCAGTTTGACAATTACAAGGTTACTGTGAGGGAGAGGTCACCTTTTCATCGTGTTTCCCAGAGATATGTCTTTGTCTATGCCTATGTCTAAAACACTTAACTGGAGATCCTTTTTCAACAATGAGTATATGATGTAATGGAAGTTATTTTGTGTGTATGAATGTATCATGTCATGGAAGTTAGAACTTTCGATACTTCTTCACTTGGTGTGTGTATGTGTGTGTGTGTGTGTGTGTGTGTGTGTGTGTGTGTCGTGTGCGTGTGTGTGCATGTGTGTGTGTGTGTGTGTTTGGGGGAGGGTTCAGGTGAGGGACAGGCCCTCCCCTGCAGGTATATAGATACTTTCATCTACCAGCGGATTTGACGGACATTCACTTACTGTCCAAATACTTTCTATGCAGTCAATGTATCAGATAACATTGTTTGTTATTTGTGGACAATTCCTTTTTGTCAATGTTGCGTTGTTGAACAGTGTCACGTTGCTGTAGTTTGGCTTTCACCAGAAACTTGGTGTGTGTGTATGTGTGTGTGTGTGTGTGTGTGTGTGTGTGTGTGTGTGCATGTGTGTGTGTGTGAGTGTGTGTGTGTGCATGTGTGTGTGTGTGAGTGTGTGTGTGTGTGCGTGTGTGTTTGGGGGAGGGACAGGCCCTCCCCTGCAGGTATATAGATACTTTCATCTACCAGCGGATTTGACGGACATTCACTTACTGTCCAAATACTTTCCATGCAGTCAATGTATCAGATAACATTGTTTGTTATTTGTGGACAATTCCTTTTTGTTAATGTTGCGTTGTTGAACAGTGTCATGTTGCTGTAGTATGGCTTTCACCAGACCAAGCTCAATCTTTTAAGATTGAGCCGCAGGGCGAAAAAGAAGTCGCCGGCAGATCAGGCTGGGTTCACCCAGCCTAATGTTGCTGTGGGAGAGGTTACCTTTTCACTGAGATAGGAATGTCTGATAACTTGTGTGCTTATTTGTGGACAAGTCAGGAGACATTTCTTTCATGTGCAGATGGATTACAAAGTGACTGTGGCAACAGGTACCTCTGAGTACTCTGGGACCAACAACTACATATACATCACTCTGGTGGGAGAAAAAGGAGAGAGTGAGAAGACTGTTCTCGATAACCCCGGGTTGGACTTCTGTCGTGGTGCTGTAAGTGCTTGAGTGAGCTCACCCTATACTCATGTGTGTCAATAAGTCAATGTGCTAAGAGTTCCGCTCAGTTGCAGACATCATTTTTTTCTTCTCGAAGTGGAGGAAACCGCATTCTCTCTCTAACCGCATGTTACTTATAAAAGGATTTATTGCACCATGCCCTTGACTACAGATGCGTTTCGGCGTCAAGCCGTCTTCAGTGTAACAAGACCACTTACCACTTTTTTCCCTCTCCTCACCTCTAACTTAGGTGGATCAGTACACCGTCACGACTTCAGCCTCACTGGGGCAGTTGCTCCTGGTGCGTCTAGAGAAGCAGCGGTATTTCATTGAGGATAATTGGTTCTGTCGTTACGTAACAGTAGAGGCACCGGCGGGGGGAGATGTGCTGATCTTCCCCTGCTACCGCTGGCTAGTGGGGGATGTGAAAGTGGAGCTCCGTGAAGGCACAGGTCAGAGCTGAAGTAGTTTCCCCTTCACAAACATTCTGGTCATAATGCAACCAGAAAGGGTTTAATTTCCTGTGCCTTCTAACCACTCACTGCTTGTCTATCTCTCTTCCCTTTTTCTCACACTCATTAGTCTGCACGTACACTTTCTCCAAACTCTCTTAATTCCTCTTACAGCTAAGAGGCTGACAGACGACTCTTTGCCTCAAATGTTGACTCACAGAAAAGCGGAACTTCAGGAGAGACAGAAGGCATACAGGTCATCCCTCATCTTGCCCCACCTTGTTCTACAAATAAATCAAAATACATTTCTGTACAAATGTAATCTGATTGAAAACAAGTTCTGAAAGTTGGTCACTTTTTACTGTTTACTTTTTTAGACACATTGGATGAGCATGTTTGTATTTTTATCTGTATCTGTGCATGTCTGACTACATTTCAGATGGCAGATGTGGGCCTCAGGGATTCCGAAATGCATCGATGCAAAATCAGAGGCTGATCTTCCACAGGATGTTCGATTTGACAACGAGAAGCGTAGTGACTTTGAGGGATCACTGCATTATGCGTAAGGGAGGAGTCCTTCTGTGGACTCAAATGCTGAAACTGCCTAAACTGTTCTTCCATTGTTGACATGCCGTAAATTAAATGAATTCTGCACACTTGCTTTAATTTACGCCTCTAGCTTTACCCTTCATTCTCTTTTGTAGGCTTCTTGAACTGTCACTGAAGAAGCTGGCTATTAAATTTGGAAAGTCTTGGAATGACCTTGATGATTTCAAGCGCATATTTTGGAAGCTGAGGAGTCCCATAGCTGGTATGTCATACAACATCTTGAACCTTTTGTACTGAGTAAGGTATGGAAGCTGTTTAGCCTTTTCCTGCAAGTACATGAGATTGCCTCTTCCATGTTCTATTTGCTTTCCCTTCCCAGAGTACACCATGGATCACTGGAGGGAGGACTGGTTTTTTGGGTATCAGTTCTTGAATGGATGCAATCCAAGAATGATAACGCAGATCCGGGAGTTACCCTCTAACTTCCGTGTCACTGGAGATATGGTGCAGGCCTCTCTGAAACCCAACACCACACTGGAGAAAGAGATGAAGGTGCTGCTTATTATCTGGCTTTGCTTGTGCTGCAGGCCCTAGAGTTTGGCAGCAAAATTCCTCTCAAATATAGGTTATGTATTGGCAGGTATAAGATTAAACGTTCTGCTATGCTTTGAATTTTGGCAGGGGGTACATTTGAATGACAATAACAATCTGTAACGGCTTAAGTCAGATTTACTTATCTGTCAAAAAATACCAAATTCCCTGTATTGGTAGAAGTGCATTATATTTCTGTATTGAGAAGGCCCTTGTACAAAAGTATGTCTCCTTCCATTTCCGCAAGATATTTTTGCCCTGAATGTTTAATTGTTTCTCCTTTTCAATGTGCTGCTGAAGACAACCAAACAGGAAGTTTAGTCTCAGTGTCTGAGAATGGCCAAATTAAGGGATCAGACCTTGAGCGCTGGTGCCAAATAACCAGTGGGCTCATTTTTTAGCAACATTGTACATGGTGCTCAATAGGAAGAAAAGATTTATTACACATTAAACATTATCTGGAGGCCAAGTAAATTAGGAAAGATTTATTACACATTAAACATTATCTGGAGGCCAAGTAAATTAGGAAAGATTTATTACACATTAAACATTATCTGGAGGCCAAGTAAATTAGGAAAGATTTATTACACATTAAACATTATCTGGAGGCCAAGTAAATTAGGAAACCTTGGAGTAAGCACTAAGAACTAATTTGATTCAGTGACTAGGTAGCATGAGTAAAGACGGGCATGACAAGTGGAAGTTATCCATGTTAGGGTGCTTAGAGTTGTTAGAGCTGTGCTCTTGAAGAGATGTATCAAGAGATCCTTGGATCAAGAGATGTAGAGCTGTTCCAGCTTGGGTAGCATTTGGTTGCTCTTTCCATCAACATTTCATCAATAACAGTACAATAATTTACAATAGCTGCCAATAACTTACAGTACAGTTTTCATAGGAGATGTTACATTTAGCCTTTTCAGTAGCTCAGTTGACTCGCAGTGGGAGACTCGTTGGTCTTTACATGAGCAGGTCTGCAGGTCTACACAAGGATTAGCAGCATAAAAAAGTTTGTTTTGGGGGTCTGTCAGCTTGGTCACGTGTCCCCACTAAACACATTCATTATTTCTGAATTACATTAAGAAGTAGCACTTATCATGCACTCATTCATCCATTTGTGATTTCTCTCAATTTGCAGGCAGGTAATGTCTATCTGGTGGACTATGCCATAATGGACAGCATCCCTACAAACGTTATCCGGAACCAACGGCAGCACATAGCTGCCCCTCTGTGTCTGGTGTATGAACATCCGGAGCACCGTCTCATCCCCATCGCCATCCAGGTCAGACCCCACAACAATCTCTAACACGGCGTCATACTCTGATGGCACAGCTGAGCAGTATGAGGCCTGTATGCAAGTAGAGCATGAGCAAACAAAGAATATTTAGGCAAGTCTCCCCACTGGGCAGCCATCTTGCTACGCACTTTGGGCAGGCCTTGGGCAGCTATTTTGTACACA
>NC_063212.1:13147262-13232857 GCF_017589495.1 Alosa alosa
CCCTTCAGGCCCTCCCATAGAGTTTGCATTAAAATCTTACTTTACTTTATCTTAAAAGCAACACATCAGATTTAGACTTTTTCACATTCAAGTAGGACACAGCCCTATTGTTGGGAATTCTTTTATTGCATAATCAGAGATTTAGGATTAATGTTCGTTGTCAGCCAACTCAAATAATGAGATGATGGAATTTTTATTTGTATTGTTTTCTAGCTGATTCCATTTTTGCAGTCTGTCTGGTTACACCTTCCAAAAAAGAAATAAACATTGCATTTACAACCTTTGTGAAATAAATAAATAAATTAATAAACAACAACCAAAAAACATTTTAGAGTACACTGAGCTGCCAGAAGCTGTTAAATGACACATCTGTTCTGCAAAACAATGAATTAAAAAACATCATCATCTTGCCATGGCACATGTAGTAATGACTTCTGCAATCTCTATAATAATAAATGTGCATAGACCCAATCAGTTAAAAACTCCTTCATGATTGGCTGTTCAAACTGGCTTATTATATGGCTCTTCAGAATACTGGAGGAAGTCCCATTGAAATCAATTGAGAGGTCTGATTCCCAATGATGACCGCTTGGAAAAAAAAAAAGACGGCTGCCATTAGGCAACAGGTTTTGTGCTTCTGATTCACATATCTGTGATGAAAGTTAAAGATAAATACTGTATGCTGCTACAGTATGCAGCACCTACAGCTTAAAAAGTTAATTTTCTATTTGCCTGAAGAACTATTTCCTCTCGGCAAAAACAATGGAATGGAAACAATGGAATTTCAAAAGACATATTGGGTGTTTAAGTTTATTTTGTCCTTTTGCCAAGTAGCCATATAATAAATAACATATAGCCCACCAGTCACTACTGAAAAGCAAATCATTTCTAAGCAGGACTAAGCAAGCAGTTGTCAGGATTTGTTTTCTGATACTGTCCGATGGACTATGAGTTATCTCTTGTATAACATATTTGAGCCAATCTGAGCCAATTGTAAGCAAAAAAAAAACACAGTTAGGGGTCACATTTACCTTACAGTGTTAACACCAGCTAGAGTCTTTATACTGGGTTATCATGAAAACAACTATATTACTTCCACCTGACATAGACAGAGATGACACCCATTGGTTGGTGGTTACATATACAGACTTGTTGGAGTATGAATTTACGGCAGAACAATTAATGACTTATATCATGGTATCTTCTGAACATTATCACAAAGTTGTTCCTAACATGCGCTGAAAAATAAACCGGCACAATAATAATCCAGTGTGTGGGCCCTTACATTAAAGAAAACTAAAAAGGACGAATCACATATCACACATACAAGGCCTATGAAGACCATTATTGTTCAGTTTCTCCAGTACATAAACTTAAATTCAGAATTAAAAATGTGTCCTTTTGCATATAAATTGTCAGGTCATCAGAGAAACAATAACACTAATCTAGTTTATATTCAATCTTGTTCATAGATCCATTTGTAATTATGAATCTTATTTCACACCATAGACCTACTGTCACACTCATGATGCATCTTTGTCTGAGCGCCACAGTTTTTCCTTGACTTCAGTAGGTAAGGTTTTGAAAAGGTCTTCTTCAACGTTTATTGCACTCCTTCTCAGCAAATGGCACTCCCCTAGTTCAACAGGTAGACCTTCCAATCGATTGCCTCGGAGCTCCAGCTGCTGGAGGCTTGTGAGTTCACCGAAGCGAGATGGTAAAACTTGCAAGTAGTTATTCCCTAGGTTTAGTGCACGCAGCTTTTTGCACTGGAACAGCTCAGGGGGGAGAATTTCAATCTGAAGAGGTTGAAAAAACAGACAACATTTATGGTTAAGTCAAAAAAGTGATCTTATGATGATCCTACTATGGATATTGTGTACTGAAATATAAAATAACCTTACCCTGTTTGATGTCACAGCAAAGTACTGTAGATTTTGTAAGAACCCAATGTCAGCTGGTATAGAAGTAAGGTTGTTGTGACTCAAGTCAATAAACCGCAATTTGCGGCAGAAGAAGAGTTGGCTTGGTATTTTCTCAATTTTATTTCGATTCAGGTAGAGTCTCTCCAAATTTGTCAGGGTGCCTATCTGGATAGGAATGTAGGCAATCTGGTTGTACCAGAGTTTGAGGCAAACAAGTCGATGGAGGTGCTGGAAGCTTATGATTTCCTCAATGGTTTTCAAGTTGTTGTCCTTCAAGTCAATCTCTTGAAGATTGTGGAGGCTGAATATTGAGTGAGGAATGCGCTCCAAGTCACACCGTACAAGCTCCAATTCTGATAGGTTCACCATTTTCTTCAGGCTGTTCAGTACCATCAGTTTTGTGCCTTCGTTATTCACTGACAGTTTCTGCAGGTGCACCCCAACATCTGTAACAACCTGTGGCAACTTTGTGAGGTTGCTTTTCAGTCGCAAAACCTTCAGTCTCTTTAATTCCCGTAACCCGTCAATAACTATGTATCGATTGTTGTCTGAACTAAGATTGCCTGTGAGGTGCAACTCACTAAGATTCTTTAGACTATAGATCCACAGTGGGATTTCCTTGATATCGGTGAATTTTATGTGTAGGGCTTTTAGATTCTCACGCAGAAACGCTAGAGCAGGTGCCTCTATTCTCGCGGGTGTGTGATAAAGCCACATCTCCCTCAGGTTAGTGAGTTGGGCAATAATTGGCGGTATGGTAACATCCGGTATCAACTCAAGTTTTAAGACCTCAAGCTCAACCAGATCAAATACAGTATCTGGGATACCACCCAGCATAAAGAGATGGAGCTCAAGCTTTTCCTGAGAGTTTTTAGTGATTCGCTGCCTAAGTTTGTCCAGTGTCCACTCATTGTTAAGATTAAGCTGCCTCAGTTTATTTTCGCTCACCTCAGACAGGAAAACCGCAAACCGCTTAGAGTAAAGGGGGTCATACTGGTCTATCATATGAAGCATGAAAGCAAAGTCATTTTTGACATCAGGTATATCACTATAGCTACTTTCTTCTCTAATGGACTCAAAAGAGTACTTTTTGAGAGAACGACGGAGCATCCAACCCAAAGTGTACATGCAGATAACCCCATAAACAACTACAAGACTTATATAAAAGCAAGCAAGAATTTTGAAGAGGGTTGCAAGGGGGTGCGTACAATGGTACATTTGATAGCCAGTGAGATTCTCAATATCCACACTGCAATCAACATGGAACTGAATGTTATGTACATAAAAGCCTGTGTAGCAGATAATCACTATGAACTTAATTACTTTTATGGTGGTCTGCCGAATATACAGTCTGTACACTATGTCCCCTTCTTCTACATGTATGCGAAATTTTTTAACCTTTTCAAATAGAGCTTTGGCCTGTTCGCCCTCTTTTTTGTCCAGGACACCAGAATCGGAGTGGTCCACAATGCCTTGTTCAATACGGTACATGGGGGGAATCATGGAAACAGTGGCCTCAACATCATCACTGAGACACGACGCTTTCTTGTCCAGTGACCCATTCATTTTTCCTAGTGCTTTAGGGTCGCTCTCCTCAACCACTGTCTCTGAAAGCGCTCGTGTTGTCCAAGGGGAGTCAAAACATTTCAGCAAAATGGATACAAAATGCTCGAGTTTAGAGCTTGTCCAAGGGAACTTAAACCAGAAGTTGCTACATGCCAAAAAAATTAGGGTATGCAGTAGCACTAGGTATGGGAAATACTTGGCAAACCAGTGGAGTTTATTCTCATAACAGACAGCATCCACGTAGTTGTACTGGTGACGGTCAAGGTTGTACTGGATACCTTTAGGTTCTAAGAGTTGAGCTGCGGAGAGGGTGGAGTTAAAATACTTCCTGCAAGTCTTGTTTACCACCCATTTGCAAGGCAAGCAAATCATTTTGTCTTGAGTGACCTGCAGTGTTCCTCCAAACACAGCTATCATCAACATCACCACAGAAAGGTAATCCGTGAAAACATCCCACCATGGTTTCAGGATGCGGTATGCAGGTTGGGTATCCACAAAATAACGCAGCTCCGTAATGGGTATCATGATTTACCTAGAAAGAAGAACATATACAATTAGAATCTCATTCAATAATCCCATGAGATTTGGCAATACCATTCTACAACAACAAACTAGGTATCAACAAATGAATGACTGTCCATAACTTGACACTACAACAGACAAAATGTGGCAGTGACATCGGTCTGGCAAAATAAAATGACAGGGTTAAACGTAGACAGTTGTAGACTTATCAGCATATTACAAACTGGTTACAGAGGGATCCAGTCCAGACAAAGCTCTTTTTCCATTGATTGCACTGCACTCAATATTGTCATCCAGATAATGCATCTGCAAATAATTAAATAATAACCACTGTTCAATATACTAAGTTAATAATACCCTTTTCTATGGAGTGACAAACTCAGCACACAAGCACACATATTTATTTTTGGGTTACGGGAAACTTTAATATCCCAACGCATTAGTGTTTAGTTCAGGGGTTTTCAACCAGTCAGATGTGGCCTATTTTTGGTCCATGAGTGCATCAATGGTCCCTGGAAATTAGGGCTACATTGTTTTTTATCATGAAGTACTATTTATATTGCAATTTGAACTAATAAAATTCACAGCTCATAATTCTGTTCCAATATTTTAGTTTTGTCTCACCTTTTATTTTTTATATACATGTCACCCTCCTTGTGCGACAGACAATGAAGCTCACATATCAGGGGTGCTATTCTTCTAATGCACTAAACATGCACCCCATTCAGAAGTGGTCCAACTTAAAGTTTGGAAAATTGAACTGAAGATTGACTTTTAAAATAAAAAGTCAAATCAAATTGTGAATTAAATATGTGTTAGAAAACCCAATTAGATATTTTCCCCAAATTGTGTGGCCCTGGCAATGTATATGTAGTTCCAGTGTGGGAATCACTGTTTTTTTGTTCAGTTGTAGTCTCCAGGTTGCTTCCTTAGTCAGAATGATGGCAGATAGGGTTAAAGCGGAGCTAGTAATCAAGGATATTTGATGACGGTCCCTGCTGGTCACACAGTCAGTTGTAAAAACCCTATCACTATCTTACTTCTGCATGTTGGCCATTAGGCTATTTAAATTACTGCCCAATGCATTGTAGGCTAGGCTACAATTGATATAACGTCCTATCACTCTATGCCAGGCCTACCTCTTGTTTTGAGACAAACTGCTACACAAAATGATCATGTTGGTCTTGAAACATGTAAGTTAGGCATAATAGTCATACAACAGTCATAACATTTTTTGGATCAGTTATTGCATCACTGGAGGTATTAAATAGCAATATTTTATAATTGTTTTTTTTTTTATTATTGTTATTGTATTTTATAATACATACAACCAACAAACAGAAATACATCTAAGACAACAAATAAGACAACATACAACATTCAACCACATTCACCCCCCAGGTCTTGCCCCAGCCCAAAAAGAAAGAAATTCGATTATCTGAAACAGCTCAACAAAGTTGATAAATTGATATGCCAAGTTAGGATGGAAGATGAAAAGGAAGAGAGTAGCCTACGCAGAAAGGGGACATAAGGCCATGGCTACGATCCCGACATAGGCCTACTGTCAATAAAAGATGACCATAAATTAATGTTTTTAGCCTGAGCGCCATGCATGATGGCCACAGATTTCTCTTAGCCAGTAGGCCTATATTTTGTAATTGTATCTTTGGCCAGTAGACATATTATACGTTATTTTATTTAAAATAAAAATGACCACGTTCCACTGGAGGTTAAGTAATGTTAATGTATCAGACGAATCATAGCCTACGATGTAAAACTGTAAGTGGATTAACCAATATGTTTTTTTTTATATATAACATTTGTTTAATATCGATGGGCAACGTTGTTAAAGCAACGTTAACGTAATGATAACGTCAGCTGCAAAAGGATGTCGACTGAGCAGAAAAAGGAGCAGTTTCTGGCTGAAAACTGCGTTAGCTGGCTATTTATTCTGGCCACTAAAGAAATCCACACAATTTCGCTGAGTCAAGTTATTTCCGCCAAGACACCGAATTCGTCAGGTGATTGAAAGGGAATTGAAATCCAAATCATTAACGCAGAGTAGCTGTATACGTTAGCCATAAAACCTTAGGTTAGCTAACAAGCTAACATCAACTGCACAATGTCTCAACTCACCCTTGTGTCTTTCACAGTCAGACCAGCTGATCACGTTTTTTGTAAGTGGTCCGACTTTGCTATTTGCCCAGGAGATAATGGAGACCCATTTCTATAGGACCAGAATCCTCCGGTTGACCGTTGTTGTATATTATAATATGATTATAGTTTGTTCTTCTAAACATGTTTGCAGCTGCCTTTGATGCATTAAAAAATCTCTAGTGTAGTCTGTGTAGTCATGCGTGTAGTGACCATGACTAATATGGCCCCCAGTCGTCATTTTTTCTTTCAAAATAAAAGTCGAAACGTATTCATAGATAGACAGATACCCTGCTGTAGATTGACCTAATTTATTTGTCATATGACTCATATCTGAGAAAATGCAAGTGCATGCATAAAACATGGTCACAGATAGTCACACAGCCTATATGCAACGGTTACACAACTGAGGAAACAGTATGATAAATGATCTCAAAGCTTGCAAACATGTGGCAACTACAAAACAATCTTTAAAATAGATTTATTTAGAAAACTTGCTTAGCAGGAGGTGCTGCAGCCCCCTCCTACCAGCGTCCCTGAGTGGCAGGGCGCAGTGGTCTTTTACTGAGATGCTATTAGTTTGAGGTCAGTTTGAGGTTATTATTATTATTTATGCAGTTATTTTGATAGTTCAAATAAAAACTGTTATGTAAACCAAACCCCGTCACCAGCTTCCAGACTGATCAAGGAATCTGCCACGGTCTCTATCCACAATCACAGCAGCCACCGTCATGCTCTACCACTTTCTTTTGTTAGGCCTATTGATTACAGATGAGATGTAAGATTCAATCAATTTCGTCAGATGAATACTTCCACCTCACATTTGCTGCAAAATTAACTTGGGTTCATTTGCTGATTTTCATTTACTAGAGTTGTAAATTGTTAAATAGCATGTGGGCATGTTTGACAGACCAAAGTTCATATTCTATGTTCACGTCACAGAAAAAGGTAAAATACTCGGTTAATCCATGTTATGTAATCTGTAACACAATTTGATGTGTGTACGGACGGACGGACATATAACGCTTTGATTTTGCCATCGTTGTGTCATATGGCGATCTGGGATGCCCTCCAGTGATCATAGCAAGCAAATGCATTTTTTTACAGACATGCACTCAAAACAGTGCCTGAAGTTTGTTGAACAGCATAGCATGTTCAATGTAACATTTTTATATCAAATTAATTGCCTAGAAATTATGTAGGCCTACATCATGATTATTATGGACAGTTAACCTGCACATAACAGCAAATCACACATGGATATCTTTAGTTTGACTTGAAATGCGTGGTTGAAGTATGGGCTCTCTGAGTGCCTGAGGCCTATAAAGTAGGCGCACTAGTTGTTTCTCTTCCAGTAGGTGGCGATATACACTTTACAGACGTAACCCGTCAATAATAATGAAAAGAAGAAGAAGAAGAAGCTTTGGAGGCACGGGTAATAATTTCACATTTTCCTGTGTGTGGGTTATGGTCGTAGTAAACCTGTGTTGGTGTCGAGGAGCTGCTCTTTTTCAAAAATGGCAAGTATAACACCGTTTCTTTTTTCAAACATTAAGTTGAGTTAAGTTAAAATATGTTTCGCAAATGCATGCCGAAGAAGTGAACAACTGCAGCTATCACTACCGGTGGCTGGTTGACTAGCCAAGTAACAACGTTACTCTTTTTAATTCTTTGTACTTTATTTTTTAGGCAGTGACTCTACATACAGACTTGGGGGATTTAAAGATCGAATTGTTTTGTGAACGTGCCCCGAAGGCATGCGAGGTAAGGTTACCACACACTCGCAATATATATAGATATTTTTATATATTTTTTCCAATGACACTTAAACGTCTTTTTAAAAGATGGGCACGTAGCTGGATATAGCCTACTCTTGGAATGAGATTTTTTCAGCAATCATGTGAAGAGTAGTGGTCGAGTAAGAACAGACTTAGTTAAGAGCAGGGATCTAGAATTGGGTGGTAAGACTTTCAAGATTTCGTCAGAAAATACGTGGCTGGCTTCAGGTACAGTGCAGTGGTTGACTGCTTAATATGATGCCTTTTTTGGGATACACACACACACACACACACACACACATTCACTCACTCTCGATCTTTCACAGACAGACACACACACACATACACTTAGAAAGACAGGAGCATGAACATCCAAAATCATTCTTTCTGACCCTTGAAGTAAGATCCCACTTGCACTTTAACACTTTTTAAAGTGTTGACTGTGTCAATGTGTGTTCACTGTGTGCTGAGTGTGTTTCACTAATTCACGGATTGGGATAAATGCAGAGACCAAATTTCCCTCACGGGATCAAAAGAGTATACTTATAATGATGTTGTGGTGATGGGCCATAACGATTTCATTGTTCTGCTTGACTACAGATCAATGGTAGTAGCAAAGTACTCAACAGTTTTGAGATCATTCTTTATTTCCCCTTGACATATTCTTTGTTCAGTGTGTTTACCATTTTCCTGAAGCCTTCATTAACCACAGTGTAGGGGTGTGAATCTCTCATGTAAAAGACGATACGATTCACATCTAGATACATGGACACGATTCAATACAAGAAAAGATACATGTTCATAAAAAACGATCCAGTACGATGCGATGCAGTTCAAGAATGGAAAGGATTCTGAAAGATTTTTTTTATCATTTTCTCAAGGTGCACATTCATTTTATATTATCAATTATAATGATCATGGTTGTCAATTAGGCAAAAAAAATGTGTGAATATTATTATCTAAACTGAGGTTTGTATCATATACTGTATTGAAATGAAAAAAGAATAGTCTACATTTAAGTCAAACACAGCAGCCAAATACAACATAAAAATACTTTATAGATTTTATAGAGTTATATCTGATTGTTTTCAAGGAGCTGTAGCCTTGTTGAGGTGAGACAATACCGAAATAAAATAAAACCGTGCTTAAGACACTCTTGGCCTTTTCTCATATAGCCTACAAGAATAAAATAGGCCTACATATCAATGAACTCTCTGGGCTTATTTTGTTCCAACGGTAGACCTAATATGCAGAAACCTATAATGCCACAAGTCTGGGTGAATATGAACAAAATAATTGTCTAATAATTTGTGCATCGTTTTAGCAGCAAGGGCCAAATTATTATTTAACATTAAGGAAATCCCCTTCATCAAGCGTAAGGCTACTCTACAGACTATCGTTGCTGTGTTTAATTTTTGAATGGGGCAGCCGTGGCCTAACCTGACCCTAGCCAGATAAATTTCGCTCCGCCTAGCTCCACTCATCCATCTGGAACCGATCCATTGAAGTGTTGCTTCAGAAGGCTGGGCCTAATCAAAAAATGCTTGCATATGATTGAATAAGCCACTTGTCCGTCATCTATTGACGTGCTACTTCAACCACTCACATCGAAGCCAACCTGTGACGCTAATAACAGTCTCACAGTCACTTCTACGCTATCCTAGCGTTCATGGACTTCGGAAAAACCTTTCTCCGAGTGAAAACATCATCATTCCGTGTCATTCACGTCACTTAATGTGTGAGTCAGAGGTCGGAAACTGGGGCTAGATTTTGCTAACAGAGTTGCCCAGTTAGGGGCTCGTCATCACTTTTGTCGTCACGTTGTAGTTCGTTTGTAGTCCATGTGGCCTTTCATGTCCAACAGTTTTCATGTGAACTTGGGAATTTGCCCTTTTTATCACTTGAAAGCTGCATATCTTTCTTTCACGAGCATCTTACACTATATTTTAAGCAAATACAGTTGTTTGTTTAGGATTAGTGAGTGTATGTTTTAACCTTTGTTGTGGCATCCGTGTTTGTCACACATTCCGATGGCAAAGCACATGAACACTTGCTGTCGGAAAAACAAATTAGCCATGGGGGCGGTCCTTGTCATTCCGAGGTGCTCTGAATGCACCATATGTCACATCTATGAAACTCCCGCCCTGCGTCCTGATTGGCTGTACCATAAAATCGGTTGCAGAAATCACTCTCAATGGAAGATGTCCCAGATGGATGTGAGTGAAGCTAGGCGGAGCTTAGCGGAACGAAATTCATCTGGTTAGGGTCAGGTTAGCCATGGCCCACTGGTTAGCACTCTGGACTTGTATCCGGAGGGTTGCTGGTTCGAGCCCCGACCAGTGGGTCGCGGCTGAAGTGCCCTTGAGCAAGGCACCTAACCCCTCACTGCTCCCCGAGCGCCGCCGTTGTAGCAGGCAGCTCACTGCGCCGGGATTAGTGTGTGCTTCACCTCACTGTGTGTTCACTGTGTGCTGTTTGTGTTTCACTAATTCACCGATTGGGTTAAATGCAGAGACCAAATTTCCCTCACGGGATCAAAAAAGTATTTATACTTATACTTAATTTCGTGCTGGATTTTGAAACAACGACCGAGTGCGAGTTGTCATGTGCTTAAATTGCAGTAGATGTATAGGTAAAGAGGTCCTTTGACAACTTTGGGCAATGAATGTAGCCAAAAACAAACTGCATTACCCACAAATCCGTGCCACGTGTAGTTTCAAAACCGGAAGTGGGATGAACGCGCTGTTTGGAACGTAAATGAGAGTCTGAGCGAGCAGAAAAGGTTGTGAACCGATTTGTAACAAGTAAATCGATATAACGACCGGTTCATTTCAGTTTTATTCCGATACGGGGCTTCACATATCGATGTAGCCGTATCTTACAGGTTAAAAACGGATACCGATACGTATCGGTTAATCTTTACACCCCTACCACAGTGTTTATTGGGCACATATCTTTGGCCAAATGGAATGCAACTGCATTTGTGATTTCAGTGTGTCTGTAAGAGCTGGATGGATATGATGATCGCGGTACAGGCTCACTTCTATGGACGCCTGAGTTAATGTTGGATGATTCATGTTAGCAACTGTTTTTTGGCCTTCATGCGTTCATCATATTGCCGTTTGTGCTGTGTTTTCAGTTGGTTGAATAAATTAGTTGTGTTTCTTTGCGGTGCCAACACAATTCTAAGGCACTCTTTGCATATGATCTGTGCTTTCGATATCACTTGCCTTAAAACCAAAATATTTCCAAATAAAAAGTTATGATCTGCAGTGTAAGACATTTTATTTTATTTGATTTTTGGTTTAGACAGATTGCTTTGCTTTGCAAAAACTTTGGTGTGGAGTATTTTATGGATAGAGAATGCATTTTAAATATTGTTTGATCATGTTAATTTGATTGTGGGAAGCCAAAATCATGATCGAGATTAAAATCTGATTAATTGTGTAGCCCTACGTGAAACAAGTATAATCCAAAAACCAGGTAATCTTGACCGCCTAAGACTTTTTCTCAAAGTCAAGGTGGGATCCTTCAAGGCTGCTATTTGAAGGATGTTATGTCAAGTCCCGCCGAAGTACTGTTCCAATGTTAAGCATCCATCAAAATCTACCAAACTCTACCAAGGCCAAAGTCCTCCGTTTTGTCGAATTTTTGAGGATTTATGTGTGTATCATCTGCGTGCTTGGAACACCCACAATCCTGTGCGCACATTATGGTGTATTTAAAATCTGTACTAAACAAGGTAGTTCTCTGTGTCTTTAAATGTAAACATTGTCAAGTCGGTGCCATGATGTTTTGTATTGACCTTTTTACTGTGCCTTAGCCCCAAAAAGTTTGAGAAGCTCTGGTGTAGGCCTGACCTAAAATTTTAAAACAAGTGGAATGTATCTCTGCCAGTGGATACAGAATTGAAGACTAATTATACATTTACTGATTACACTGTCTGTTCTAAACACTTCTATATTTGTTTTGTGTACTGTTGACAATCATTGTGTTTGCCAACAGAATTTCTTGGCTTTATCTGCTGGTGGATTCTACGATGGATGCATTTTTCACCGAAACATCAAAGGCTTCATGGTACAGACTGGGGACCCCACAGGTAATTTACAAGTGAGCGTAATGTCAGCTGACATTTGTGATAGACCTATTAGAAAAAGACGTTCTGTGTAACACAAAATAGTCCTATTTTACACACCTCAAGATCACAACACATTAAATCCTATATCGTTGTAAAACACTGCTGGCTTAAATAACACAACATGGATAATGATAGTCAGGTTTCTAGGCCAAGTATACTTGTGTATAAGGAATTTGGTCTCTGCATTTATCCCATCCGTGAATTAGTGAACACGTGAAGCGCACACATTAACCCGGAGCAGTGAGCTGCCTTGCTACAGCGGCACTCGTCGGAGAGCAGTGAGGGGTTAGGTGCCTTTGCTCAAAGACACTTCAGCCGTGGATGTGGGCATGGGGGCATCCACTTCCCCCGCCCACATTTTGCCTACTGGTCAGGGATCGAACCGGCAACCCTTCGGTTCCAAGCCCGAAGCCCTAACCAGTAGGCCACGGCTGCGCAGTTATTAGTTTTAGGGAGTAATAATTTTTTCACACAGGGCCATGTAGGTTTGGATTTTGTTTAACAACCTTCATTTAAAAACTGCATTTTGTGTTTATTTGTGTTATGTTTGACTAATATTTAAATTTGTTTGATCTGAAACATTTCAGTGTGATACACATGCAAAAAATAAGAAATCAGGAAGGGGGCAAACACTTTTCACACCACTGTAGTCTTTCAAAACTGTTGAAAAGCTATTTCAGGTGATTTTGGCTGGTACTAAATATTGGGAATAATGTTGTCACAACATGAATATGAAATTGCTTAAACACAAAGTTTCACGCCTTTGCAATGTACGATAACTTGTGATGATCAGTTAATAGGTTTATTCTTTGTATTAAACCACTTTTGCATTTGCAAGGTTAACTGACTTACTAGTTTGATTTCCCATAGGAACTGGAAAGGGTGGAACAAGTATTTGGGGGCGAAAATTTGAAGATGAGTTCAGCGAACACCTGAAAGTATGGAACAGTATGAAATATTGAATGTCAAGTGAATGACAATATATTTTTCTTTTTTCATTTAAATTGTTTTGTTTGTACAAGGCCATGATTATTGTTATTATTCTGTTAAATGATATGTAATGTATCAATAATGTTTTTAGGCTATCTGATCTTACTATAAACATTAATGTTAATGCAATATTTATCGCTGTTACTTTGGACATTAGCATCTGCTAAATACGACAATAATAAACTTTATTACATTTGTTACATTTGTTCCTGCAGCATAATGTCCGTGGTGTGGTCGCCATGGCAAACAATGGTCCAAACACAAATGCATCACAGTTCTACTTCATCTATGCCAAGCAGCCGCACTTGGACATGAAGTACACCGTCTTTGGAAAGTATGTTGTGTCTTCAGACTATTTAATTAGCCACATTTCTGTCTAATTTGTCACTGATATTATTTTCTGATTTTTGTTTTTCAGGATTATTGATGGTTTGGAAACTCTTGACGAATTGGAGAAACTTCCAATCAATGAGAAGACTTTTCGACCGTTGAATGATGTCCGTATAAAGGATGTGATTCTCCATGCAAACCCATTTGCTGGTTAATGACCTCTTTCCCAAACCTGGAGATAATTGTCTTTTTATTTTGTTTTATATAAATACATTTTGCTTGTCTTTGTGAAAATAATAAAAAAATACCTGATCATTTTACTAGAAAAATGTGTCACTTGAAGGTGTACTCACATGACTATCCTTTTAACTACCTCAAACTGTCCATCACTATCTACTACTACTTCTGGAATTATTGTCTGGCAACTTGAGCATTGCTTTTGCCAAGCAGACACTTGACCTGATTTCCACCCTGATTCTGACTGTCAGATACAGATGCGACAGGCTTTTAAATCGGGGCGAATTCCTATCTGACTGCAGTCTGAGCCTGAATGTACATTGTGAATACAGCAATTACGTCCGATTTAAACATGTGTTCTTAGTTAGGCCTACCATGTTGTAGCCTATGTGACTAAATGCACAGTGCCCTCCTGGATTTACGCTTTGCCACAGCAATTTCATTTTTTTCAGCGTGATCCTCCACCGCATGTACCCAGGATCCGGAAAAGGAAAAACACCTTCACGAAACAACATTCTCTGCCTGTGGCTATTATTATTATAATTTGATTGGTTGGTGCCGTCCATCGATTGGTTTGGTTGGCCAGTGCCGTCTGTCAGTGCAGCAACAGCTGAACTTCTCAATGCGAGCGACGGGAGAAACGCGACGCGACGGACCCACAATTCAGTTCGGCAACGGATGACGTGAGCCCATGTAAAGTGAATGGGATGCGTCTCCAGCAACGCAACGCACGCAGCTGTGTGTAGGAGCCGTTACAGAAACATCACCAACAAAGCAGCCCTCATGAGAATTTCATGGGACTTATCAAGCAAGCACCTTCCTTCAGTGATGGTTTTGTAGAATTAGGCCTGCGGCACCTCAGCAGTATCGATTTTGAAGTATCCCGGTTTTGTGTTTGTGCATGTAAACAAATGATTTCAGAACCCTGAATAAGTCCTTATCCTGGTTTGGAGAAATCCAGTTATGCTAGCTGGAGTGCTCTGAAAAAAACTGGGATACTGTTCCATATGTACACCTTATCCTGAACAGAGGCTGGCTATGTGCATAGAACTCTATCGTTGGTAACCGGGATTCTAGTATTTATCATGCATACAGGGATATTAATAACCAAGAAGTGAATCCTTATGTTCTTTTTTGCCTAGGCTGATAGGATAAGTGTTGATGCTTAAAAAAAGAACAGATTACTGTAGGTACTTTTATAATGCAGTTTTATCCATTTGAATGCTGAGAGGCTAGATGCAACAGGTCTTACTGAAAAAATAGTCCACATATTGAAAAGCCATGGCCTAGACCACAAAAATAACCGCCAAGCATACAACTAGGCTGCTGTATTGAGTGAACTTTCAAGGGTCAAGGCTAGAATCAAAGAGTAAGCCAAGTATGCCTTTTACATCCATTGCAGTGCCAACTGTCTCCATTTAGTGTTAGTGGATCAAAGCAAGATGTATGGCACACCAAGACTGCCGTACTCCACTGCTTAAATGACACATGATGGACATGATTTTTATAGCTCTATGTAACATTATGGATAGATGGCCTGACCTTAAATGAGTACTGCAAGAGATAGCCCAAGAACACAATTGTGAAAGATGTGTTGAGGCCTGAGGTCTCCTGGCACAGATTGACCTTGACTTTGTTGTGCATCTTGTCTATAAAGTGTTTGGGGGAACACAACTTCTCTGATATGCTACAGAGCTCAAGAGTTCTTGATTTAGTGGAAGCTGTGGTTCAGACATTGAATAAGTTTAGGCATGAGTCCCTTTTGGTAACTTGTGTTGAACATTTCTGAGCAATGTGATGCAACACAGATAAGCCCTAAACTCAGTGAAAACTGTACTGGCTGAGAGCTAGATTTTGGTCTTCCTTTTTCTACCAAGTCATTGATCATACTGAAAGAGTTAAATAGATGTTTCTCTAAAACAAACTGATCTACTGAATAGCATCCAAGCTCTCAATCCCCATCAGAGTGACCTGGTATTCTCATTTGCACGCTTATATGATGCAAACATGATGACCTGCGGCATGAACTTGATCAATTCAGGCGAGAAAGATGCAGAGTGGCGGGATAAAAAAAAGTAGAGCTGGTACTTTTCAGTGAGCCGTATAGAGAATTAGTTCATGCTCTTTAGACAGAAATATAAAATTATTCTTCTTGTGAGTGGAGTTTCTCTAGGCTACATTAAAGTGGCTGAAATTATGCTTCTTGTGGAGTTTCTCTAGGCTACATTAAAGTGGCTGAAAACCTATCTCCGGTCTACCATCTACCTTTCCAACCATATCTTTCTATGATGGTTGGTACAGCTTCCCTACAGTCTCAGATAGCAGTCTCAGATGGGAGACACTTCATGAGTGGGAATATCCCAGGACATTACATATTACGCGAGTATACCCTTTACCAACGCCACTCTCATTCATGCTGTATATTCTGTTAACTTGCAGGTTTTAGAGAAGGCTGGTAGAGCTCTCTATGAGTGTGAGCTGTGGGAGAACTGACAACCACCTAAAGAAGAGGTGGCGATAATGGCTCTCCAAGAGGAGGTTGTCAGTCTGGAGTCTGAAGGCTTTTATTCAACAAGGTTTGTATGACGATGAAGGAGTGTTTTCATACAGATGTGAAGTTTTACATTAAAATTTACATGTTTAACTTTAATGAAATAGCAGCTTAATTGGTTGTACAAGTTTAGTAAAAATTTGAGGATGAAACTAACTTTTCCCTTCAATGTGTATCTGTGTGCTTCTCTCTTCTGTGTATATGATATATTAGTTGTGTTGTCTCATTTAAAAGTGTTAGGCTGTCTGTGTGGATTGCTTCACATTTTTGCCTTACCATCACAGATCTTTCCTGTGTTAGTAAACTGTAACTATTTGAGGTCCTAATTGATTGTGCTATTTTTTAGGAGGCACTTAGAGGGAATGCCTGGACCCTGAGAGGACTAAGACGATAATTGGTGAGTTTATTTTATTTGGATGTCTTTCTCTCCAACTCACTTTGTATTTATCTCCAATTATCGTGATAACACAACAGTGTTTCTGCACTTAAGCATCTGTATTTGTGTCACTATTATTTGCATGTTCTTTTTGTATATGTTCTGTCTTATTCAGAGGCCACCCTGAAGCAGTTCCCAGGCCAGACACTCACTCCAGATTGCTGGGCCAGGCAATAAATGCCAAAGTGGCAGAATTGAGGTTCCATAACAAAAACAAAGATTTTCAATAAAATAGAATAAAAGATAACAGAAGTGTTGTGTGTTTCTTTCTCTTTATACTGATACTATGGTTGATTTTAAGTGAACACAATAGTGAAATATTTATTGATTAATGCGGAAAATATCAAACCATAGTAGAATATGAACTATATTTGAGAAATATATGTCTGAAATATATAGATCATGTGATCAGAATCTTCATCAAGGGTCATGTGATCATGCTTCTTGGTGTCATATATTTAAATATATTTAATTATATGCATAAAATATAAGAAAGTGGCCAATATTTAATATTTACTTATATTTTGAAATATATTGATACATACATGTAAATATATGTATTTAACATAGATGTGCTTATACTGGAATATGTTCAAGCTGCATATATATGAATATATTATTTTTCTGGATGGGGACCGACTTAATCTGGGTGTGTATTGAGTCCAGATAAGGGCCAAGGCTTCGATCCTTGGTTTATTTGTAAATTGGTTTGCAAGAAATCATGAAAATTACCTGATATTGTTGCTGTAATGTACAATTAATGTACTGTAAAGAATTCATAGTTTAAACAGCTCTGACATCACTGTATCTGATTCTTTTTTTTTGTAGTTTGTAATTTATTCCAATGAAACTGAACTAAACGTTTTGAATAAAAAAATGTCTGCCTTTTTTTTGTTCTGTGGCCGCATATGCCCCTCTGATAAGAATTCAGACAATTATTTTGAGCTCATCTTTCATCTGAACCTTTTTCAGCCCATATAGTTGTTTGTTCTTCGAGTCTAAAATACTTTTTTACAACTTTTATTTTGACAATGGTAACTAGCCTACATTCACAGCAGCCATACTGGAAACGGTCGTACAGGGGGATGTAGTAGCTTGAAGTTCTGATGAATAACGTGCCCTTTCACCAACTTATTATTAGGTTACCCTTTTCCTAAAATGCATCAGTAACTTATTCAAAGTTGCATGTAGTAGTTGCATATAGTACTCTATAGATAAAGCAATAGAATGTAGGCACAATGTCAACTTGCAAGGTTTCGTTTACTTTTTTAATGGGATGGCAAACTGATCGATGCTGACTGTCAACGTTACCCCCCAGGCAAGCTGGTTCTGGTTAACTGATTAATTGTCTCGTTGCAATGTCAAAAGGCAAGAGACTGGCCGATCCAGATGGTAAGTACAGGCTAGCCTACTGCTAGACTTCCCTGTTTGTGTTGTCTCTGTCACGTGAGGTCTATGTACACATTAAGAGAGTTAAATACCATAAACAGTAAAAGAAATACACGTAGCTGGTAGGTCTAATGTAACGCAAATGCCCTAGGAACAATTCTCGAGAAATCTCGACTAAACTCACTTCCATCCGTAGGTTAAGTTCATGTGATGGTTTCCAGCGTTAGCTAACAAACCATGTGAAGGCGCAGTCCATGATTGTAGTCCCATCCATTATTTTGTCAAAGGCTATTTAGTGCTCCTCCTATTTTTCATTGGTAATTTGCTGACCAAAGTGCCATCGCTCTGGCCTGGCTCTTTGGTGTTACGGTCACGTACCAGCGGAAAAGTGGGCTCGAGGCCGGGCCAGGTGAATGTTCTACCTTCGCTACAAATGGTGTTGTGGGATGGCTTGGTGGAGGCGTGCCCATGTGTGAGCCGTATGAGGGAGCCCAGGATAGGTTGAGCCCTCTGTGAGGAACCCTAGAGATGAGTGAATCAGAGAATGTCTAATAAGTATTAAGTAAGCGGGGTCTGGGTGAATTAGCTGTGTTGGGGACCCTAGGATACTGCTAGGATGGGAGAAGTAGGCTACGTCAGTGTGCTCGCTCCGTCCAAAATGGAGCATGCGCAAACATCAGCTCAAAGCTCCCAAACATCACACAATACCAATTACTTTCATGAACCCGACACTTTGCTCATTGTCTGAATTGCACTATTCCTGTGTTTTAAATTGGGGCACAATGTTCAAGACTCTTTGTCACAACTGAACTGATTGGCATCTGTTTGGGCATTTGGCTATCTGAGCATGTCAGTCTTTGCACCATGATGTGTTATTGTGTTACAACTGGATTAGCACAGCCTGCCTACCCTGACAACATGTCATTGTGTTTAGCTTGTCTTTTTAATGTTCTATTAAAATGTATTGAAAGGTATTTCCTTTTTTATTAATGTGTATGAATTTCATTTAGATGACCTTCAAGAAAGGGAAGATGAGTTAAATCCATTTTCCTTCAAGGAATTCATCAGAAGCAAAGAACAGCATGCAAGTAATCCTCTGGCCTCTGATGGGAAATGTAATGTCACAAAAGAGGTACAGTTTTGCTGTTTATTTCAAATATAAAGCCTACACCACAAGTTTTACGAAGTTGCCAGTTCTCTCACATAGCACATCACATAATTCTTCACCTGAACCATGGTAATTCCACAGTTGAAAAGGAATGAAGCCCCTTGACCACACCTTCACCTTCTCTTCAGTTAAATTAGCCTTCTTTGCCAGTGAAAGGAGTCACTGTTGTAGCTGGAAGGCCAGAGATAAAAATATGAATGTTAAATTGTTTTGAACATGCAATATGATTCAACTCTCATCAGCCCTATCTTCTGAAGGCAGCGCTGATACATTTGTAGCCATGTTGTACAGTATATAGTATCCACGATGTCGTGGATACCATATACTGTACAACATGGCTACAAATGAATGTACAACATGGCTACATAATGTCTTGGTGATTACATGATTATTCCATTATGTAATTGTTGCAGAAGACGTACGTTCGTGCGGATCTACCAGAACGAGACTGCTCCCTGCCAGCTAAAGGCTTTGATGAAGACCAAAAAGGACATTATTTCATTGACAGTATCTCCCAAGAACACACCAACATTGATGAGCCAGAAGAGGAGTGGGCTGGAAGTTATCAACCACTAGCCTTTGAGGAGGCACACAATTTGGGTCTTTGTGGACCTATGGAAAGGATTGCTTTGTCTGATGGTTATCCTTTTACAAGCTTTGAGAATTATGAAGCTGAGAAAGACACTTTCATAACTGATGTACCATACCAGACCTGTAAAAGCAATGCTGAGTATGGAAATGGAAGACATCCTAAGGTTTGTGCATTTTATTGACAATTTTATACAAAAGTATACATTACATTTACTTTACGCAAAGTTTTGAATATTTAATTTCAATAGAATCGTCTGCTTTTTGCTTACTTTTTCTAGCTAAAAGAGGAGAATGCTCAGTTAAAGAAGCACATCAAGGAGCTCTTGAAAAAGTCAGAGATTGATGACCAAAGGTAATAGTCATGTTTGCATAGCAATGTGTAACTATTATGAATTAAGGGACATTCCACGCTGGTGGATTTCATTTGGATAGGATAGTGAAGACTGTTAGGAAATAAGTGGGACAGAGATTGGTATTGATGATCTAACCATGATCACTTAAAGGAATCTTCCGGAGCAAAAACAACATAGGGTTGTTGTAGATTCATAGACAATGATGTAATCCTATATTGAAACGTAAATTCTGGCCCTGAATAAATCTGTTTGTGTCTGTTTTCAAATGATACTGAATATGAGCATATGTCCAATGTATACGGTCAACATTGTTCTTATTTATACTGTTGTTTTCCAGAATCAGACACCTTACTGAGGAGTTGCAGAATAAGAAGGTCCAGGATGAGCGGGAGGCAAAAGCTTTGGAGACGATGGTTCAGTCTGTTGAACAGAATCTTCAGCTAATGACTGTATGTATTGCATGCAAGTTCCTATTACCCTATATGGTTCCAAGTTGCAGGCTGCTGGAGTGCCTTAATGTTGGTCTGTTTTATTGATTTTTTTATCTCCTCCGCGCTCTGTTGTCTGACTTTCAGAAACGAGCAATCAAGGCGGAAAATACAGTGACAAAACTGAAACAAGAAATTCATCAACTACAGGTTTGAGAACCTTATGGAATACCAGGTCTTAACATTGTATTACTGTTGTTTCTTGGTGGACTAAAGGGCACAGACACACACACACACACACACACACACACACACACTGTAAAAAATCTACTTGGTCTGTTGTGGCAGAGTTGTCATGCTGCACTGCTCACAAGTCTGTAGACACACATGCACGCATGTATACACACACAAGCAAACAAGCAAACATATTACTATCTCAATCGAGAGCAAATCCATCAGTGTCAATAAAAAAAGACAGCAAACAGGATATGAAATCACCGATGGGTGCTTAAAAAACTAGCTACACCACGCATGCTTAAAGGAGAATTCTGGTGTGATAGATATTGACCTAAAGTGTGTTGAAACATGATACCGAGTGTGAACGTATGTCTCATAGCTCATCTCGGCTTGTCCCCTGTACTCCGAAATCTGGCGCTAGTTAGCCGATGCTACCAACAGGTTTTCAAAGGGGGTGCCTCGGGCATTGGCCTAGCCATGCAAATAAATCACTGTTTTACACCATTTACGAGGCACAAAGTAGCTCCACACTTCATTGGTAGACTTCCGAGGGCCCTGACATTTGAAACGAGACATTGAGAACTTTGAAAAAGCACTGGTAGTTTATTTACAAGATGGTTTATACAGACAGTACCTTCAGGAAGTTTACCGTTCGCCGCCATCTTGAATTTAGTCACGATAAGTCGAGCGACGAGTACATATGAACAGGTATGATAAGGGATCAGATTCCAAAAATAATTCTGTGGAAATGCATGGATTCCAGTTGCTGCTACTGATATGCACTGACTGCAATGAAGTACTAGAAAGAGTTGCTGAGTAAATGTTTAATGGTGTAACAAACTGCTTTACAGGACCAACTGGAGGGGTACAGGGGAGAAGTGGCTGTCATGAATGCCATGAAGCGCAATACACACACAGCCTCTGAATATCTCAGCAAAGCAACACGTGATGCTGAAACTTCCATCAAGTATGCACTAAGTACCCAACAGTTTATGTTCTATAATTGAGACGAGCAAATCAGTCATTTCAGAGGTTATTCAGCAGGTTACCATAGTGTTATTACCTTGCCTAGTCACTTTAAGAAACAGTATGGAATTCATTATTACCTACTCATAAGGCATGCTCAAAACATTGTTATCAACACCAACATCCCTGTTGATACTGATAAGCTTGCTAATATTCCAACTCCTGTGTTTTGGCAATGTACAGTGCCTATAAAAACTACTCATACAACTCATATGGAAGTTTTCAGTTTTTGTTTAATTTAGCCCCCCAAATCCTTGATTCTGGGTATGTTGGTTTTTACTGTAGATGTAGATGTTAAAAGTATGAGAATCAAAAGGTTAGATATACAAAATGTTTCACCAACATGAACATCTCTCTCTCTCTCTCTCTCTTTAGGCAATTATTGACGGGAGCAGAAACATTACATCTTGTATCTCAGATGCTCAACTCTATTGACAAGATCACTGAGAACATAGCACATGACTAGTGACATGACTAGTCTGTATTAGTGCCTTTTAATAAAATTCAGATGAAGGATGTTTCTTTAACAATGTTTGCTATTAAGTATATTTAATATTTTGGCATGTAGAATTTAGGTATTGCTTATCTGTTCCTGTAGCAGTTTGTAGAATAGTTACCGATCAGTGTCCTAATTTCCAAACATGGGTTCAGTGTTTTCTCAGTATGTACCTTTTACCATCCAGTTTAGTCCCATCCACCATAACAATCAATGGCAATAATCTCAATAAATCTATTTCTTGTACTCCTATGTTGACTTATTTAGTGACTGCATACATAATTATATACAATTATACATAATTGTGTGGTGCTTGTTGACAGCCATGTCAACAAACAGGATACTTGTTAGCCGACTTCAAGTAAGCTTGTGCACAGAACCCATGGGCTTGCATTGTTTCATAACTGTTGTTGCACCGCATTATGTTAATGAAGTGTGTTTGTATTATGGATACAGTAGGCTAAGCAAGTAGGTGTGTTATTTGGGTTAAGTGGGATGCTAATTCCTGTACAAAGAATATGGCATGCCAGAGACACCACTGATCAATAATAACACTAGCTTTCCAAGGCTTTCAACTATGAACATAATATGATGTTGGCTACACATACACAAATTGCTCTTGAGAAAATGTTAGCTTACTGTTCATCCAATGGGGAAATGAGATTTCTGCCCATGACCGAAGGTGGGCTAATGTTTTTGTGCCCATCATTTTTGTTTGTTAATTACGGAGCCCAGGAGGTGTCATTTAAAGATATTTTTGTGTATCGAGAGAACGTGCGCTCATTTTACTAGTTCGTGCACACGTTTTACTAAATTGTGCTCTCCATTTAGTAAATCGTGCACACGATTTAGTAAATTGTGCACACGTTTTACTACATAGTGCGCTCATTTTACTAAATTGTGCGCTCAATTTACAACAATTAAAATGAGAGCACAATTTAGTAAAATGAGCGCACTATTTAGTAAAACGTGCGCACAATTTACTAAATCGTGTGCACGATTTACTAAATTGAGAGCACAATTTAGTAAAATGAGTGCACAATTTAGTAAAATGAGCCCATGCTTTCTGGATATGTACCAAAAAATACCTTGCAATGACCCCTCTAGGGCTCCGTAGTTAATTTTTGGAGACTGTCTTGATTCTTTTTCCTGGTATAGTGACAATTACCATCTCAAAATGATTTTTGCTCCCCTCAGTCTGTGCAGAAAATCTCTTCAGTAGGCAACACTTACATGTACAAAACTTCCCTTTTATTTCTATATCTAAAGGTTTGTTTAACGGGAGAGTTTGTTCATATCATAGCCTTTTATCCCTAAAAACATGATGAAAATGACTTTCTCTACAGTATCTTCCTCTACATCTTCTCTTTAACTACTTGGCTATTTTCTGATCTATGGATTGATCAAAATTAGTTTTTATTAGTTATTTTATCGTCTCGTTGCTAAAAATAAAATAATAATCACATTTCTGTTAGAGATATAAGAAACTAGGCTACAAGTTCAAACAACTATGGCACCAGTAGCGTACAGCCTCTTCAAAAGTTAACATGCGAAAATTACATATAGACTAGGCAGGATTTTGGAAAATGTGCTTATTTAAAGTCCCGAAGACAAATCATGTTAATTTTTGGCATACAACATTTGTAGGGGGTTTGAAGGGTGCTGAATTCAAATCTTCTGTATGCCAGGCTAAAAAATGTCCCATAATGCCTCAAAATTGAGAAATCCAATATGGCCGCCGCCGCCAGGTCAAAATCTAATTAATCACTTATCTTTTGGACTGTACAAGGTAAAAACCTGAATGTAATGTGCTTTTAGGTTTTCACATATAGGGAATTCAATGCCATGCTCAGATTTAAGATCAAAACTAGAGAAAATGCTTGAAATTAATGTACATGGTTAAAATTGTTGTCTCGGATAATGAATCATTCGTTAGCTAGTTAGCTTTTGTGAATAGGGAGAAGCTAACTAGAGCCTCCACTCTTCAGGATGTGGGCCCCCTCTTGACAAGATGTCGCCCACAGCATTCAAGGCCCCCGGCACATGAACTATTCTGAAAGAGCTGCACTGCAAAAAATGAATTCTAACCAAGTGTTATTGATCTTATATTAAGATTAAAAAATCAATTTGTATTGTTTTTAGTATGAAAAGACTTACCTAGCGCCCTCTCAAAAGATCATTTCGACTTAATTTAAGAAGACTTTAACTTATTTTAAGGAGGCAAGACAAATTTTCTCAACGCGCTGGCAGACAAATTTGCTTGTTTTTAGGACAAATTTGCTTAACGCACTGGCAGACAAATTTGCTTGTTTTCAAGATGAGATGTCTTAAAATAAGTCTTTTTTTTTTTTAATTAAGTCAAATGATTTCACAAGAAAGCGCTAGGTAAGTCTCTTTATACTGAAAACAATACCAACTAGTTTTTTTTTTATCTTGATATAAGATTAATGACACTTGGTTAGATTTTGCTAGATAAGCAGTTTTTAAGTATAAGTATATATATATAAGTATATATACTTTTTTGATCCCGTGAGGGAAATTTGGTCTCTGCTTTTAACCCAATCGGTGAATTAGTGAAACACAAACAGCACACAGTGAACACACAGTGAGGTAATCCCGGGCGCAGTGAGCTGCCTGCTTCAACGGGCGGGCGCGGGGAGCAGTGAGGGGTTAGGTGCCTTGCTCAAGGGCACTTCAGCTGTGGCCCACTGGTCGGGGCTCGAACCGGCAACCCTCCGGTTACAAGTCTAACAAGAGTGCTAACCAGTGGGCCACGGCTGCCCCTTTTTTGCAGTGTGAACAGGGGATGAGCCCAGAGCCACAGGTCTGTCGCCAGGCTGCAAAGACCTGGAGACCCCAAGCCCCCCTGTCTGTTGATGTAGGCCGCAGTCACCGTGCTGTTGGTCCTCACCATTACATGTTGGCCTTTTAGCCACGGTAGAAAGTGCCAGAGGGTGAGGAGAGTGGCCCTCAGCTCCAGGATATTGATGTGGGATAGCCAAGCAAGTCCAGAGACCATTGATGCCCTGACTATCGAGAACGGCGCCCCAGCCTACTGGGGATGCGTCTGTAAATACGATCCGGCGACGAATCACCGGTCCCATGGCACTCCCCCTCTCGGTGTTGGCGGGATCTCTCCACCAGTGTAGGGCCCTGTGAAGCCTGCGGGACACAGTCACCTTGGCCTGGGAGGGCCTTGGGGCACAGGCCTAAGCTCAACAGGCACCTCTGGACTGGGCACATGTGAAGGAGGGCAAGGGGGACTACCTGCACCATTGCCACCATAACGCCCAAGAGGCGAAGGCAGAGTTTCCACTCCACCTGGGTGTGCAACGTGAAGCGACTGAGACATGCGGCGAAAGACTGCTGTTTCGCCGGTGAGAGAGTCACGGATGCCCTCCTGGAGTCCAGGACCATGCCCAGGAAGGTGGTGACCTGGGAAGGCTGGAGCCTGCTTTTCTTGGGATTGAGGCGCAAGCCTGCACCTCAGGGACCGGAGGTACCCCTGAGGTCTGAAATAGGACGAAGGTCCCCTGTTCGCTTTGGTACAAGAAAATATCGGGAGAAGAACCCCCTTGGGGTCTGAACACATGACTTCCCTTATCCCCCTTTTATCCAAGAGGGTGGATAGCTCTGCACGTAAGGTCTGAGCGTGAATGGCACTGCTCACCAAGGTAACCGTAGGTGCCCTCGTCACACAGAGTTTGGTCCTGAACTGCAGGCGATACCCATGGGTCATGGTGGAGAGCACCCATGGATCCGCTCCTAAGGCCAGCCAAGCCTTCCTGCATCGAGCTCAGAGGCGAGGCTGGCTGGCCCGCAGATTGTCAGGAACGATGAGGGCACCTGGAGGGGCCACGGCCACTAGCACGCTGGCCCCCCCGGGGATGCCTGAAGCCGCTGCCTGAAATCAGTCGGCCCCTAAGACGGATGCCCCAAGGTAGGTGTTGGCTGAGGCGTGAATGCCCTAGGGAGCCTAGCACCCCTGGCATGCCTACCAAGAGACCCTGACACCTCTTCTGCACAGCGACGGCTGTCACGCGCCTGCTGCAACAGTGTGGTTGCCTGTGGGCCGAACATGGACCCAGGCTCCACCGGCACTCTCAAAAGACGCTCTCTGTCTGCCTGCTGGAGCTGAGATTGAGACAGCCAGAGATGCCGTCTAGCTACCCAGAACTGAGCCAAGGAGCGGCCCGATGCCACTGCCTGCTTAGACACTGCAGCGAGGCACACAGAGGCTGACTGGAGCTCTCTCAAAATAGTGGGATCACCGGAACTGCTTTGCAAGAGACCAGAGAGGTGTCGAACAGGTGGGCTTGCATCGCTGTGGGCCTATGCAACTTACCTAGCAGAGCCTCCATAGTCCTGCCATTGGCACTGAGGCAGGAGGGACCACCAAAGAGGGAGTTGGGAGAGGAGAAGAGGCGCTCCAAACAAAGCTTGATCCACTGGGGGGAGCAAGCCACAACCAATCAGCCTTTCGCATGTTGGAAAGCACCTTAGGGGAATGAGCGCCGCCACCTGCATCTAGGTGTGAAACCTAGATGCAGAGGCAAGGGGCTTCTCTGGAAGGGGAATATCAAGAGCCCTGGATGCCCTGCCAACGACCTCCTGGATGCCTCCCTAGGGGTTGGCTGCACAGTGCAGTGCACAAGGTAGCTCCCTCCCTCAGAGAAACAGTCCACAATGGCCTCCTCCAGCCAGACTGGTAGGAGGAGCAGGTTGGGGAACTGCAGGCCTTGTGCTAAGAGAAAACAGTGAGGCTGCTGAAGACTCCCCACTCTTGCCATCTGGCTGCACAGTGCAGAAGTGCACAGGGCTTCCCTTTTGTGTGCATAGGCATAATAAAACAATTCATACTGGGGGCCCCTTGCCAAGAAAGCATGTTAGTGGCCCAAACACAACACACCTTATCAGGCCATCCAAATGTGGATGAACAGCCACAGCTACTATCTCTCACCAATTCTTGTAGATAGATAGATAGATAGATAGATCTTTTATTGATCCCCAGGGGAAATTCAAGGAGATTCAAATTTGTAAGGAGATCACCTCCTGTGGTTGCTTCAAGGGATGTCTAAGCATGCGCTGCAGTTGCAGGAAAAGTGGCATGTTATGCATGGAGTCATGCAGCTGCAGCAGCACCTGTCAGAACACTGCTGGAGAGGAGGAGGATGAGGATGATTAGGATAGCCTAAGGCGGGGATCACATTAGCCAGCGGCAAGCGGCAGGTTTCCTATGCTTCGGCAGCGGAACGTAACGCTAGCGTTGAACAAGCTGGGCATTGGACTTGGTTCAACTTTCAAAGCGCAACGCGAGCGTATTCAATTGACAAACCGTTTGTGTTGCTTAGGAACGAGACAAAATGTATTATGGTCTAAGTGTTGCGTTACGTTTGCCGCTGCCGCTGGCTAATGTGATCCTCGCCTAGTGTAGCCTTCCTCTTCATACCAAGAAGTTTAAAGAATTGGATAAAATAGAATGGATTAATTACTAAATAAATAGGTAAATATGCATTATTAAATAAATAGTTAAAAAAAAGATAAATACAGATAAATAATATAAATAGATAGTTAAAATAGGCATTTAGCTTAAGAGTTTCAAACATTTTATTCAAATACTAAATAAATAGTTAAAATACAGATAAATAAATAATATTGGTAATCAACCTTGCTTCTAAACATGTTTCAAGTATATTCTTCAGAAAGCCATCAACCTGTTTCATGGTCCTTTTTTCATGAATTATTCATTATCCAACACAACAATTTTAACCATGTACATTAATTTCAAGCATTTTCTCTAGTCTTGCACTTAAATCTGAGCATGGCATTGAATTCCCTATATGTGAAAACCTATAAAAGCACATTACATTCAGGTTTTTACCTTGTACAGTCCAAAAGATAAGTGACTAATTAGATTTTGACCTGGTGGCGGCGGACATATTGGATTTCTACATTTTGAGGCATTATGGGACATTTTTCAGCCTGGCATACAGAAGATTTGAATTCAGCACCCTTCAAACCCCCTAAAAATGTTGTATGCCAAAAATTAACATGATTTGCCTTCAGGGTTAATTTATTTTAAAAATAACTAATACCCTAGTTTATTGCTGGCCCTGAAGCTCTCGAAGGCTATAGCCTACACACCTTAGGCCTACTCAAAGATTGTAGATAGGCTAGCCTACAACCTTGATGCAGTGGTCAAAGTGCTTTCAGGACTAGGTTATAGTTTCTCTTGGGCTTTTATTTTGATATTGGACTGTCTCCCTTCCAGAAATTGTGGCCGGAAAAGACACTGGAGTTGCGGTTGAATTCCTGAACTGACTCCACACACAACACACCAATTGGAAATAGAATTTGTGGCAAGAACCAGTTTGGCTTGTAGCGAGCATTAATCAGCATCGTTCGAATGTTTAAATTAGACCGTTCCTTTAGTTTTTTCGCTAATGCTTGCAGATGGCCACATGAGCTGCCGCCAGTAGTTTATTTCTCACATTATCCTTAGCACAAACGTAACATTATAATGCTCAGTTCTCATAAGATACCGGTAACAGTCAAAGTCGAGATCAATGTTTTACTGCTACTTGTTACTCTTCTCGGACTGCTGACCAGGCTGTACGGGATTCAGTTTCCAAGAGCTGTTGTGTGAGTAGTGAATTTGTCTGTCACGGTGGTCTGTTAACAGAATTTCATGCACGGTCGAGGTTGTAGGCTAATTCATTAAGTGCATTAAACCGTGCATTAATTTCTGTTAACAGACCACCACGGAGTCCACTATCCCGCTTATTCCACTGTTGCCACAAACGTTTTAATAGCTAGAACTGTCTTGTTTGTAGAACTTTCCCCCGACACATTTTAACTAATTTCCAAGGTTCCCACGGGTCATGGGATTTCTGGAATATCATGGAATTTTACAAAGTCTATTCCAGACATGGAAAGTCATGGAATTTTTATAATTTTTGGGGCATAGTCATGGAATATCAGGGAATTTTGTTGTAGCAGTTTAAGATGTAGCCTACTTGCCAAAATACATAATACAAATATATGTCCACTACAAGAGCAACATTGTTTGCATCCACAAAATTGCACATTATCTTTAAAATGTCGCATTATAGTTCAGTCAGTCAGGCATGCATTGTCCAAGGTGAGCACTTTCCCATTAGAAAAGACCATTTAAATATCTTCCCTCCAATTGCTTTTCAACACTTGGAGTGAAATTGAGCCTTATTCATTTGCTCTCAGATTTCTTTGTAGGCTATTTATCGAAATAGAAATAGTCTGGTCTTTCACTTAAAACTAGAGTTTGAATCCAGACTTAAATCCCTCTGAACAAAAACAAACATTGCAAGGTTGTTGAAACAGTAGTGAATGCATGGATGTGTGCCATAATCATAGCAAAAGGCACGCCCATGAAATATAGTGTAGAAAATATGATTTGAAAACCGTAGCAATGTTTACAGTGACTCACAACAATATTCAACACCCCATATTCAACATCACAATTACAATATACTTCCATACATTATAGTTCTAGCATTTTTATTGTATCTATTTAAAATAAAATATTTCCAAAGCCAATGTATATTTGCTAACATTAAAAACTGTGGTGTATAACTTTAAGTATTTAAACCCATGTGCTTTTGACTTTTAGGGTGGTTGAATACTTTTGTTGAATTCTAAACATTGTTAATTTACGAAATGGCAGGAATTTAAAAGCAGTAAATGATACATTAAACCATGTCAGATAATTGGTCTTAGAAGTATGGACTGAGTTACTATCATAGGCCATAGAACATCTGTGGAAATGCAACTTTAATGCTAGTCTTCCATTATGCAGAGGATGATTAAAAAATAATAGATATAAACTCTAGTCTGGTCGACGTATATTACTTTCTTTGCAGAGAATCTTCTGCTCTTGCAACTTCAGAACTTTTATATTTCTAATGAGCTGCCTCTGTGCAAATTAGGATGTGATTTGTTTATTGAAAGATATTCCTTCTTGATTGGTTAGCCTATGACAGAATTTACCTAGTTATTCACATTAAAATGAATTTTGGTGGAAAGTTGACTGAAACCTTGTTTTTTGTAAATCAATATTATAGAAATGTCTCATAGTTCCATGCCAGGGACTCTAAACACTAATGTGAATATTTGGTAAATTAATCCAAAAGCTGTGTATTCTTTGTTCTTCTTTTTGTAGGTTTGATGAGGTTTATTATGGACAGTTTGTATCTCTCTATATGAAACAAGTATTTTTCGTTGACGAGAGTGGACCACCATTTGGCCATATGATACTTGCGCTTGGAGGTAAGCGTGCACCTTGGAGCCTGATACAAAACACTGAATCCTCCCCTTGTTGCCTAAAAGTAGCCTTAATCTGACATTTGCTTTCATACAGCCTATCTGGGAGGATTTGATGGCAACTTTGTCTGGAACAGAATAGGAGCAGGTTAGTATTTTTCATTTTAAATATATTTTTCAGTGTGATGGGATTGATTGACTGACTGATCCACTATCTGTTATTTTATAGCTTTTTCAATATAAAGAATAATAACCATGGGGTCTGCTGTTCTAAGTTGTTTGTGGAACCACTACAAACCACACAGAAACTTCATGAATTTTGACAAATTGGAAACACATTGGTGATGCATTGTTTAAATTTGTTGTCTAGTAAAGAATTACAAATAATGATTGACATAATTCTGTGTAACCATTCAGAAGTAGTTATGACTACATTCATAACTCATAACATGAATCATAATGTTACACTGTCGTAGCAGAACCCCTTAACGAATGTGCACACTGCTTACAATTACTATAAAGACAATTGTAACTAACAAAGTTCAGTGAGAGAGGCTATATGTGCACAGTAATTACTATATTTGCCTGTCTATATGTTACATGTTAAATTGAACATTCACCCAACTTCATTTACTCCATTTTCTCACTCCATAACTGTCAAATCTGACATCATGAAATTCATGAAATTGCTGCTCCATCACTTTGAACAAAGGGAATGTAACGTAGCCTGACGAGCCAGACCCACATCAAGATGTAGGGTCTGGGAACTTACCATAGGCACTGCTCAATCTGAGGGCCGAGATGAATGGTTGTCTTTCAAATTTCCTCTGTACGCAATAGTATAAGGATATAAGTATATATAGTCTTGATCCCGTGAGGGAAATTTGGTCTCTGTATTTATCCCAATCCGTGAATTAGTGAAACACACTCAGCACACAGTGAGGTAAAGCACACACTAATCCCGGCGCAGTGAGCTGCCTGCAACAACAGCGGCGCTCGGGGAGCACTGAAGGGTTAGGTGCCTTGCTCAAGGGCACTTCAGCCGTGCCTACTGGTCGGGGTTTGAACCGGCAACCCTCCGGTTACAAGTCCGAAGCGCTAACCAGTAGGCCACGGCTGCCCTATAGGATAGTGCTACAACTGGCTACAACTCATGAGTCATGCATTTTCCCACCAGCAGAGGTAGTTGGCTAGTTGATCAAACTTTTGCCAATTTAAAAAAAGCTTAACTCGAGTCGCGATTCAAGAACTGCTGTTTGCCAGCAGCAGCATCCATCGTTTTTTGTTTTCAAGTAGCAGTAAATTCATGCGGAAATTCACCGTCGCCGACTCAATGCAGGATGTGATTGGCCTGATAGAAGTTTAATTTTTCCAGCTCGCAAGCCAACAGAGAGTTGCCCTGGTTGCAAATTACATCCCGATTTCTAGCCTAGTAACATCGGACAGTTCAGTGCAAAAATATGGAGTGATTGCTAGTGTTGAAGTGTCCTGAGATATCCTATCACTAATGGAATGCCTCTTGTCTAATCAGATATTAATAAATAGTTTGATCCCACCTAACTGTTTTTTGTCATAAGCAATATGGAACATACCTGAAGTGCTGTGTATACTGTCTGAATAAAAAAGCTGTCGAAGAGAGTGCTGTTTTGTGGAAAAGATACATTTGATCAGATTACATTTTTAAATTTGACATTACAAACTATACCCTATCATACAATTTGAAAGCTGTGCTTGTCAGATCAAAGGATCCCGGAATGTTGTGCTCCATTAAAATATAAAGCATTTCTACATGTTTGCTTAGTAGCAGTGAATGTGTAAGAACAGTTCCCACTTTGCATTCACAATATTTTAATGTTATTTGTTTTTTGGTCATGTGCTTTTCCTAGAATACTCCAATAACGTACCTGTTTGGAGCCTCAGAGTAATTCCGGCCCTATCAGGCGCTTTGTGTGTGCCACTGGGGTATCTGTTGATGCAAGAGTTGGGTTATTCCCATCTTGTTGCTTTAATGGCATCAGTGCTTCTCTTGCTTGGTAAGCTTAATACATAATGTCTGAATATATTTGTTTCAATGTCATGAGGCTAAAATTTCACTGTAGCTCACACAAAGTGTTTTTCTTTGTACACATCTCTTGACAGAGAACTCACTGATTGTCCAGTCTCGCTTCATGTTATTGGAGTCTATTCTCATTTTTTTCCTGCTGCTTGCTGTGGTTTCCTATCTCCGTTATTGTAAAGCTCCAAATGAGTAGGTATCATGACCTTTTGTGAAAGAGGCGGTTTAAAACACTGATTTAAAAAAATAAAATATCCAGTTAACGATGGAGTGTGTGTGTGTGTGTGTGTGTGTGTGTGTGTGTGTGTGTGTGTGTGTGTGTGTGTGTGTGTGTGTGTGTGTGTGTGTGTGTGTTTGTGTGTGTGTGTTTTATTTAATTTCTTCAGTTCATCAGTCAGGTGGGTATGGCTGGCACTGTCGGGTGTGGCAAGTTCTTGTGCTATCGGGTGAGTTGATCCTTTTTTTTTTTTTTTTTTTTTTTAAAGGTTTATTTATTTATGTAGAGGCATGCCACATTGTTAACAAAGAGACATTCACTCTGAATTCCCCTCTTTTATGTGACAGAGTGAAATACATGGGTCTGTTCACCTACCTGCTGCTTTTGGGCTTGGCAACTGTTCATGTCTGGAAGCTCATAGGAGACAAGTCTTTAAACATGGTGAGATCTGAACAAAGTATACTATGAAGTGCGCACATCCAAAAGTGTTTCAGCAGGTGCCAAAAAGGGCATACAAGTGAAAAAGACTTGCACACTGCCTTTGAACGACTCAACTTTTAATAGAAAAAAGACACAACGTTTCGATCTTACGATCTTCTTCAGGCATCTTAATGAATAGAAAAGCACTGCCAGTATAAAAGCACAAAATGGCCTGTACAGATAAGTAGGACAAGTGATGTCAATTAGGTATATTAGGCTATTAAGCAATTGGCATGAGTACGCCCATTTCTGAACAAACAAATTATTTAGCTTAACTTAGTGGCTTTGAATGACTGTATCTGTATTTTGCTTTTTACTTTCCGACTTGATGTCTCATGCAATGCCATATCTCCCTGTGGTTCAGTAGGCCGTGGTTGTGAAGCAGGTTGTTGCACAGTTTTTTGCCCTGATTGTGCTGCCAGTGGTCCTCTACCTGGTTTTCTTCTACGCCCATCTAAGCATTCTCTATCACAGTGGGCCACATGACCAGATGATGAGCAGTGCTTTTCAGGCCAGTCTGGAGGTCAGTATTGTAGAAATCTGGGGTATTTCTGTATGTATTCTGATGTGTTCATCTGTGTTACTTTTGTGTTACTTTTGTGTGTAGTAGAGACGTGGAGAGGTACATGCCATTGTTTCACTCCCTAGTTCTAATCCTTAGGCCTTGTGTGGCTGCACATAGGATTTACCATCAACAGGTCAGACTGCCATGTTCATGGCTGTAGTGATAGCATGGGCAGAATGAGATATCACCTTGTTATTCTGTTTTCAGGGCTAGTACTTTTCCTATTATTTTTGAGCTATGGCTGGTACCTTCCACGTTGGCATGATTTACGTTGATATGATTTTAGTATAACAGGCTTTGTCTCAGGTTTGGACTTGAGACGGATCGAGGAAGTTTTCTCGGGAGCATCTTATGCTCAGCAGCAGCCCGCTTCTACTAACTACCACACCTGTTAGACTCTGTGCAGTTTTACTGTTTGAGACTTAGCCTGTGCTCGGTTAGTGAGTGTTGTACCATCTACAATAAATTCTTTTTAATCACCGATCCTGATCCAGCCGCCAAGCTTTATTGACCATCTTCAGTACAGACATCAGAACTAAAACACAACGCAAAAACGATTGCGGAATCCAACATTTGGTTTCCGTGACCCAACGCAAGAGGAGGGGAAGACGAGAACATCCATTCGGGCGAGGTCAGACTGAGTCTTCGGGTTCAAACAGACGTCGAGGGCAGATTTTGAAACTTCACATCTGTAAGAAGAGTCTACTTTGGGGCCCCGGGCTGACGTGACCAACCCCAGCTGGAAGCCTACCAAGAGGGAGGACGCTGTCTTGGCGGTGCACCGCCGCAGTGAAGAAACTCTGACCAGGTGAAAGCAAAGAGTTTTTTCTCCTCTGTGCGTGAAAAGAACCAAGAGTAAAGTTAAAAAATAAACATAATTTAGGGAGTAAATTAGAATTTTTTTTATTTAAAGCTGCACATTAATGAGCGTATTGAAGTTTGTGTCATTAAGTGTTTTGACAAGTAACGTACCTATATCAATGATTGATGAGCTCTAGATGTCATTGGATATAAGAAGTTTTCTGATAAAAAAAGTAAACGGTTAAAGTGTACACATATTTTGGGTAATTGGAATAGATTCATGAACGAATTAAAAGAAGTAATCGATTAACTACGGACAAGCTTGGGGGATTAAAGCTTTTCTTTTTCTGTACTGCCATTACATGCTGAGCTGTGTGGGTTTTGTGATAAATGCTGTGCGGGTGCCGAAGAGAAAATAGAAGGAGTTACTGTTGCTACAGTCATTATTGTTGCTGAAGTGAACTGTGTGGTTGTTTCTCAAGGTCTTTGTTTAGTTTAATGGCCTAGGACTAAACTTAGCGTTACAGTGATACGGAGAGGAGACAAAATCACCAGAGGGGGGTGTTTTGGTTGTGCAGTAGGTGAAAAGTGGAATAGGGTTTCCAACCTATGTTTTTGTTGACTTGGTCAACTGTGAATTTAACGAGAGATCGTTAAAGGTGTGAGTGAGACGTTAATTTTTTGTCGTTGTCCAGCCGTTTTTGGGGAGAAAGGAAATAGTCTGAGTTAAGTGGAACTGACACTGGTGAAAGTTATTGTTGTGGCTTCATGCTGTGAGTGAAATAATTTACCAAGTGCCAGCGAGAGAGATAAGGAGAGAGTGTTTTCTTTTCCCTGGCGGGAGCAGCGAGCGTGTGTGTGTGAGTGTGTGGAAAGAAAAAAAGGAGAAGGACAGAGAGAGAGAGAGGTTTTTTTTCTCTGGCCAAAGCAGAATCGCAAAAGTTGGCACTAAAACATCACACACTACTGACAAATTTAAGTAAAAAGTTTAAATAAAGGACCTCGTCCTTGTACGAACACATAGTCCAATTCGTATGGCTTCGGGCCCCAATAATAATTTGGAACAAGACATTGTGCAAGAGAGTAAGAAATCAGGGATGGTTTGCGGGCGCAATAAACAAAAAGAAGATAAGCAAGCAGCTGACCATGATGAGGAGAAAGTGAAGCCTCAGCAGGAGGAGACATTCGCTGAAATACAAGATTACGTGTCAGATTGGATGGCGAAGAACTTTCAATTGGGCAAATTTGAGGAAAAATTGAGAACAGATTTTGAAATTGATCCAGCATCTATTGTCCAGGGGCGCTGGCCACCTAAGAAGGTTCGTGAGGTGTATTTGAGTTGGAAAAAGCACAACAGACATCGTGAGCCCTATGCCTTCTTTGTTAATGAGCCAACTAAGGCGATCCTTTATGGGGGCTATGCGGGCATCCTGTTCGCAGGAGGTGGATGCCGAAAAACACCGTACTCTGATGCTCAAGCCAGCATGGGCCTACCAACAGGCCCTGGCCTCTACACTTCATATGTGACCCACTACCAACAACCTGCTCAACCCCAGCAGGGCCATTACCAGCCACTGGCCACTGCTACAGCACCCACTCCAACACCATCCATGCTGTTACCAGCGCCACCTGCAACCAATCCCCAATACCTGCCACCTGAACAAGCCAACCAAGCACAAGCGAATGATGACGCAACTGCTGTCCCCGTGACTGACGCCCCATCCACATCTGATGCAAGCCCGGGAGCGGCTGCTCCCGTAATTAAGCCCAAGACCAAGAGGCGCAGACCACCAGCAGAGGGATGGGATGTCTGGGATGAATCAGCTGATGAGGCCCTCATATGCCCAGTACGCACAGTAGCCAACGCTGATGGTGTGTCTGTGTTCTACCAACCAGCAAAGGGCGGCGAAATCCAGAAGTGGTCCGCGCCATACAAACCCTCGGGATGCCGGACGGCATACCTGGACGAAGAAAAAAAGAACTCAAGGAGATGAGAGACCTGCACCTTTTGGCGATTGAAGATCCTACATCGTTACGTTACTGCCTTGTTTGAAGGCAACTACCAAAAGACCTGGCAGTCGTAAAAGTGAAAGCACACACAAGGCAAGACACCCTTTGAGGCAAGAGGCAATGCATTGGCCGGATCGCGGGCCAAGAACAGCCGCAAAGAAAAAAAGAGAGGGAGAGGATAAACGACTAATTAACGAGAATGGACACGGAAATGGAAACACGGACGGATCTAACGGTAACAGGAAATGTTTTGAAAATGACAAAGAGAAATGCATGATGAGAGTGACCAAGAAGGTCAAGGAAACATCTGAAGAGGGAAAACGGGAAAGTTTGGCCAACATCAAAGACATGCAGAACAGCGCAAGCCGAGAAGAGAAGTGGACTTGGATTGAAAATGCGGCGAAGCTCCATGACGACAACCTGTGGAGGTTTGGAACATGAACAGTGGCTCCAGAAAGTCTTCTGCCATACCTGGCGACGCAAATTCATTCGCTTGGACACGTGGGAGTGGAAAAAATGAGGAACAGATTCATACAGGTCTGGTGGGCCCCAAAGTTCACAGCAACGGCCAGGGACATCGTCAAGCGGTGTGCCACCTGTCGGCAAAACAACCACGACAGAAAGGTCAAGCTGCCAACATTGAAACCACCTGCTCCACCAGGGCCTTTCAGAGTTCTTCAGATAGATTACATCACCCTTCCAAAGTGCAAAGGCTATCGCGACGTTCTGATTGTCCTGTGCAAGTTCTCTAGGTGGATCGCGTGCCCCTGCACGATCCGAACTGCACTACACACTGCCAAAGTCCTCGTGAAAGACATCATTCCACGATACGGATTGCCGGAACAGATCTGCTCAGACAACGGAACACACTTCACTGGAGCAGTCTGCGCCGAGGTGGCCCGCATGCTGAATGTGCAATGGTCCCTGAACTGCCCTTACCACCCAGAATCCTCTGGGCAGGTGGAGAGAGCCAACCGGACGCTGAAGGAACGACTGGCCAATAAACATCAAGAAGGCATTCCTTGGGTTGACGCCTTTACCAACAGTCCTGTGTAGCATGCGTGCTACAAGCAACAGGGACACAGGACTCAGCCCATTTGAGATCGCGACTGGCAGGCCTTTCTCCGCACCAGGCACGATTGATCTGAGGAAAGCCGACATCCACCTGACATCAGATGCAATGCTGAACTACTGTGTGCAATTGACAGAAGCGGTCCAGACAGCGGCTAACCAAGTGAAAGAGGCCTGGGGAGACCCCCCGGAAGGTGGGCACTCTCTAGTGCCAGGTCAGTGGGTGATGATTCACAAGCCCCAAAGGTTAGCTAGAAGCGGAAAGCACGATGGGCCGTATCAGATCTTGTTGATAACACAGTCGGCAGTAAAGGTCCAGGGCAAAACCAAATGGATACACGCGAGCCACTGCAAACTAGTTGATCCGCCGGAAACATGACACGCCGGGCAGGGTACGAATTATATCTGATTTTCCGCCCGTCTTCTTTTTAGAAATAGGGTGTAGACCAGGGAGGAAGATTCACGGAAGACTTTCATTTTGACGGTGGATTTGTTGTTTTCACGGGAGGTCAGAGGAAAAAATGAAAAGGGTAGGGACACCAGTGTAGAATCTTTCCCTGTAAAACCGAGCCTGCTTGGAGTGTTGTGCTAATTGACTCTTGGTGACACAAACTCATGCTCAGAAAGGTGATCGAATTGGACAAGTCTTACCTGTTTTTTTATTACTGGCATTAGCCATTATCTAATTCAGGAGTGATTACATATATCTGTGAAATGTTTAATCATTATTTGCTTGCATGTTATATTGTTATGTTACAATCAATACTATAACTTGATTATATATTACATTTAATCATTATATGATTGTTCTCACTGCAACCATGACTATCCTCCAACTGATACTGCTCTTTACTTTCACTCCACATGTACCCATGGAGTTGCTCGAAGCCACGGACATCATCCAGGACAGAGACTTTTGCCTTTGAACTGAACTGTTGCCTGCCGGTCTCCTTCACTTCTCCCCAAAAGACTCTGTTTCTTTTTATGTGTGAGACAATCCTCCGGAACTAAATCAGTTATTATGTTTTTCTTTTAAGACACCGGCACTTCCTCCTTTTCACAGTGCTAGAGAAGTAATCTTGTCTTGGTTTGTCCTCTGTTCTTTAGACCACATCAGACTCCTTTTCTTTGTTTTGTATGATCTATAAAAATCTGTGTTTTTTAATTGATCAAGAGGGGGGACTGTAGAAATCTGGGGTATTTCTGTATGTATTCTGATGTGTTCATCTGTGTTACTTTTGTGTTACTTTTGTGTGTAGTAGAGACGTGGAGAGGTACATGCCATTGTTTCACTCCCTAGTTCTAATCCTTAGGCGCCTGTGTGGCTGCACATAGGATTTACCATCAACAGGTCAGACTGCCATGTTCATGGCCGTAGTGATAGCATGGGCAGAATGAGATATCACCTTGTTATTCTGTTTTCAGGGCTAGTACTTTTCCTATTATTTTTGAGCTATGGCTGGTACCTTCCACGTTGGCATGATTTACGTTGATATGATTTTAGTATAACAGGCTTTGTCTCAGGTTTGGACTTCGAGACGGATCGAGGAAGCGACTCGGGGAGCATCTTATGCTCAGCAGCAGCCCGCTTCTACTAACTACCACACCTGTTAGACTCTGTGCAGTTTTACTGTTTGAGACTTAGCCTGTGCTCGGTTAGTGAGTGTTGTACCATCTATAATAAATTCTTTTAATCACCGATCCTGATCCAGCCGTCAAGCTTTATTGACCATCTTCAGTACAGACATCAGAACTAAAACACAACGCAAAACGATCGTGAATCCAACAGTATCTAACACTCAAGTCTATTAACACTGAAGCCGGTACCGTCACACTGGTGTGACGAGAACGCTCTAAAGAATATCTGGGTTCATTGAATTCAACATGGAATTTTAGAACCATACATTGTTGTGGAACAGAATCTTCTGTTAGAATGTTCAAAACCCCCCTGCTGAAGGATGGATGACACATCAACTCAGGCATTCCAACTGTAAGGCGGGGATCGCACTGGTAATAACGAAGCGGCAGCGGTAAGCGTAACGCAACGCTCAGACCATAATAAGTTCTATCACGTTCCTAAGAAACGGTTTGCCTAAACTGACAAATTGAACCAAGTTCAACGCTCAACTTGTTCAACGGTAGCGTTACGCTAGCATTGCCACCGTTCTGCTGCCAAACCATAGAGAACGATATGAAACCTGCCGCTTGCCAGTGTGATCCCTGCCTAAAGGGCCATTCTCACCTGAAATGATAACTATAACGACAACTAACAATATTATCATTATTGTTATAGTTTATGTGTGGACGTTGTCATTCATATTAGCTAGAGTAATACTTTTTTACCATTATTGATATAGTTATTGTTCTTGGTGTGAACGGCCCTTAACAGTCTGTGACTTTGTTTTATATAACACCCTTAGTTTTGCTTGTTAACACATATTATAAGGCTGTGCTTTTGTTCTGTTAAGGGTGGGCTAGCGAGAATCACAAAGGGTCAGCCTCTGGAGGTGGCATATGGCTCTCAGGTGACCCTCCGCAGTATCTCCAGCAAACCTGTTCCATGCTGGCTACATTCTCACAAGGCGAATTACCCTATAAGGTTGACCTGGGGTTCCTCTGCAACCCTGATACTTGTGTTACTGTACATGTTCATGTTCATTGATGAAGTAAAATAAAATCCTAGATAACATTCATAATTAATTAATTTGATTTAGCATGTTTCTCTTTTGCTGACCATTTTCATGTTTTGCTTGTGGCTTACAAAGGTATGAAAATGGTCGTGGCAGTTCACATCAACAGCAGGTAACTTGTTACCCTTTTAAAGATGTCAACAACTGGTGGATAATCAAAGATCCAAGAAGGTAATCCCTGTCATTTTAAGACTTGTAATGTTTTTTCTGCTTTCATAAATATTCTTTCACTCTTTTCTTGAATTATCTTACAACCACATATTTCTCACACTCACTTCCCAGACAAGACCTGGTGGTTAGTAGTCCTCCCAGAGTGGTCCATCATGGAGATGTCATTCAGCTTCTTCATGGAATGACCTCACGTTTCCTCAATACGTATGTTTACAACTCCTACGATTTAGTGTATCCATCCAAGCATAGACTGACTTGCCTTTGCGACTGAAGTTATATGTCTGAAGTTATATGTCTGAAGTTATATGTCGTGCTTTCACAGGCATGATGTTGCTGCTCCCATGAGTCCTCACTCACAGGAGGTGTCATGTTACATTGACTTCAATGTGTCCATGCCGGTTCAGAATCTTTGGAGAGTGGTACGTCTAATGTGTTTATGTAGACTGATTTGTTTCCATCATTCAGTACACCCTGTTCCTATCTCGACACAGAGATGTGTTAAAAAGCAAGTTGTGTTGTTTTCAGCACATTCATTTTAAGAGTGTTACACTGTATATTTGCCAAAAGCCAGCTCTGACAATCATATATAAAGACTTGAGATGAACATGGAGATTCTGTGCTCGGTAATGATCATAGCCTGAGAAATGTTGGAGACATTGAAGGTTCTTATACACACACACACACACACACACAAATGTAACAACGGGGAAATGCACTCAACTGTCTTGTTTTGTTGCTGATTAAATTGAAGAGCTGATTTGTTGCTTTGTAGGATATACTAAACAGAGAGTCCGAGAGAGAGAGCTGGAAAACTATTTTGTCAGAAGTGCGATTGGTCCATGTTAACACATCAGCTGTGCTGAAGGTAGGCCTAATTTCATTTCTGGTTTCTTTTTTATCAAGTTGCCAGTGAAAATACTACCTTGCCTTCAGTCATTACTGATAAGATACTTTATGTGTTGTGTTATTTTATGTACAGCTTAGTGGAACCTCTTTGCCAGACTGGGGGTTCAGGCAGCTGGAGGTGATTGGCGATAAAGTCTATAAGGGCTACCAACAGACTGGCATGTGGAATGTTGAGGAGCATCGCTATGGAAGGAGTATGCAACTACTTAAAAAAGATTCTGTAGATTATAGTGTGTGTATGTTTACCAGAAAGCTTAACGGTAGATCTGTATAGATGCATTGCTATGGCCTATGTGCCACGGAATGCTCTCAGCCAGTCTCACACTTGTTTTGGCTATTGCTTTAGTGTACCTGTTTACACGGACCTGGTTGGGTTTTGCACCTAGTGAATGAGCATGTCACGATGCTCAAGGATTTATGCGTGTGTCAAAGTTGACAGTTTGGCAGCTTTGTGTCAAAGTTAAAGAGTTGCTCTGTGCATAAGCAAGATTTTCAGTGTTCAAGTAAACACAAAAGGAACTGAATATAACAGAAGATGCCGTTACAACCCAGTTGACACTCCACCGGAAATATATTGCAGGCTGAAGCGCCTTCCGTGGCACATACTGTAGTCAGTTGGAGGAGGTAGTATTCTCTTTCTGATGGCTATCAGTAGACTTAAGTCTGACAAGATCTATAGGTATTGGGTGTAGGGGCCAGCTAGTATTGCATCACGGTTCCACTCCACTCTGGATAAATACAGTACAACTTAGGAAGAGCTCTCAGACTAAATGCAATCTTAAATTCATGGAAATACCTTGGTTAGAAGTTTTTTTTTCTCTTAGATTAAAGTTAATTATTGTGGGTAAGATATGGATACTGTGTGTATGTGACTGAGTATTCAGAACTGACTTGATAGCCTTTCTTTGGCTTTTGTGGTGTCAAACTTGTACTTTAATTTTATCTATAGTAACATGCCAGAGCTTTTACTTATCCAAAGGCCATCTGCCACTTCATTGTGTGCAGGTCATGAACAGAAAGAGAGGGAACTGGAACTCAATTCTCCCACTCATATCGACATCAGCTGCAACCTCAGCTTCATCGCCAGGTTTTTAGAACTCCAGGTAAATAATAGTGAATGTATTTAGGATTGGCTTGTTTGGTGCTTAACTTGAGACTCACATAGTATGTTAACTTGAGACTCATAGTACTGTATGTAATATCAGTGTTGATAACGTTATTTCAATAGTGGCGAATGCTGTCTGTGAAAGCTGAGGAGTCTGAACACAAGTATAGCTCTTCACCTGTAGAATGGATCACCATGGATACCAACATTGCATATTGGCTTCATCCTTCAAACAATGTAAGATTTGGTGACTCATTTGGTGTCTGGAAAATTACTCTTGACATGCAGCCTTCCCTTTGCCTGCTGATATTAATCATATCCTATCCCATTCCTGTATTTTTGGTTGCAGGCTCAGATTCACCTCATTGGAAACTTTGTAACTTGGACATTGGCAAACATTGCATTGGCTGTGTATTGTCTGTTGTTCTTGGCATATCTCTTGAGGAGACGCAGAAAAATACAAGATATTCCTGAAGGTATTTTCGTTTTTTATGGTTGACAGTGAGGGGATAATATTGCTTCATTGCTTCATGTTCGAATCGAATTTTCTCTAAAACACTATAGTGCACAAATTATTTAACCTCTTTACAACTGAGATCCATTCTCAATCTCAGTTGAGATTTAAGAATCTGTCTGGTGTCAGCCAGTCTATTAAACCATAGTTTATGACGTTTATTATCTAAAATGAATAGTGTGACCTAAAAAGAAAAAGCATGCGATGTGTTTCAACCCAATAGCAAGCTGGGCTCAGATGGTCCAGGCTGGAGCTGTGTGTGCCGGAGGCTGGGCTGTGAACTACCTCCCTTTCTTCACAATGGAGAAAACACTTTTTCTTTACCACTACCTGCCAGCGCTCACCTTCCAGATCTTACTCGTCCCAGTTGTCCTGGAACACGTTCACTCTCATATCCTCAGGTGAGGTGGCTTGTTGTGTGGTCGATGTCATCGGTGAATTGAGATACTGTAATTACTGAAGGTGTTCTGTGAAAGTATTTTATATTTTTGAAAAGGGTGGGGTTTATGGTATTTCTGAAAAATGGAATTGTAACGTGAATATGAATTATTGGTATACCTTGTGCACATCACCACTGGTGTAGTGCAGTACAGTCATGTAGGTTTTGTCAAATTTAATTTAATTATTTTTTTATTTTGTTTTTTTGTCTGAAGAGGTCTTTGGTCAAGGATGTCCATGATACTGGTGAACCTGTGCACATGAAACTTACACTGTTTTTGCAGAATAATGTGAAAATAGTTAACTTAAGAACTTAAAGGTAAAGTTAAAAGGTAAGTTGGTCCTTTAAGGGGAGTATCACCCTTGCTAATTGAACCACTCATTAGGAGTCACTCCTAAAAAATCTAGCACTTCAATGGAGCAGTAGATGCAACACGAGCGGAACACTTCAGTTACGTGACTAGTGTAGCTTTCCACATAGGCTACAAATTTATATTTGGTAGGTGTACACTTGGTCACATTTATTCACATCCCCTAATGTTGTTGTGGTCAAAATTACTGCAAGACAACTGGTGTGAGACTGCAGCTTTATTCACGACGCCGGGAGCATGTTACACACATGAAATGTCAAAGTAACAAGCCCACACATCTGTGGGTGAAGCCAACTCTTATACCCTTACCCCACACCCATGGAAATCACAAGTTGTCACCCTCCAGTGATCACTTAACCATCTGGTATTTTAATAGAGATAAGAAATGTTTACAACCCCCCATCCTGAGGGTTACCCACAGTTCGGTGACACAGGGGTTAATTTAACTAAACATTCCAACATAGGAGTTTCAGAAAACACAAGGGTAAAGGAGAGTAAGGAGATGACAATTAGATTTCACTACATGTATTATATAAGGTACACTAAACATTCAATGAGAAAAATAAAAATTATCCCACATTGTGATGTGAAGTTTCAAAGTTCATGAAATTTGACATCAGCACCACCTATTAGATTTGCGCCAAATTTCATGACATTCTGTCAAGGGGCACAGCAACTATCTCAAGTCATGCCTGTGCTGATATATTGTGACAAACTATGTGATGGATGATAAGTGAAGATAAGTGACTCAAATAAGTTTGGAAGCTGTATAAAATGCAAATAAAAACAGAATGAAATGCTTTACAAATCATGTAAACCCATATTTAATTAAAAACTGGACATAGACCACACAACAAATGTTAATGCGACTTCATTTTGAATTTGATGCCAGCAGCACGTTGGGACTAATTAGGTTAATTTGTAGCATCTCTCAGAAGGATTGGGAGTTTTTTTCACACTGCGTGGGCAAATAGTACAATTTAAGAATGATGTTTCTCAAAGTAAAAATGCAAACAATTTGGGAATTTCATAATATACAGTACACAATAGGGGACAGGACTGAAAAACATGATTGGATGGCCGTGATCTTCGGACCTCAGCTGGTGCTGCTGAAACTCTGGTCTGATCAGTCATAATGTGGGTCTAAAATCATGTCAAGTTTCATGGCTAAAGGTTCACCGGTTTCCCAGGTATCATCGACCAAATAATAAAAAAAAAAAACATTTTAACAGAACCTAAATGACCACACTGAGAAATTCACATTTCAAAATAGGTAATCAAATCACAATTAATGTTTAAATTGAAACTATTATTAATTTATCATTGTTTAGGTCCCCATCACAACGTTGGGCATTTGGTGGGGTTGTTTTGGCAGCTTTGTCTGCAGTGTTACTGGCCTACCACACCATCTCCCCCTTTACCTACGGCCATGTTGAGATGACTTCTGATCAGTTGGCCATGCTGCGCTGGAAAGAGAGCTGGGATATTCTGCTGCGCAAACATTAACACTCATCTAATGTTGTCCTTCATTGGAATGGTACAGAGTTGTCATGACAGAAAGTACACTTGATAGAGTACAATTTTAACCAAAAAAGTTTTGTTGTAACAAATGGACAAATGTGTTTGAAGGGAGACTTATTTATAAAATACCAAGCTTGTCTCTTCAGAGAGAGAGAGAGAGCGCGAGAGCATTTGGGAATGAGTAAGGGAATGACTTATCAAAAGGTAATATGCAACCTATATATATATATATATAATATAATTGCAGTGGGACATTAGAGCTCATCTGGTCCCAATTCCAAGGCTGTGAAATGGTCTCTTATTTAATCTTGCTGTATGAGCCTAAATGGGTTGACTGGGTCTTATTTTTTGTGTTTGTACTGTTTTATGGTTCTTAATAAATAAATAAAAAAGACAAGGAGAGCTGATAATTGTCATGCGAGTACTTGTAGTGTTTTATTTTCTTTCTTTCCTTCAAAATCGTCTAGATTGTGCAATCACTTTAGTAACCCATGTTTGTGTTTTCTAGCACACAATTGAATTGTCAACATATTTTATTGAAAATGTTAAATATGGAAGCTCATCATCCATCAGTACATATTAAAGGTGTTCTGGTCACTCAGAGTTGAATCTGGCAAGGCTCTTCAACTGCTCGTTCCAGTGTTCCTGCCAGCTTAGCAGTTTAGACATCTGAGCATCCATCTTTGCCTCTAACTGGGCCAACTCCTCTTTGTATCTCTGCAGGTAACGCTGTACAGTAAGAAAGTACATTTTATTTAGAAAGGACATTCACAGCTTTCACTGTCCAACGTGATGTACAAAACTCAAGAAATTATAATAAACATATAAATAAAGAGTGAGAAACCTATACCAGCAAACACACACATATCAACAACAACCACCAACAAACAGCAGGGGACTGATATAACAGGTGGAGGGTTAGGGGGCTGGGAAGGCCAGAGAATAAAGGGTGGATTTTAAGCCTAGACTTAAAAAGTCAAGATGGAGGGAGTATGTTAAATGTCAAGAGGCAACTGGTTCGACAGATGTGGAGCAGCAAAGGCTCCGTCAACTTTCTATTTGAGCCGTGATTGAGGCACATGTTGGAGCTATACAAAATCACCAAGAACAAACATGTCACATAAATCACAATAAAACGTAAAGCATAACTGATAAGATGTGAACTTACATATGTGCAGGATGGAAGGTAAAATGTAAATGTTGTGTTCCTTGTGTGCTACAGTATGTGGAGAAGGGTTTGGGGTGGTGTGTTGCGTAAGCTGAGCTACCTGGCATGTCATGCCAAGAAGGATGAAGTTTAAATTTCTGTACCTGGTGTGCATCATCTCTTGCTTCAATAGTTTGCAAATGGACCAATGTTGTCTTGGCTGTGGTGATCGAGGCGGTTTGTCTGTTAGACTTTTCCATCAATTTATCATCAAACGACTCAAAGTAGACCAGCCCTTGCCATATGCTTTAGAAAGAAACCACGTGTTAAACAATATCAAACACTGGTAATTCTGAATTATATAGATATATTTCTTTTATTAGAATTCCTTACCGTTTGCCTCTGTGCTTAGCACAGTTGTCCTCCTCTATAGTTGTTCCAGCAGTTGTAAGCTTGTCCTTCAGTTCAGTCTCTGAATCACAGGAAACACAACTCATTTGTATTATAGCGGAGAGTGGACCACATTGTCAAACTTTTCCCTTAATGCTCACAATGATAACATAATGGGAAAATATGGCAAATGATATTTGGTACACATTTTGTATGAATTAGATTGTATGTTTCAATGTTTCCATAATTAAATAAATAGTCTTGCAGAGCTTCCAATGCTAAAAGCTAGTTTTGGTTATCTGTTGTCAAGCAAACAAAAGGAACTAGCCAGCAGACTGCAGAAATCTAAGTGCACATCTGAGATGAACTTGTCACAAAAAAAGTACAGATGTTGTTTTTGAAACATGTTAGGTATACATGTTCTTTTTTGCCTGCGATACTATTAAAGGAACCGTATGTAAGATTGTGGCCAAAACTGGTACTGCAATCACTTTCAAATTACTGTAGAGCGGTGTATCCCCTCCCCCTCCCCCCTGACTAGCAGAACTGGCACCCTGGATGCGAAACACTACTGACTTTGTGATTAGTAGATAGGTGGAGGGTGGCCATCAGGCCAAAACACAACATGACAACATCAACATCAGTTGAGGGCTGCAACTTTACTTTTTAAATGACAATATCCTGTTGTCAGTGATATAAGTATTTGAAATGAACATGAATTCTTAGGGCTTTATCTTGCACTTTAACGCAATTGACTTCGCGCAAATCGCTTTGTGGGCGGATCTTGGGCGCTGTCTCTATTTTACCGGCGGAATATTGACTGTTGCGCCCGAAGCAAATCTAAAATGGGGTGGTCTGTAGCAGCTGCATTATTCATGGGTGTGGTTTGGGCGTAACGTGCAATAAACCAATCAGAGCGTCATCTCACATTCCCTTTAACAACAGGTACGCTTGTTCCATAGCGGATTGTTATTATTTGCAGGCGCAACCAGGAATGGTTCACAGTGCTATAGTCAGTTGTGAACAGTTTGCTATTGATTTTTCTTCTTGACAAAATGTAATACAGAAATGTCACTTTCCGATGTTTTGGGATCACTCTCACTGAATCACAAGCTTATGAATGCATGGTGACAATTTTGCAATGTAATCTAACATTACCTCACTATAGACAATGCAGATCTGTCAGATAAGCTCTCCTCTCCCGTGCTGCTGCTGGGGCATTTGGGTTAAATGGAATCGGCATCCAGTACGTCTCATTAAGTCCTCTAATATAGTGCAGTTCGTCTCATCAAGTCCTCTAATAATCCTAATTTATGTAATCAACACATCCGTGATTCGTGGAAATGTGTTCGCAACACAGGCGCCCAAGCAAGCGCTCCTGCAGGTGTAAGCTACGGCTGTACCTTACCAACAGGCAACTAAAAACACTTTCCAAGTTGACCTAACTTTCCAACTCTGCACAGTATCCCATTAACTGCATGACAGTGGGCTATTTACAATATTTATTTTATGTAAAGTAGAGTTTGTAAACACGTTATCATCAACTTAATGCACGCACAACTTTTGTTTGAGCAGGAGAGAGAATAACAATGAGGGCCTGTCCACACGGAGACGCTTTTTAGGTTAAACGCAGAGGTTTTGCTTCGTCTTGGCCGAGCGTCCAAACGAATCCTGTAAATGCACTGCCCGAAACCGCACTTTTCTGAAACCTGGTCCCAGAGTGGAAAAATTGTAAGTTACGCATGTAACTATGGATCTGTGAGACCGAGGGATGACCGTCACTACGGTCTAAAAAAGGAATGATCACCTTCGTTCTGCCTATCACCGAGACCATATGTCAACAAAGTCATGCCCATGACCTCCGGAAGCAGAACGACTTCGAGCTTGTAAATAGCGGAGATTGCTCCCGGTTCAGTCTCCTACCTTGGCGCCTCAGGATGGTCCGTGCGACAAGGATAGTGACGGTCATCCCTCGGTCTCACAGATCCATAGTTTCATGCGTAACTTACGATCTGTTTCGACCTCACTCTGACTGTCACTACGGTCTAAAAAAGGGATGACACATACCAAAAAAAAATGCGAGGAGCTCTAAGCTAACCATTAAAACCTCGCCGGTCACGGACATGAGGGCAGCGTCGCCAACCGAGCTGGGCGAATGACGTCCACCCTATAAAACCTGGTAAAAGTGCAAAGCGTCGCCCATGAAGCCGCTGCACAGATATCGTTGGTTGGTACCCCCTTAAGGGCATCCCCAGACGTAACCATACTCCTGGTGGAGTGAGCCCTTGTACCCGAAGGGACTGGCATTCCCCGAGCCCGGTAGGCATGGGAAATAACCTCAACCAGCCAATGTGACAGCCGCTGTTTGGAAAGCGGTAGCCCCTGCTTCGCCGCCTCCATAACAGACAAAAAAAAGTTGAGTGTGTTCCCTCCTCAACGACTGTGTGCGGGCCAGATAAGCTCTCAAAGCCCTGACTGGGCACAGAGTGAGCAACTTGTCGCTCTGCCTGTGAGGCAGCAGGCGGCTGGAATTGGGTCAGCTCCAGAACCTGGTTGATAGACTGCTGACTTAGAACCTTAGGCAGGAAGGCTGGATTAGGCCAAAGTGACACGCCAGTGCCCCCTGCCTGCCACCTTAGGCAGTCTTCGCTGACGGAGAGGGCGCACAGCTCCCCGACGCACTTGGCCAAACAAAGAGCCAGGAGAAAACAAGTTTTAAGGGACAAAGATCGCAGATCTGCATCTAAAATGGGCTCATACGGGCCTTCAGTAAGTGACATCAAAACAGTGGGCAAATCCCAGTTTGGTGCCCGCAAAGTGGCTTGTTGAAAAGCGTACAACAAGCCTATCGGCCAGTCTTGTGACAGAGCATCCAGGCCCAAACTGCCTCCCTGTCCCACGAGAGAGTACCACTCTGGGCAGTGAGTCGTTTCCGCCGATGCAAACAGGTCCACTTGTGCAGTACCATACTGAGCCCAGACCTGGCTGACCACCTCTGGGTTCAATCTCCATTCCCCCGGGAGTGGCCTGGTCCTGGAGAGAATGTCGGCCGCCCTGTTCTCCACGCTTGGAATGTGCACTGCCCTCACTGAAGCCAGATTCCCATGACAGCAACTCCTCCGCCACCTGGAGGCACCGCCGGGACCTCGTGCCGCCTTGGTGATTGACATGATACACCGCCGAGGTGCTGTCTGTTCTCACCAGAACATGTTGGCTTCGCAACCCTGGCAGGAACCTCCGCAGGGCGTCAAAGCAGTGAGTGATGAGACGGTCCGTCCTGGCACATTCCTTACGTGAGCAGCGTGGATTGGGAGATGCATTGGGGGCAGCGTGGATTGGGAGATGCATTGGCAGGCCCCAGGGAAGTCCAGGCACCGATGGACTGCTCGACCGGTGGCATATCCCCCAGCCCTGAGTCGGCCGGATAGGCAGCCTTTGCCAACTGACGGCAACCTGGATTGAATTGGGGGCGCTGTAGCGACTTACCCCATGCCGTCCGCAGCACCTTCGTGTAATCCTCTGCCACGGGTATACAGGGTGGTGGGCTATTGTCTTGGAGGCAACACCCGTGACATCAAGGAGCCAACAGGGACCTACCCCGGCACCGTGGATTCATCAGTTGGCTCCACCATGTCTGAATGTAGCTCATCCAGGAGGCCGTCCCGCCACGTCATCAATCGTAGGCGAGGGGCATGGAGTGACAGCACATCCACATCACCCAGATCAACATCCGCACCATGGCTCTCAGGCCTGGATGAGGAGAGACCTTCCTGGCCAGGGGGCAGAGAAGAGGATGACGTGCCCTGGAGACCCTCCAGCCTGTCCATCCTCCTAGCCAGAGCCTGGAGAGCTGAGAAAATCTGAAGCGACTCCGTGCCACCACTCTTGGTCACAGCAGCTGGAGCCGGGCGTTTAGCAGGTCCAGGGACCTCCACCTGACTGTGCCTGGGAGGGGACTCATGTTGCTGGTCCCATTTACGCTTGTGCTTATGCTTACGGCCATGCCCATGAGAGTGGGGCCGGTCGGTCGGGTGGCGCCGCCTGTCCCGTCTGCCCTCCGCCGCGTGTCCACATGCCTGGTCAGCCCGGGCGGAGCCGTTCCTCCCCTAGGAAGGTCACAGGCTCGCGCCGCAGGGGCTGTCGACATCCTCCAGGAGGTGGGCGGCCCTAAAGGCAAGCGGGGACACTCTCTATGCCGTCATTGGGGCCATCGTGGCCCTGTAGACTCTGCAGTAGTGTGCCGCCATAGCCTACCACAGAAAAACACAATGCAATACAATACAATACAATACACTAAGGCACTTACCTTGGCCGTTCAACGCACTGGGTCTGCAAGCAGCAGCCCGTAAAAGAGATACACCAGTGGTGTAATACCCGTACACGGGTGGCCTGAAGCAGCGTCGGACACGCTTAGCAGGCTCACACTGGCCCAGCTAGCTGCGGACAGCGGCGACGGGGTATAAAACAGATGTACAAAGAAGGCGGTTACCAGTGCGTGAGCGCACGCGCCGACGTACACTAGTGGACAACTGGTAAAGAGACACACAGCAGCCCGCACCTCGTGCAAGACTGCACCTAGTAGTCACAAACAGCTAAACTTACCTTTTCAAGTAGCCTAGCACACAACAACAAAACTATCAAGAAGCACACAGTAACAGTAGCGCCTAAGCGGCCGAGCACATATGCGCTGATCAGGCCAACACAGGTTCCAGCTGCCAGAGCAGTAAACAGAAATAATAACGGTGGCCCACGCCGGTGCGCGAATGCACCCAGCAGGCTCACACCAAGCCCACTAGCCGCGAACAGACGGATAAGGTACACAGTAGTTAACAAAAAACAACCCGGAAACCTGGCACACACAAAAGGGAAAATAAAACCGAAACGGTGGCCCACAGCAGTCTTGAACATGGGCAGCAGGCTCACACTAGCCCCTCCGCGGCGGTATGGGGTGAACTCAGGAAAGGCGTCAACAAGTTAAGCGAAGTTTCCTGAAAAACACAGGTTACTGCCACATGCAGACTAACAAACGCAGTCAAAAGCAAGAAAGCAGTGAAAATGCATTACTCACGCCTCACAGGTCTCAGATGAGGCGATCAAGGTGAGAGACTGAACCGGGAGCAATCTCCGCTATTTACAAGCTCGAGTCGTTCTGCTTCCAGAGGTCATGGGCATGACTTTGTTGACATATGTTCTCGGTGATAGGCAGAAGCGAAGGTGATCGTTCCTTTTTTAGACCGTGGAGGACGGTCAGAGTGAGGTCGAAACAGATCTGAAACCGTAACCGTAGCGAAACCGCACATCCTGCTTGCGTATCGATGATGTCATCGCCACACCTCAGCTGCCCTGGACTTGCACTTATAGTATTGCCTAACAATACTAGTTTTCATACATGACATTACCTACGATTACACTCCGAAGATAAATATCTCAACTGGTGCTTGCGCGACCGATAGCGTATGACTTGGTGGACTGAACACTGTTTTTCCCTGTGTTTTTTGTATGCATTCTAGCTACTGTCAGTGACATTGAGAGAACTTAAGTTATTAGGAAAGTGCGGTGTAAGTTTAGGCTACATTAATTTGTGCGAGTGCCAGTGTCATTCATTTATTTTACATGTCTTACAACATATATACATGCATTCACAGTCGAGTGAAATCAGATATAAGCATACAAAGGCGCTTAGAACTCAGGTTAAGCCGATGGTAGCACACTGAATGCAAAATGCGCGATTTGATGCAGGCAAGCGTATTGACTGTTACTACTGAAGGTTTTATAGCAATATTATAAATGTGGCGACAGAATAGCCTAGAACTTGGGTAAGCCTTGCGTTTAGTAGCTTAATTGCGGTGATAGCCAAAACTAATGTGAATCACGGACTATCCTACAACCAAAGACAGTAAAGGTGATTAGTATGCCTACCTGCGTTAGCCAAATAAAGGACGGGACTGAACCCTTCACAAACCGTAAAATAAAGTTTATTAGTTTTACAGTTGACTACAGTTGACAGTTCACCATCAGTCCACACAAACAATTCTGGTTTCCTTGCACTAGCCATTTCGTCATAGCCTATTCTATCTGTTTGTAAAGCGCAAGTTTTGGTCAATTTCTGTAAAGAAACAGTGCCACCTATAGGCCTGGGGTATGAAGTAACGTGTTGAGTGTTGAGATGTTTAAAGACAGTCGTCATTCTCCCCTGGAGTGACATGTTGAGGTCATTAAGCAACCCGAATATGTCACACAGGTAAGCGAGTTTTGACACCCAGTCCTCATCACTAAAATGTGCAGCTAACGGTGACTTTTTTTCTGCTCTCGCAACTCAAACACTCTGGCCAGTGACCTGCTAAAGATGCTTGTTTTTTGTTGCTCATTCTAGCAGTTTAGGATCCGTTTGGACGCAAATATTCTTGATACGGTTTCAGGAAAGACGGAGGGAAAAAAGATCGGTTTGGTACGTGTGGACTAGGCCTGAATGGACGCAGCAACTACAGAAATTGTAGCGAAGGCTACTTGCTGCTTTCTTTTACTGTCTATGGTTGCTGGTTAACAGCACATAATAAGCTTATTGAAGCGAATTCACAAACTCAAGACTTCAAGGCCATCATGGATATAAAACGTTTTTTGAAAACAACGAAAGGATGGAGGGAACATTTTTTTTTTTTGGAGTTTTGGAGTTATTTCAGATGGCTACAAGGTAGGCAAATTTGTAGTGCTTGCAAAACCTTAGCGCAGCTGGAGTAATGCTTATAGGCTGATGTTAAAGCGCACACGATGTTTAAAGCCATACACAACGGTAAATTGGAACAAAACTAAAGGTAACTTTAGCCGTTATAGGGCTGTATAAAGTTGTCCAAATTAATAGGTCGTAATTAGGCATTGTTATTGTAAAGATATTGCATGTAGATGTACTATATAGGCTACTAAATTTTTAGTTGACCAATGCACGAACGAAGCCGGGAAACGGACAAATATTATCAAGGCTTTGAATGTTTCCATCTGTGCACTGTGTGGGTGTCTGTAGATCGGTGTGCATAGCATTAATTTCTGCAGGCCTGTGGCCATGCATGCGCCCTTAAAATAGCATCTGAATTCATGCCACTGACTTTAGACCAGGAGGTTCCTGGTCTGTGGCGGAATTGTTTTCTAAAACTGCAAAATATCAACAGGGACCGCTTTGCCGAACACGCCCCTCTTTTAAGCTGAAAGCGCCCCAGTGGGCGCACATGTACCTGTGGAGGGAAAATACCAATAATATGCGCTGACTGCAAAATAGGAAAGACAAAAGCGCGAGTATACAAAGTCAATTGCGCTGGTGTGCAAAATAGAGCCCTATATGTCTAGTGACAAATCAGGGCCATTTTATTATTAATAAAGATAAATTTCTTACATACGGTTTCTTTAAAGCCTATGGAATTCTGAACTTAGTCCATGCTAATAGCGTACTTCCTCCGTGAATATCATCAATTGTCAGCAGTTCATCCATCTGGAATAGCAGGCTCTCACTCAGCGTAGCAAGAGTAGAAACAAAATGTTCCCCATGGTTCCTCAGACAGTCCTGAGATAGAAGAGATTATAATATTCTTACCGTACTCTACCAACCTTCAAAACATCATGCATATACAAGCCACATGAAGCTCTACATGAGACTGAATACAAATTAATGGAGTACAACATTATATTTACATTATGTAACATATTACATGTTATATTTCGCCAACTCTGTGAAAAGGTCTATTGTATAACCATACTCTGATACCATGTGATTACACTTATGAGCTTCCTGACAAGTCAACACATGTAGAGACGTTGTCTGTACTTGTATGGCAGAAACAACTTACAGTGGCGTGTAATTAACTATGCTAATGTTAATTGAGACATCTGGTAGCTGATTATATGCTTTAGTGACCTTTAGTTGGAGGGTAGTGCTGCTGATGGCACTGCTATGCTCCTTCTGCCTACGCTCCTCAATCTCCTGCAGTTGCTGTAGCTCCGCTGCGCAAGCCGGGTGGCTAAGACGTACGGTCAGTTGTTTTCTCAACTCCCTCTGAACCAGTCACAAACACCCATTATATGCCCCGCACATCAAGACAAAAATGTAATTAATATGCAATAATCGCACATAATTCTTTACATACAACATAATCATACATTCCCACACAAACATAGTGTATTCTGCTCAGATGTGTATGTATATTAAATGGAAATAGTGTTTTTTTTATCTTAACCTTTTTCTCCTCACTTTCCTTCAAGGTGACTGCAAGCTTCTGTCGTTTGAGATCCATATCCTCACTTAAGCTGTGTAAGCACTGTTCGGTGAGGTTGTAGATGAATAACACTGGGACTCTAGACAAACAGTCTTCACAGTCCTTCAGCTGCTGCCTTAACTCTGAGGACAAAGCAGAAGAGCTGTTCTGCTGAAGATGCATGAGTTATTGTGTAACATTTGACATGTCACAGTAAGCACCCAATTAAATTTGGCAAAGATCTGGTAATTTCCACTGAACTTGCCAATGAATTCAAAGAACATGTAGGCCTAGTCACTTAACAGTCACTTGGTAAAGCCTGTATCCAATCAGATTCACAGATATCCCGCTCAAAGTGGCAGTTTACGAATGCATTCTTTTTTTATTTAGTTCCAAACGGACATATTCTGTATTCTGGTGTTGGGCAGCATGTTGATGACTTAATGTGTGGTGGAAGGGTGTTCGTCAAATTTGACACAATACTGATTCACTTGTGCCCTTAGCAAGATATTTGACTGATTAAGCACAGACATGTTTGATAACTCTTACCTTGTAGGGAACTGTTGTGGTAGTCTAGTGCTTGGCTTTTGTATTGCAAAAGTCTCCTGTTTATATCCTCTGCACACTGGTCAAATGTCTCCTGTAAGTACTGTGGCCGTGTCATCAGTCGTCGCTCCTTCTTCTTGTAGAACTCCTGTGTGATATTAAATAGTGAATATTCTGCAGACTGTGAAAGTAAAAGGGATCCTCTATCTTTCCTCTATAGCCTCTTACCTCTGCCACCAGAAGAAGGCCATCATTAGCTTTCCATAGGATATTTGTCACTATCCCCTTAAAGTTTGGCCTGAGGTGAAAACAAAGATATTACTAGTATATGCTAATTCAGTAAAAAAAAAAAAAAAAAAAAAAAAAAAAGCAAAGTGGCAAGTAAGTGCTTACATGCTTTGTTCCTCAGGCCTTGGTCCAAACACCTGAAATCTCTTGTCAAAGCGAGAGGCCTTGGCAAACCTCTTTCCACTGAAGAGGGAAATGTAAGCATATGTTAACATAAAATTCATGTAAAAATCTATTCATGTAGAGCATATGGAACTGAATTAAATTGTTGATCATTTGCTAAGCTTATTTGTGTAAACAACATTGTGATGAAAGCTTTTGTTACACATTTACACTACTGTTTAAATGTTTGGAGTCACTTACAAATGTCCTTGTTTTAATCATTAATGTTGTAAATGACTGTTGTAGAAAGAAATGGCTAATCTTTAATGCAATACAGATGCCCATTATCAGCAACCATTCATCCAATGTTCCAAAGGCACATTCTGTTTACTAATCTGATATCATTTTAAAAGGCTAACTGAGAAAACATTGGAGAAACCTTTTGCAATTATGTAAGCACATAATGTAATCTGAAAACTGCTGCCCTGATTTTAAAAACAATGCAACTGATCTCAGCTGTCCTTTGAACCTTTGAACAGCAGTGTATATGACTGGAAAGAGAGTGGAGTTGGTAAAGGATATCAGTGGGGAACATTGACATTTTACTTAAAGGTACTTTTATACTTTTAAGTATATATTTTTAATTATTCTGCTTTGGTTTTGATCCAAAAACCCGCCAGAGAGGTTTCCTTATACACACTCTTAAGACCACCGTCATTTGCAATTTCGATCAACTGCTCTTCCTCCTGCACTGACAAGTTAGGACTATTCGGGATATTGACAAATGGGTTGCGGACCCACTCATTGGTTTGCTGTGAATCTTTGAAGGATGGGAAGTAACGCTCAAACTCATTTGAGAGCGCAACAAGGTGATCAGCAAGCACCAGCTGCGAGAGAGAAAGGGCCCTGCCTCAGTCTCTCCCAAAACCCCCACTACTTTTGGAACATACCAAATACACCCCGGTCCACTCGTCGTCCCTACAAATCAAGCTTGGCTTTAAATGCACCGACTTTATCTGCCAGTTTAAAGACAGTCGTCAAATGCATTAGTCATTAAGCAACCCGAATATGTCACACAGGTAAGCGAGTTTTGACACCCAGTCCTCATCACTAAAATGTGCAGCTAACGGTGACTTTTTTTCTGCTCTCGCAACTCAAACACTCTGGCCAGTGACCTGCTAAAGATGCTTGTTTTTTGTTGCTCATTCTAGCAGTTTAGATAACTTTGTGTGACACTACCGTTCGCCAAGAACTGATCAAGTGAAGTGAGCTGACCTGAGGCTGAAGGCAATATGTAAAAGTATTGAAGGCGGGACAGACAGACGTAAGAAAATAGACCTTGCAAAATGCAAACATGCGTGCAATCAAACAACTGCATATAGGCCTATGCCATGTAAAAACGTGACATTTTTGCGAATTAATGTCCCGGTGGTTGGGGACCGCTGCTCTAAGCGATATTACGCAGTTTGTAAGCATACACTTTTAAAAAATGCGGTCTCTGTAGACACCCCAAGCTCCTAAAACGGCAACAAAAACAGCCTGGTGCAGCCAGGAGAGTTTCAGTTGCACGGAAGGGATGGGGAGGGAGGGGCAAGCTAGCTCTCTGTTTTGTTTGAACATCAACAGAAGTGACGTCACCCAACATCTTAGAGAACTTTTTTTTTTTTTTTAAGTATATATTTTTGGCCTTTTTATGCCTTTTAATGACAGGACAGTGAAGAATGACAGGAAGCGAGTGGGAGAGAGTCGGGGTGGGATCCGGAAAGGACCACGGGGCGGGAATCGAACGCGGGTCGCCGGCGTATGGTGCAGGTGCCCCAGCCAGTTGTGCCAAGGCCGGGGCCGTCTCTTAGAGAACTTTTAACATTACATTGTTGTTGTTTTTTTTTTTTTTGCACTGATATGATAAATGAGAGGCCAATTTTACATGACAATTTCCCTTCCCTCACTCAAAAAGTACGGTAATAATTTACTTGACAGTATTGATATAAGAGTGACATGACACTGTCATGACACATGAACCCTAACCCTAATCCTAACCTCTAACCCTAACCCTAACTTGTTTTGACAAAAACCGAATGACACTTAATGACAGAAGCGTTATGTCATAAACATTTATGAATTGTCTATGACACGTTCATGACAGTATCATGTCACTCTTATGTTGATACTGTCAAGTAAAGTGTAACGAAAAGGACCAAATGAAATGTTAAAATAACACTACCTTGCTGTCTGCCCTCTCTCTTCTATTGAATGAATGAAATGGTGTTGCAGTTTCTAGTACTGTATATCAAACATGGAGTGATTACTAGCAATGAAACACCAAAGTGGTGTTTGTAAAATCAGATATTAACAAATTACCCCACTAGATCAGTGGTTCTTAAACCTTTTGTCTGGCGACCCCCCAAAAAACATTGGCCAAGTCTCACGACCCCCCTCTCTCCAACTGGCGAAATGTGTTTTTAGCCTACTTTGGAAAATGTTGCGGAGGCAGAAATGATCTTCTCTCATAGGTAGGCTATGTCAATGCCAAAGGTATTAATGTCAATGGCAGCCTTTGACAATCTGATTTGTTATTTCCATAGGATAACTAGCACTCAACCAATGTATAACTGGCGCTTCTGTGGTGAAAAAAGGCTGCATGGTGGCAAGAGGCAGAGGGTTGAGTTTGAGTTTCAAACAGAACCACCACTTTCGAAGGAACATTATGGAAACACTGAATTGGAAGCATACATCTCTAGGGCTAACGAATATCCCAGTTTTCAAACATGTTGGTCTAAAAACCTTTAGAAAAATGTATTTAATTCAGACTACAAATTTAATTCAGACTACAACCCCCTTTAAGAACCACTGCACTAGATATAACTATTGTGTAATAGTACAGTATTCAAGTTTTATCACTGTCTACATAGATGTTACCCTGGAGATAAAGTTCACTGCATGGGAACACATCTTAGAACAAGAGAGCCATCTTACCTCTGAGTGCTGATGGAGTCCTGAGACCTCCTGCGGAGGCTTTCCAGCCCATTATTACTCCTTCTCTGGGCTGCAGGAGAGGGCCCACCCACTGCCACATACAGAAGAAACAAAAATCATTATGGAGATTCATCCGAAATCATACCCCTTGCCCAGCCGCAGTTAGTTAGTTAATGTATATTTTCAATATACTCATAAGCCAAGACATAAAATACAGTGAAGTACTACAGGACAAAGACTCTAAAGGGCATTCTTGAAATTCTGATACTTCTGATACTGATACTACACCATTGATCCCTTATCCTAAATTTGCTTCCCTTCAAGGATTTCTCCATACTGTTTTCAGTGTGAGACTACAGTAAGATACATTAATTGACAAAAGATATACATTTTAATATCACTTTTTTACTAAACTTGCTAAACTTGCTTGGGGCTCCAAAAGATTGTGCACTATTCATCAGAAACTCAGCATCAATAATCTGAGAGCATTAAGAATATGGCTTAAAAATAACACCATTCTTCACTGCAAAGCCACATACCTACTGCAGTTGAGACTCGATCTGGAGACTCTGTTTGAGTATCTGGCAGAACCTTAGGCTTGCTTAATCTGCAAATGAAGAAATTAATAATCTGACTGACTGAATCTGTCAGAGGGGATACACCGGTTGTACAACTGAGGCGTTCCATCGCTTTAGCTTTTACAATTAGCTTCCACTATAATAAATGGAACTCGCTACACAAGATGTGCAAGCGCTACACACATTCAAAAAGTAAATCCAGTCTTCTAAAACTATATTTTAATCTCCACGAACGGGAACGCTTCAGTTGCACTCCCAGTGTAGTCCGGCTGCAATCCAAATGAAATCCTAGGGAAAAAAATCTCTTGTAACAAAATGCTTGACGGTTTCATAATACAGCGAGTGCATGATTCAATTGTTCATGGCTTTCCTCTCACCTTAAGAGCCCCTTAATCACTCCAACAGCCACATCATCTATAAAGGATATTCCTATGCTGCTAGGGTGTAAAAGCCCATCCACCGTAGAGCTGCTGTTTCCTTTCTCCTCCTTATGGGAAAGGGGACGGGCTGCTACTGCAAATGGCCCCTGCAGTGGGGAATCTAGCAGTTGATCAGCCATGGATGGGTCCTAGACACAAATCTGACTCAGCATCAGATTCACAACACTTGCACTCAATTAGGAATAACAGTGTGTCAGGAAATGTAATAAACATAAAAATATAATAATAAATATCAACATATAATTCTAACACACAATCTAAAAGATAGCTACAAGTAGTAGATTATATGTAGGCCTATATTTTATATACTCCAGTCTTACTAAAAAGCAATCAAGGTAGGAACATCTCTTTCTCAGGTCTTCCATCAAGGCTGTGGTAAAAATGAGAACTTCTTCTAGTGTCATTTCTTGCTGAATGAGAAAAAATACACATTTATTTGATGTCATTGGTTCAGTCATTAAAGTGCACCAATGAATTACAACTTAAAATGTGATCTTAAAGGCATAATTGAAATATACGGTTGTGCAGCTTGTTTATTTATTTATTTATTTTATTATTAATTTAATGCATTCATTTGTCTTCTACTTAATTTCTAGTTAAAAGCCTTTCACACCATGTCTGAATTTGTTGCAATGAAAAATGCATTAGTTCTGGAAAAGCCTTTAGTTGTATGTTTTGTCTTATGTATTTTCTTTGCTGATATTGCACCATCAATAATAAACTGATTGATTGATTGATTTTGAGTTTGTTACGTCCAACATGTTAAAATAAATGTATGCAGACTACTAGACGTTGGGAAATATGATACGTTCTTTCAACACACTATCATTAGTCTGAAAACAATGTATCTAGGACAACAAATAGAAGTACTCATCACACCACTGATGAATTTCTGCTACATACCTTATCGGGGCTTGGATTGGAACAGGCCTGAACCATAATTTCCAGATCATTAATTAGATCGTCTATATTTTTCTTTTGCATGTTGCTGTTTGTTACCTGTGAATTCATCATTTGCTTTAATAGAAATCAATAATTATATTTATCATGTACAATCTACAGTAAATGCAGAGAAAGGAGAATATTGTAAATACCTCTGTTTTAATATGAACCTGTGTGCTAGTTAGTGTTCCCTGGATTTTCTCCAGAAACTTGAGATCCACCGTCAAAAACTGGAATTTATCTTCAAATCTCACAATAATATCTTTGGCCTGCAAACATACAATCATTTTGACAAATACCTCAATCAAAATGTAATGCTTCATGAACTGTAAATTACCACATGTGCACAGGACATACATATATAAATACACATCTGATCATCATCTGATCTGATCATCTTAAATGGACCTGCTAACAAAAATAAGTTAATGTTAACTAATACGTATGTGCCAATGTGTGTATTAAGTCGGTCCGCCAAAAAGGCAAGCTTGTCTCAGCTGATTTTTGTTCTAGCCATGGCCATGGTGGCTGTGCCCTGCTGGACTGCTTGTACTACTTTGTACAATGATTCACAATGGACGTGAACTCAATCTCAATTCATGAAGTGCACTCAGCACCAATTTACTTAAGCAAAATAAGTAAAATATTCCATTACCTGCTCGAGAGATTTGCATTCAACATTTTCCATTTCCAAGCTTATGGCCTCATCTGTTGAGTCAATCCGCTTAGCAATCTTCTCTAAGCGTTTCTGATGGAGTTCAGTTTCTTTAGGTGTGTAGTTTCCTCCCTCAGAAAACAATCTGGAACCACACGTACAGAGATATAACACAACTCATTTCTCAAATATAGCAGGTTTTTGAGGTGGGGTTGGATGAACAAATATTACTGACCTGATGGATTTGATTAACTTTGCATTGGCTCCTCGGAGGTTGTCTAATTTCTGCTCAATTTTTTGTCTAAAGTGTCTCTGTGATTCCTGGATGACAGTAATGTGCTTCTCCAGGTTGGATTGCAGTGTACCAGAGAGATTAACCAAGCTTGAGGAATTAAGAAAGAGAGTCAACTACTTTGAACCCTGACATCAACATTGTATCAGCAATGAGAATATCAGGATTGGAACCAAGGGTGAACCAATCATCTGACCGTTCACTATAAAGTTCAGGGTACTCAGGTATGTCAAATGTTAAATTCATAGGAGCGACGTTCAGTGTGAAGGGAACTGCACAATTTGTAGGGAACTAGGGAACATAGCTATATCACTTATCTTGAAATTTTTCCTCCAGAGACAGCTTACGCACAGGCACGAACATTCTAATGTTGCCAGTTTAGTGGCTTGAATATGAATAAATGTATCCGTGACACTGTCATTTCAACATTTTACAGTCAGTAAGTACTGTGCCACGAAAATGCTTAAAGTGGCCTGTGAGCCGGAACTTGGATCGTGCTACACCTTTCTACCAATTTCATGAAAGTTGGGTCAATAGTTTTTGTGCAATCCAGAACACAGACAAACTAAACTAAAGACATTACCTACTGGCAGAGGTAATAATGTGGTCTTAAAACCTGGTAAGTGGTATTTTAAAAGCAGGTAAGCAGAGTTGTACACGTCTGGCTTCAGAAAGTAAAAGTCCTGCCACATATTAGCTCCAACCATTCACTAAATAAGCTGAATCTAATAGTACAATACCTCAGCCAGGTAGATGAGCTAATTAGTGAAATCACCTGTTTTAAATGCCTAGGTAAAAACAATACATGGCCGGACTTTTACACCTCTGCCGGTAAGTGGTATCTTTCAAGCCAGGGGGCAGAAATAGAGTGTGTGGTAAAATATGATCGATTATGCAGCATGTATTTTGTATTGTTGATATCCTTACACATCAGATTTAGTTGCTAAGTTGAACATATCCTCCATGCCATAGATTTGCATCTTGAAGTCTGCAGTGAGCTTGTGCTGTTGGATCTGAAGTTCTTGGAATTCACTGCGGTACATGGCCAGGGACTGGAGCACCGCTTTAGAGTGTTTTTCTATATGATCTCTATGGAACACCAGTTCAGCTATGTAGAAATAGAACATATTGGAACAGATGTGAAACAAGCATCAAACTCTTACTCTCTGAACAATTTTGTATCACCAAATGCTTCACCTGCACGAACATTGTAGATGTCCATTTCTATCCGCCTGGCGCGGGGTTGGTGCAGATGCAGGCGCAAAGCATGCTCAGCTTCCACCTCAACTTTCTTAGCTGATATCACATCTGCAGTGTTCATCAAAACGGAACTGTACCACTCTTCAAGGTGGTTGAAAAAGGCCAAACGCACTCTATTAAAAAGTGAGAATGACATAGGGTTGTTTAACTGTTTAAGTTCCATCTTAAAACAAGATTTACTTATTTCCTTTGATGCGTATGTCCTTACTCTCCAAGGAGTTCGATGAGGAGGCCTGTGGGATATTTCACCAGCACAACTTCTGGAATATCCAGTTCCTGGTCATCATCAGCACTCAGAACCACAAACTTCACTGCACTGTAAATATTTCCTTTGGCACTGGTGAAGGACTCCTGACTCCGAGAGTCACAGAACACCTGAGGGCAGTCAACATCATCCTACCCACACAAAGAAAAAAATCATAACAGTTGGCTATGGCTTTACAGATGGGTCATTCCACATCAATTCAACCAGGGCCCACACACTTAGGACTCAAAAAATGTCACCCAGGAGACACACTGTAAAATGACAACGTAAGATCAAGGGGGGCTTTTTTGTTCGGTCTCTTTTTTTTGTCAAAGTTCACAAGCCCATAGCTCAAGAACTAATCCATGTAGGAGGCTCACATTTTGCATGCTGGTACATAAATAGGAATAGTACGCAGGAAAATCATCATTTTGGGTCTGGATGATCCTGCATGGTCATAGCAGTCCCTCAAAGTTGCTCAAAATTGTATGGGAGTTTTTGGCTGAGCTCTGTTCAGGCCTTCAGAAGACTTTACTCTTGTCATGAATCATACCAACTTTAACTACACAAGTGACTTTGTAGGACATTTGATACCATACTTCAAATGTAAGACATTTTAGATGACTGATTTAATAAATATTTTGTTGGGTTGTGTGCTTGATTTTTAGCCCTAATTTAACTGAGAAGTTTTAAAAATCCTATGCCTCTTAAATTGTATGGAGAAAAGTTGTCACTCATTGTAGTTGTTTTCCAGTAAACTCTAGTATAATAATTTTTTATTCTTTATTTACAGACCAAAGAATCTGATTAGAGTCCAAATATTGACAAATATGGATCAGAAATTGCTGCTCCTCAGATACAACCAAGAGTCTCTCCCTGAGTCATTAGTTTACACCACAAGAACTTTTTTTGAGATGTTTTCTCCAGTCCTCAAAAAAAGTGCTGCAATCCATATGAAAAACAGTGGACACCAGTATGAAGCTCTGCACTATACATTTTACCAGAAATGTCTCACAGGAAGAGGAAGCTCTTATAGAGACTGTGCTGACTGATACTGATGAATGCATAACAAATGCAGAAAGACAAGACCAATTTAATCCAAGCATCAATGGTCTGGGTATATTCACAGAGATGACCAAGATTAGTCCAAAAGACCAAAATCAGCTATGCAAAATTAAAGGTTAAACAAGTGATAAAAAGTATTGTTCTGTGTTAAAGTCCCTGCTGAATCTCTCGACAGCCCTTTTACAGTAAGGCAAACGTCTGATGTGGAAAGAGATATGGCGTAGCTTGTAGATGCACTGAAAGACGAAATAGCATCCAAATGCGAGAGGGTTTTTATTGCTAGGCCTTGCAACTAAATGTTGGACTATTACTAGCCTAATGGAATAATTTGGCATAAGCCAATACATACCGTAGTAAGAAAGGCAGGATAACTACAAAGTGGGCAGGGTATCTTTAGCCTGGGTGTTCCCATGCTGCCTTGCGCGCGATTTGATTCACGCTGCTAAGGCAGCCTGGAGACCATGGAGCAAATTTTCGACTGAGATAGGGGACCAATCACAGAACAAGGGGAAAAGCAAGACAATGATGAGCTATGCACAGACGCATTTGATAGACATCCGTGGCACCCAATAAACGGATCTGGGCATTTTTTTCAAATACAAGAAAATTAACGTTTGGTTCCCAGACCACGTCTCATTGAGAAGTGGTGGCGCTAGCCAGGCTAGGGTATCTTACTAGAAGTTCCCATCAAGAAAGGCAGATAGTCTGTCAGTGATAAAACAATTAAGCTGGTTGTGGATTTTTGTTTTTACTATGACGATGTAATAAAACGTAATGCCAGGTTCAAAGGACTACAAAAGTGTTGCAGATGGTGGAAACCACGTTCAAAACCAGAAACGGTTACTGTTGATGAACCTACATGAAGCATTCCGCCTGTTCAAAACCAAATATCCTAGTCATCACATTGACAATGACATCCACTAGTTTTATGAAACCAGATCAAGACAATGCATTACTGTTGGAGCCAGGGGCACCCATTCTGTATGTGTGTGTACCTTACACCAACATGTTAAACTTCTGCTTGACTCATTTCCAACTGACAGTTTAATTCATCATGATCTGACTTGTTCTAGAGACAGATGTGCATGCATGCTACACATATGTGAGAACTGGCCTGGTTCAGCCAGTCTGAGGGAGTTCACTGAAAGTAACATCAGTAATCACTTCAGATACAAACAATGAGTATCCACCGACACAACTACAGGACTAAAGAACAAATTAGCTTGACATCACTTCATTGCAAAACACCAGAGTGGTTATTTGAAGAATGTAAAAGAAAGTATGTCAGAAAATAAATGTATTATGCTTTTGGGTTTCACTGAAAGTTTTGCATTCCTTATCCAATATTCTGCTTAGGGGTACTACTGGGACAATAGGCAATGTACCCTTCACCTATTTGCTGTGTATCTGAGAAAAAAGGAAGATGATGGAACCAAAGAAGAAACCAAATGCATCTCCATCTGCATTATTAGTAAATATCTGATAATGTGGCTGTGCATGCATTTCTGCAAAAAAGTTCAGCAAAAAGTTCTGCAAAAAAGTTACATCCCCTACTGTCAAGGTAATTTTAAGGTAATTTACTTCAGAAGCCAACTAAAACACACTTCATAAATCTTATGAAGCATTAGGAACATTTTGGACTTTTGGTTAAATGGATTTTTTTTGCAACTTCACATTGCAAATCTACGGAGCCCCTAAGGGGACATGAGCAAAATAAAATCTAAAGTTTAGTTTCGTGTGCTCACCTTTTTTTTGCTCATGTCCCCTTAGGGGCTCCGTACAAATCACCCTGTGATGGCATTGGAGGCACTGTGAAATGTTCAAGCTAGCTTGCAGACTACATACTTACCCAGTCTGATCTTTTTCCATGGGCACAAAAAAAATATCAAGAAAATCCATTTGATTTGCTTTTTGTAATCTTTTGAATACTTTATTTCATTTTTCGCAATTTTCTTTAGCTCCCTAAAAAAAATGTTGATTGTTGTTTTTTATATTGTAAAGGAAATTAATAATTTATATCAATTAATCAATAGATTAATCATTGGTGACAGCCCTAATGTCAGCCACCATAATGGAGAGGTCCAGAGGTATTAAGTCACTTTATCAGAAATGCAAATTACAAGTGTGCTCTGGGAAGTTTTGAACAGCCGAATTAAAACCCAGATTTTCATTATCACGTTGTGATTCAAAGCACTTCATATCATTGTTACCTACTAAGTTGTATGAATTTGGAGGTGTCTTGATTCTTATGAGGCCAAAGCGTGTTTTATGAAAATTTATTTGAAAATTTTGTCAACAGAATTAGAAGGTGTGTTTCTCAACTATACCCACAGATCCGGGTAAGTTAACCATAGTGTTAAAATGTCTTTATAAACTCAAATACAAGTATGACACATTGTCTGTCAGTGCTGAACAACTGAAATTCTCATGGATGTTGCTGTGTGTCACAAAATGGCTTATAAAACAGCAAAAATCTGAAAAATATAACGGCAAATAGGCTAGCCTATGGTGACACGGAGCATATGGATCGCCTCCAATCTGCTAATGGATCAGTATTCTACAGTATATGAAAAATGTTGCATTGTGTTTTAAGCTATATTTCAACAGTCATTCAAACTTTGTTAACTTGTTTAGCCTAACATTTGTGTCAATGGCAGCTATGCTTTTGACTTGAAGATGGACCGAGGCGAATCACTCAAAAGTTGGTAAAAGTTGGTATCTTTATTGTCATTGAACATGTACAACGAAATTTGAAGCTTCGGTTACGTATTTAACAACAGAACAGCTGTCCAAAACGAGCTATCCATTTTGAAGAATATAAAACATGTAACAAGCTAAATGTGTGTGTCATACACTCCATTATTAATCCTTCCTAACTTCTACAATTTAAGGAATGTTAACTCTAACTTGATAGCTATTACAATTATTAGGCATGTTTTCTCCCATGTTTCAAGGAGGAGATATGTGTTCTTACTCAAAGAAAGTATAGTACCCTGTGTTGAGAAATATGAAAATGAACATGAAATGCTGCAGTCTGTACCTTGAGAGTCTGTGAGTCATCTGAGAATGAGTTGCCATAGTTTGGACTTCCAGATGTCACAAAGCGTTTCTTGCACTGATTCAGAATTTGCTTCTTTCTTTTTATAACGGCTTTGTCATTGACATCTAGAAGACACAAACTCAATTTCAAACAATTTTAGAATCTCTAAACACTTTCAAAAATGACAAGACAAAAATGATTTGGTCATTTGATTGATTTATATTCAAAACACTTACCTAATTGAAGACTAGGATAAAGGGTCCTGAGTTCATCAGATACCTACAACATGTAGACAATTATTTTCAATGCTCAAAGTGTAAACAAAAATGGTCAAATGTAAAACTGCCCTTTTGCCCTTTAGTGACACATTTTCAGAAAAGTGGCTCATATAAACATTTTCTAACATTCCTTAAAATATTGTTTCATCAATGTGGTAGCCAGCAGCTAATCAAAATTTAGCAGCTTGAGTTCAGTGGGAACATTCAACCAACATGAAAATCGGTATGTACTTTAGGCTTATGACATCATGAAGAGTTATGTACCAAACCTTGGATTAAATGGCCAAAAGGTTATGCTACAACAAATATGTGTCAATGTTTTGCCTGTGTCTCTTGCTTTAAAAAAATCTTAAAAATCTAAATGCTAAATTCCTTTCCTTCTGTTTTGTTAGGGTCTTGAATTTCCCCTTGGGGATCAAAGTATCTATCTATCTATCTATCTATCTATCTATCTATTCTATCAGTTCTTGGTAGATTCTTTTGTCCAAAGCGGCATGCAACAATAATATTACCATTATCATAAATTAACATCACGCTATCCTTATAAATTAACAGTTCAAAGTAGTTATAGATCTTGCATAAAAATACAACTTATAATAATAGACTAAATAATTTTAACAGAGTAATAAAAATAGCAACATAGTCACAATGACAACAACCATAAACACATACAAATTGTGATTCCACAAGGAGAACTAAAAAGTTAGATATAAGGTAAACAGATGCGTCTTCAAATGCTTTCTGAAAATTGGGTAACGTGGTTCTGGTAGTAGTACTGGCAAACATTTAAAGCTACTTTCATCCCTGCCCTTAAAGGTGCTCTAAGCGATACTGGGTAACGTCACTTCTGTTGACTTTCAAACAAAACAGAGAGCTAGCTCGCTACTTCATCCCCCTCCCTCCCGTGCTGCTCCCATGCAATTGAAACTCTCCTCAATGCGCATCTCGTCTGTGATTTGCTGGAACAGTTTGTTATGTTTTTATGGGCTAGGTTTGCCCAGGTTGTTTTTGTTGCTGTTTTTGGAGCCGGGGCTGTCCACAGAGATTGCATTTTTTACAGTGTATTCAGGACACAGACAGCTAGTGTTTGGTAAGGTGATGTTTGCAGTAAGTGACATAAAATGTTTCAGCCTAAAAAACGTGTGGCATCGCTTAGAGCACCTTTAACTATACCGCAACACGGTTTTCAGAAAAAAGAAAAAATGTTGTTTTGATGTATTTTATACCTGACAATCAACTTCGTTGACACTGAAGAATCTGCTGAGAGCCATGCTATAGATTTGCAGTTCTTCTTGGACCATGGTAGGATAACATTCCACTGTATCAACTTCTTCTTGACGAAGAGTCATATACCTACAGTATAGACATGAGGCAAGCAAAGAATAAGTAATTACTACACCTCTATGTGCATAACACTAAGGGTGCATTGATATCTGAATTTAGGTACTTACCCTTGTTTTATTTCTCCCAAAAAGCCATTAATTTTATCAAGGGTGGCTTTCAAGGCCTCCTCTGAACTTTCTTGTCTAAGTCTGTCCATCATGATGTCTAGCTGAGTGTCTTTTTTCTGGAAATGGAATGGAATCATGTCATCCATGCCATGCCAACCATGCCAATCTCTTGGTATGGTGTATGTGATGATGTGGGGCTATTTTAATTCCAAAGGCCAAGGGATGCATAGTGTCCTAGATCCATGAAATAACTGGACTTTAAAAATAAAAATCTTCTAGCCCCTCCCTCTGCCTTCTTAATGATGATTCCCAGCTATCCATCACTTTCAACCAACGTAGACTACTCTTGGCAGGGCTTACGGCTGCAAAAAAGACCATTTTAAGCTTTGGTTCCACCCTAATCTACCCTTAACACAATATTGGCTAACTGCCTACTAGTATATTACCTCTCTTGAGTGTACTACTGCACGCCTCAACAAGGCCAAACTAACAACTATCCAGGCATGGTCGTGGATTACACGGTCCATACAAGATCTCCTTGTGAAACAGAATATTCTGAGTGTAGGATTTATTATCATTACTATTATTATTCTTATTCTTCTTCTTCTTATTATTATTTATTTATTGACTTTTTAATTGATTTATTTTTTATGGGGAATGCTTTATACTTCTTAGCTAATGTTGACAATGTGACTGCTATCTTTAATCTCCTTCACTATATCACTTTTGTCTATCAGAACTATGCATTGAGTGTCGTACTGTAGTTTGTGGTGTGTATGTTTCAAGTTAAATGTGACTGTAAATGTAACGTCTCATTCTTTTCTAATAAAAAATGTTAATCACAAAAAAAAAATCTGCCTGCCGGAATTTAACATAGGGGTGCCAATACTTATGAACCCTGTATGTTAAGGAAGAACATTTATTTATTTATGATACATTATTCATTCACAAAAGAAAATTGGTGTCCTTAAAGGTTGGATATTTCCTCATTTTTTTATTTAAGGCATTAAGATCAATATCCAAAAGATGATTTTATATTCCTCTTTTTAGTCAACTTTAGCAGAGGTGCCAATAATTCTGGAGGGTACTGTACATATCGTAATGCACTATGCAAAAAGTTATTACCACTCGTAGCCGAACACAGTGAGATGCAAGTCTTCCAATCCACTCAGAAATGTAATAATGGAGCTTTCCTCGTAAATCCCCCGCCCGAGTTGGAAAATGTAAATTACCCAGCTTTCTTGCGGCATTTCACGCAGGAATGCCCCCTTTACCTAAGAGTTCTTGAGGGTACCCTGAGGTGGCCATACGACCTTACGACAAACATGGCTGCGTCCATAGTTGAGATGACATGTATTTTCGGTAACACTTTATAATAAGGTGCCGTAATAAATAGCAAACTAGTCATTACCTAACCCTTTGTTAATATTTGTTAAATGTTACTAAAATATCTATTTGGCACAAGTTAATAGTTTTTTCCATCATTAATTAAATATTAGTTATTTGCATAAAATATGTATGTTAATGTTTTAACAAATATAAAACAATCTATTAACTATAATATTGTATTAATATTTGTGAATAGTTAACTAAATTTCTTTTTGGCACTAATTAACAGTTATTTCTTACATCATGGGTCTATACACAGAAAGACAAAGCTAATAACATGAACAATGTTGACACAGTAGCTTATGTCTCACAGTCTGAAAATCCTAGTACATCCGCACAGGTGACGTCTAGATTTGGTCGCATTCTCAAGCCAGTTGACAGACTAATTCAAACTATGTCAAGGCAAGATATTGTTCACACACATCCGTCTATGCAGGCTATCTGCAGGTCAGTGTTTCAGGTTTTTCATGATTAGACATAGTTAGAGTTGAGGTCATACACACGTTTGGTAACATGGTTATGTGGTCCAAGCTTTCTGATGAGCTTTATGGAGAATTTTTGTTTTTGTTTTGTTTTCTTCTCTTTTCCTAGTGGCTTTAATACACAGTGTATATGGGTCTTGTGGGGTGTATAAGGAACCCTACTGCCAGTGGTTGGTTGGAGAGTTTGCGCACCTCTTCTTCCACTTCATCCTTATGGGATAACTTTGTGGTTGGCTGTCCTTTAATTGGTGACCCTCTGTCTAGTGTTTGACAGTAGTGTACTTTTTGCCTTTGGAAGTACTGTTTGGTTGCTGCTCGAATTTGGCGAAATTCAGGGGAGGTGGGTGTAACAGAGTTAGAAATGTAGTTTAGTGTTTGTATGTGATTTTCGCCGTAATTAAGCAGCTTTATTGAGATTGGTGTTTTGGAGCCCCCTTTGGAGAAACGGTGTACTGCAGTTCTGCTACGTTTTGCCCTTGTGTTGTTGCCGTACCTGATCAGAGGCGGTATGCTTTGCAATGGGTAGGTTGACTGTATAAAGCACTCCACACCTTGTTTTAATTTATTAACTGTAAAATGTTGTTTAAGTTGAAAACTTCAACATATCACATGTATTATATTTCTTTATATGTATTTTTAGGATTTGGGTGCAATTCTAACAACTTAGTGAAAGTTTATTAATGTTTTCATTATGACCACGAGTTCATACGCACTGAGTCGTACGTGACTAGCTGTATACTCCGCTAGCAACTTTCCATGCATTCAGTGTAGTTTAGTTTAGTGTGCATGGAAAGTGCAATTCAGTCTAGCAGGTAATAAATGTACAGTTAGTTTAGCATTATGTTTATGTATTATCTCTGTATGGTCTACATCTGTGAATGTTTAGTGAGTCTCTTAGAATATGAATTAGCTGTCGTTCTGTGCACCTGAACATTCCATGTTGCATGTCTCCCTTGCTAGTAGGGCTGACAGTGATGGTATATGAATGATGCATGTAATAAAGCCCATTCAACTTAGTGTACTTCTTTTTATTTTGCTTGTGCAGATGCTGTTTTATGTATGCCAGTGCCTGAAGGCATGTTTTGTTTTAACTTTTCCTAAAGGAATAAATGTGATAAGACAGTTTCGGTCTCAGTCCCCTCATCGTCTGACTAATAGTTATATATTACTAATTAAGCTTAACCAACTTTATTATAAGGGTCCCCCATACAGATAGTTATATATTACTAATACATTAATTAAGCTTAACCAACTTTATTATAAGGGGCCCCATGCTGATAGCTATATATTACTAATATATTAATTAAGCTTAACAAACTTTATTGTAAGGGTCCTATGGGGAGTGGTTTTTATTGGGATAGGCAGAAGCACAGTTTAATAAAAATTAGTTAAAAAATAATATGTTATTAACTTTTATATTAACATATAGTTTGTACATAGGCATTGAACATTTAAATGATGTAAGAAATAACTGTTAATTATTACCAAAAAGACATTTAGTTAACTATTAACAAATATGAATACAATATTAGTTAATAGATTGTTTTCTATTTGTCAAAACATTAACATACAGATTTTATGTAAACAGCTAATATTTAATTAATGATGAAAAACGATGAACTTGTGCCAAATAGATATTTTAGTAACAATTAAATATTAACAAAGGGTTAGGTAATGACTAGTTTGCTATTTATTATGGCATCTTATTATAAAGTGTTTTCTTTGCATTTGTAGTGTGTTGGTCATTTTAATGTTGATGCAATGCTCTTACACACTAAATTACATTGCTGCTTCAATCCGGTCACCAATTCATGCATTGCACGGTCTTGCTGTGCGTGCAATACAATGTAACGATTTGTTTTCCAGCCGGATCGCTAGAGGCTACATGTAGCACAAAACAATAACAATGACTAGCCTCTTGCTAATGCCCCTCGTGGCTCGAGAGAAACGCGACAGTACTTGTTGAAATTGAAATAGGCAAAATTGAGTTACTAAAAAAAGTTTTTATTATTAATTCACATTGACCATACCCAGTAAGGCAGAATGAGGGACGTGTTCTCGTGTTCTAGAACAATGTCCAGCACCAACGAGACAGCTGCTGCCCTGGTGGCGTCCATGTTCTTCCCAAAAAGACTTCAAACCCCAGCGTTTGCGCTAGCAACTCATTCGTACATGTTGTACGGGTGGGCGTACAATGATTTACGAGTCTAATGGAAAGGGCCATAAGACTACACTCACGTCCTTAAAGTGGCAGGCAGTCAATTAGACATACACACCACCAATGTAATGACATTAAAGGTTATATCAGCGATTTCAGGCCAAAAAAAGACAAAAACATAAATGATCACATTCATCTAATCTTTCCTAATGATCCGCTAACTGCCTGCCCCATCCCTTTAACTGCCTGCCCAACCGTTTGGTAGAGGACACTTTAAGACACCATATCTTACCAAAAAATCCAACTGTTTTGAATTTAAACATATGGAGCCATATCTACCACTTGAGCCCTACATGTTAAGCACAAAATATTTGCTCAGTACCCCTGTAATGTCGAAGGCCACACCTTCTTATCATACGCAATTTAAGAAATTAATTTACGCGATTTCGGCCATATTTTGTGGAGTCACATCTACCAAGTTTTTAAAGGTAGGACTTTTTTTTCATCATTATTATGTTAAAATGACAAAGTTTATGAATTAATCATATTAACCATTATATACTGTTTTAAATGTATACTACTAATGTAAACACAGCATATATATGTTTAAAAAGCATGCATAAGCATGAAATATATCAAATAGCTAGCTGAATTGCACTTGCTATGCAATTCAATGCAATTAATTGATTCAACTATATAAACCATATATTTTCTGAAAGCTTAGACCCTCAGGATGTGATCTAACATGACATGAGACATGTCCCACCCTCCTCATTAGTATGCTCCCCATGCATATAATACATTGGGTATTGGTAAATAGTGTGTATGGCAGAGGTGTGACTTTGAGTAATTGTAATGACTTGCGGCATGGGTAAAATTATTTGTATCTTATAAAAACTTCAGCAGCCTCAAGTTCACCGTTAAGGTTACACCTGCAACGTTATTTTGCATGGAATGCAGTTCTCTAATCTAGTATGAGAAAGGAAAAGGGATGAACATCACTGAACATGCTCCCATTGTCGTCTGACTTGGATCATGTGATATTGTGATGGATCATCTGATCCCTTTGATGTGGTTCGATCTATGGGTTCAATAGCCTAAAGAATTTAATTTGCTCCATGGCGTTAACCGAAACTATCAGAATCATCATCAATGACTGATGGCATTTCAAACTTACACGCATATCAGCGTTGTTTTGTAACATAAATATCAAGAAATGTGAAGGTAAATAAATGTTTATACACCTGGTATTGAGCAGACTAGGCCTTGATGACATCAATATGTTCGTTAATGGTAGCCTTGTTATTGTAGGATAACTCCTGCGGGCATATTTATCCATTCAGTATATAAACTATCAAACTACGGCATAGGCCTAACATGTAGGCTATCTGTAGGCTACTTGGACAGGAGTAACATATAGTTTGGAATTAATTTTAAGAGTGCAGTGCAAAGGATTCAGAAATAACTATGGTGGCGGATCCTGATGTGCACGATATGAGCCACGGGGGAATCGTAGCTTTCATTTGCGTTTTTCTATCGCTCATTTGCACATCAAGTCAATCATATGTTAGTGTGTGGAGAGTGGGGACCGTATATTCTGTACAGGAGAGTGTGCTTGCTGCTGAGAAGGTCTCACCCATAGAGGTTAGAAGGAGGAGGAGAGGGCAGGGGATAGCTGCATGTCTCCCTACCAGGACTGGTTTTAGCCTATAGGCCTACATAACATTTCAAATGACGTAACAGCTTAGAATGGCTTAGTGCAGCCAGCAACATATTTGGGGACATTGAGCACTATGGCTCCAGGCATCCCAAAGTGCTTGGAGAATACACTGTAGTTTTATGGATTTGTCAGGGACCAGTTGGGGCAGTTTCATGTCTCTGTTGCTGAGATAGTTTCAATTGTCAAAAGGTCAGAATGCCAAGCATCTTGTAGGGGCTGTTTGCGGCAGTTTCTTGCTTGTGATTATAAGTGTTTCAAAACTCTTCAAAATATAGATTGAGATAGATTGATAAAAATGATATATAGAAAGCATGATTGATGACTTATGCGGTTGCATAATAGGACAGTGACTTGTTTAGGACTCGAAAAAAATAAGGACTTGGCCTTGGTAAGACTTGACTTGGACTTGCTTGGGACATCTCTGTCTTTACTTGGGACTTGACTTGGACTTCAGCGTTAAGACTTGAGACTTACTTGTGACTTGCCAAACAGTGACTTTGGCAAACTCTGAAATGAACTCCCCATTCATGTAAGGCTTGCCCCCTCAGTGGCTGTCTTTAAATCCTGAAAACTATTTTTTTCTCCCTGGCTTTGACTCTTGATGAGTTTGGTTGTGTTGTGTTATTTCTGTTTTGTATATCCCTTTCTGTTTTTAGGCCATTTGTATAACTTTTTTCTTAGTTTACTTGTACAGCACTTTGGTCAACTGTTGTTTTTAAAGGGCTTTATAATAATAAACCTAATAATAATATTGCTGTAGAGGGCTCCTTTTCAACTTCTGACACTCACTTTTATATCCATAGACTATAGGAGGTGCCACTATTTCTGGTGATACAAAATTGTAACAATATTTCTCGTCATGGTAAAAATCTGTATTGTGGAGAATAGGGGTGTGACGAGATCTTGTGCCACGAGATCTGGCGATACAAAAATTTCACAATATTTCTCATCAAGGTAAAAATCTGTCTTGTGGAGAAGTATCCAGGAAAAAAAGGTAAAAGTCGCTGGGGCATCTTCTATGCTAATTTAGTCAGACTCGTCAGTTTTGCTGGCTACAGCTGGTTAATTTCCAGAGATTTTTACTTTAAGGAGAAATATTGTGATATTCATGTATCGCCAGATCTCATGGCATGAGATTTCGTCAGATTTTTTACTTTGATGAGAAATATTGTGATATTCATGTATCGCCAGATCTCATGGCATGAGATTTCGTCAGATTTTTTACTTTGATAAGAAATATTGTGACATTTTTATATGCACACCCCTAATAGACTATTTTGCACAACATTCACTAATCGACTTGATTAACAGTCTTTTTTAGAAGCTTTCCTCTCCACACTACCATCAAAGTGTAATGCTATTTTGAGCCTGACCAGTGGTTTGAAAATAGTAATTTGTTTTGAAATGATGCCATTCATGCCCTTGCGTTTTCACTAAAAACCATTTTGTTGCCAAAAAAAAGGTCTAGCTCAAAACTCCTCTGATTAACATATTTCTGCTCCCAAACAAAAGTTTGAACTTGTTATCATCCATAAATAGACCCTAGGTTGTTTTTATTCTGGATTAGGTCTTTATCTATTTTTAGATTTTCCTTTTATTGACCACTCCCTGTTATGTCTGTGAGGGATCAAAGAGGCCTTCTCACCATTTGTTCCTGCTTGTGGACATGATGCAGTTGTTCCACCTGCTCTTGCAGCTGCTGCTCTCGTTGCTGAAGCCCCACAGTGTGCACCTCCCAAAGATGAGACGCTGCTTGCATGAACTTGAAAAGCAATTTACTCTGGCCAGCAGCTTTCTTTGCCAAATATTCAAACGCTCTCTAGATACAGTGGGGTGGAGAGACAGACAATAAAAATGTAAAGTACATAGTCTAATAACAGCATACCTATATTTATCAATGCTAAGAATAAAATTAGCACTACAATAAAACAAATTAATGCCATGACTCTAAATTCAAGATATATTTACATTACATCAATGCTGGTCCCTTGTCATGTTAACTAATCTATGTTTACCTCGTGTGCATTATCTGTCCCTTCTCACTCATGTTTCCTCCCTGTTCCCCAGTCCCTACTGATAAAGACTAACATGGATGTAGCCATGTCTCAACTGCTAGCAAATGGAACCTTTCAGTATGTTGTTGTCAATAGTGATGATTACATTTCTGTGTCCGTCAACAGAGATGCATGGCTCAACCGGAGGAAGAACTGGACATGCATCCAAATAAACATCCTGAGAATCTCACCATTACTCTGACCATACCTATTTGGCAGCCAGTTTGTTGCACTTACATCCAAGATTTCGAGATGATCCTCTACTTGTTTCTGGCATTTTCCAATCAAACATAGTAGTTCTGTGTCAACAACATCTTGAATTTCTTCTGCAGGCAACCCATAAGTGAGTACTTCATCCTGTTCATAGAGTAACAATCCACACAATCATCAAACTAAATTGAAAAAACTAAATTCAACGAAGCTGAGTGTAAAGTACCAATGTTTTGAATAGGGCTTACTAGCTAAAAGTGCTTTTCTATTTATAAATCAACAAAAAAAAAAATCAATGGCTCCAACCAAATTTTTTAAATTGTTTATGGTGGGTTTTGTCTATTTTGGTGCAAACATTCCATTGTTTACAAATGTTACAAATGCAGAGAAGGCTAGTGTTGCCATCCAATTGGGCTTCTTTTGACCACAGAAAAAGCCTTAGGCGAGCAGATAAAATTTGGGTTAAATGTTTTTTTAAATGGTTTTTTTCCTGAAGAGGCTGGGTTTTTCGAACGTGATTGGGTGGAAATGTGTAGTGATGTTCCGGTTGATACCAAGGCTCTGAAGCTTGTTTCAAGAATGCAGTAGGGGTTAAGTCATTTAGAAACCATCAGACGAGTCCAGGAAGTGACGTCAAACACATCAAAATGCATCATTCCGGAAGTGAGATTCCAGAAGTAAGCACATACTGTACAGCTATGTGCAAAATAATAGCAGTCTAACATCACTAATATGTTAAGTACTGATTTTGGCACAAATGATGATACAACATGGGAACAAATTCATGACTAGGTGCAGCAGAGCAATGGCCAACCAACAGACTTAACTGACATGCATGCTGCTGATTGGGGGTAATTGACTCATTTAATGAGAGGGGTGTGTTCAAATTAATAGCAGTGTGGAGTTTAATTAGGGAGGTCATTAAGTCTGTGAAGAAATGGGGTGCCAATAATGGCCCTTATTTAACTCATTGAGTGCCAGCAATCTAGACCATTGTTGATGATTTTTGTACAGCCACAGCATATTCTGTGTTATAGCTATGAACACATACAATAGCTCGATTAAAAGGTGAGACTTTAAGCTCTAGGTCGATGCAAACCGTGTATTTCTACACGCCTCTGTTCCTGAGAAATCCCAAGCTAAACAGTGGCTAGTTTTCATCGCTGTTTTTTTTATAGAAATGGAGATATAACGTCTTTCATGAAATATGAAGTGTTGCCTGTTACTTACTTGTGTAAACCTTCCGGGAAGTGATCACCGAGACCTGGCGAGACTGCCACCTAGTGATAGACCCACGAAAATGGCCTGGTTTTGACCTGACGTGCATGCGTCACTGATTCGACCCAAAGCGGCAACGCGAGTTATGATAAAATGTCCAGATAAAATGTCCAGATTGTGCGTTTTCATGAGTTTCACAATCGTCATATATTTCATTTCCATTCATCACAGAGTTCCCAAAATCACATATAAGGTGTGCTAAAGTGTCTAGTTTCGTAATTAAAAAAAAAAGCTAAAAACGTAATATTACGTTTTTGGCACTCAATGAGTTAAGGAAGGAAGGCAGCAGATGTTGTACCTGCTGGTTTTAGCCCTTGCTCAGTGAGTAAAATGGGTCGGTCTAGACATTGCACTGAAGGAAAAAGAACTTTGATCAAAAAAGTTGATTGGAGAGGGGAAAACATACAAAGAAGTGCAGAAAATAATTGGCTGCTTAGCTAAAAGGATGCTTTGAAATGGTAAAGAAAACGTGGAAGAAAAAGGAATACTACCATCCACATAGATCATAGAGTAACAAGAATGGCAAAGAAGCATCCAATGATCAGCTCCAGAGAGATCAAAGAAGATCTTCATTTACCTGTGAGTACTTCAACAATTAGATGACGCCTATGTTAAGCCAAACTATTTGCAAGAAACCCTCGTAAAGTACCACTGCTGAAAAAAGACATGTATTGAAAAGGTTACAGTTTGCCAAAGAACACATTGACTGGCCAAAAAAGAAGTGGTGCAATGTTCTATGGACAAACACTGAATACAAGCCACAGTACACTGTGAATACTTTGGAGTGGGGCCCATTTATCACATAACAGGCACCATGGACCAGTTTCAGTACCTTAAAATACTGGAAGAGGTCATGTTGCCTTATGCTGAGGAAGAAATGCCCTTAAAATGAGTGTTTCAGCAGGACAATGACCACAAACACAAAGGGAGCGGGCAACATCCGGGTTGCAGACCAACAAAATTGATGTCATGAAGTGGCCAGCCCAATCCCCAGACCTCAATCCGATTGACAATTTGTGGAGTGACCTCAAATTTTGTTTTTGATGCAAAACCCAAGAATGCAGAAGATCTGTGGAATGTAGCCCAGTCAGCTTGGGCTGCCATTTATGTTTGCAGGTGTCAAATGTTAGTTGACTATGCCACACAGATGTAAAGCAGTGATCAGAAATAATGGTTATACACCTAAATATTAGTTCAGTGCTTAAAAGAAAAGCTAAATCTTCATTTAATATTCAGTTTATACAGTAAATATTCCAGTTTGTAAATGAAAATGCAGATACTGCTATTTTTTTTTGAACAACCTTATATTCTTTGTCTTTTTCAGTACAAAAAATAATGTTCATTTTTTTCATTTGGAATTGAATGTGTGCTGCTCCTAGTGCCTTTGTATGTATGGAAATAAATGCTATTAGGAACATGGAACTTTTTCCTCTGTTTTAAACACACTGCTATTATTTTGCACAACTGTAATTTACTTTAGGAAGGAAATTTAAACAATAGCCAATGCAGACACATTCCAGACTGTAAAAGAAAACCACTTTTTCCCACTGTATTCTCCATAAGCAATGAAGCAAATTATGTGCCTACTTCCGGAATCTCACTTCCGGTATGGGGTTAACCCATTAGACCAGCCTCAGACGAGTCCAGGAAGTGACGTCAATTCCGGAAATAAGTACATAGTTTACTTTACTCTTTATGGAGAATACAGCTGGAAAAAAAAGTGATCTGTTTCGACCTCACTCTGACCGTCACTACGGTCTAAAAAAGGAATGATCACCTTTGTTCTGCCTATCACCGAGACCATATGTCAACAAAGTCATGCCCATGACCTCCAGAAGCAGAACAACTCGAGCTTGTAAATAGCGGAGATTGCTCCCGGTTCAGTCTCTCACCTTGATCGCCTCATCTGAGACCTGTGATAGGTGAGTACTTACTTTCACTGCTTTCTTGCTTGACTATATTTGTTAGTCTGCATGTGGCAGTAACCTGTGTTTTTTTCAGGAAACTTCGTTTAACTTTGTTTAACTTGTTGGACCTTTCCTGAGTTCACCCATACCGACGCGGCGGAGGGGGCTAGTGTGAGCCTGCTGCCCGCGTTCGCACTGACTGCCGGGGGCCCGTTTTCAGTGTTATTTTCCCCTTGTGTGTGCCAGGTTTCCGGGTTGTTGTTTGTTAACTACTGTGTACCTTATCTGGCTGTTCGCGGCCTAGTTGGGCTTGGTGTGAGCCTGCTGGGTGCGTCACAAGACCCAAGCGTGGGCCACCGTTATTATTTCTGTTTACTGCTCTGGCAGCGGAACCTGTGTGGGCCTGATCAGCGTATGTGCTCGGTCAGCTTAGGGTTAATGTTACTGTCAGGTGCTTTTGTTAGCTTTGTTTGTTTGTGTGCTAGGGCTACTTGCAAAGGTAAGTTTAGCTGTTTGTGTTCTGCTAGGTGCAGTCTTGCACCCAGGTGCGTGGGGCTGTGTGTCTTTCTCCAGTTGTCCACTGGTGTAAGGCCGGGCGCGTCGCGTGTCACAAGACTGGTGGCCGCCTTCTTTGTGTATCTGTTGTGTGCCCTGTCGCTGGGTTGTCCCAAAGCTGGCTGGGCCAGTGTGAGCCTGCTAAGCGTGTCCAAGATCGCTGCTTCAGGCCACCCGTGTACTGTATTACACCACTGTTAGATATCTTTTACGGGCTGCTGCTTGCAGACCCAGGCGCTGTTAATGGGCCAAGGTAAGTGCCTTCGGCATTGTATTGTGTTGTATTGCATTGTGTTTTTCTGTGGTAGGCTATGGCGCACACACTACTGCAGAGTCTGTAGGGGCCACCGATGGCCCCCAATGATGGGTATAGAGAGTGTCCCCGCTTGCCTTGGGGCCCCACCTCCTGGAGGATGTCGACAGCCCCCCTGCAGCAGCCCAGACCTTCCTAGGGAGGAACAGCTCCTGGGCTGACCAGGCATGTGGCCACGCGGCGTGGACGGACAGATGGCGCCACCCGACCGGACCATCCCACTCTCATAGGCATGGCCGAAGCACACGCGACAAGCATAAACGGCAACATGAGTCCCTTCCAGGCATGATCAGGTGGAGGTCCCTGGACCTGCTAAGCGCCGGCTCCAGCTGTCGCGGGACCGAGAGTAATGGCACGGAGTCGCTTCAGATTCTCTCAGCTCTCCAGGCTCTGGCTGGGAGGATGGACAGGCTGGAGGGTCTCCAGGGCACGTCATCCCCTTCTCTGCCCCTGGCCAGGAAGGTCTCTCCCCATCCAGGCCATGGTGCGGATGTTGATCTGGGTGATGTGGATGTGCTGTCGCCCATGCCCCTTGTTCGACCATCGATGACGTAAGTGGGGACGGCCTCCTGGATGAGCTACATTCAGACATGGTCGAGCCAACTGATGAATCCACGGTGCCAGGGGAGGTCCCTGTCGGCTCCTTGATGTCACCGGTGTTGAGTGCCTCCAACATCCTGGGTCTTCAGGCCCCCATGCCAGACATGGCTTCCCTTGGGGGGCTGCCTTGAGAAGCCTCAAGACAGCAGCCCACCACCGCATACCCCGTGGCAGAGGATCACACTAAGGTGCTGCGGATCTATATGGGGGGTAAGTCGCACAGCGCCCCAATTCAATCCAGGCTGTCATTTCAGCTGGCAAAGGCTGCCCTGGCTATCACTGGCGGCACTGCTAAAAACCATGAGCCCGGAGGACCATGATGCAAGGGCCCTGGTGGATGCCACACTGTCAGCCCACCCCCCAGCTGATGCGGATGTCGGGAGTGCTATGGCTCTCGCGGTGCTGTGTCAGAGACAGGTGTGGCTTGCCCAAACCTCTCTCCCTGATGCCATCAGGACAGACCCTGTTAGGTCTCCCCCGCGGGTGCCTGGGCATGTGTTCCATCCAGACTCCCAGGGGTGCTGGACAGAGGGAACAGGGCTGGCGCTTCTAGAGAAAACTGGTCAGCGCAGGTGCCACAGGCGGGCTCGGTCCCCACAGGGCAGCATCAGGTGGGGTATGGGCGGTGGCAGCCCGCCCGAACACCAGAGCTAAGTATCAACTTACCAGACTGTGCCAGACTCTTGGGTTGTGGCTACGGTGACTCAATGTTACCGCCTACAGTTCGGACGGCGGCCCCCCTACGTTTTCAGGGGTCAAGATGACATCTGTGAAGACCCCTTTAAATTCCGTGCTTGTCAAGAAGGTCCAGGAGTTGCTTCTGAAAGGGGCCATCTCAGAAGTACCGCTGCATGCACGGCACACTGGGTTTTATTCCAAATATTTTATTGTGCCCAAAAAAGACGGAGGTTACCGGGTCGGGTTTTTGACCTCAGGCCTTGAACCAGTACCTCAAGGTGCTGCCATTCAAAATGGTCCACGTTGGAACGTTTCAGCCAGGTCCTCCCATTTGGCCTTTCACTGGCTCCCCAGAATTTTACTCGCAGCGTGGTGAAGCCGCCCCCCCCCTGCAGGTCCAGGGTTTAAAGATCCCACCCGCATCCTGGACGACTGGCTAATTTGTGCCCCATCTCAGGTGCAGGTGGTACACCGACATGGTTCTGACCCATATCCAGGCCCTGGGTTTCACGGGTCAACTGGAAAAGAGCAATCTTGCAGCCCTCGCCAGCAGGCGATTTCCTTGGTGTCCCTCCCGGGTCAGCATGACCCTGCCCCTTCACCCCCTGCGGAGGGCAGACAGCTTGACCGAGGCTCCTGACAGGCTTTCGTTGGCAGACTGGTCACCGCCCACAAAGTCCAGAGGCGTTGGCTTTAAACACGCTGGCAGCTGTGGTACTGCCATTGGGCCTGCTGGAAGGCACCCCCTGCAGTGTTGGTTCAAAAGCCCTTCAGCTCCACCCGAGAGGCGACAGGCATGTGAAGTTGCGGGTGTCTCCTGCTTGCATCCGGTGCCCCAAGGCCCCTTGGAGGGGACAGGAGGTTCTTACCCAGGGTGTTCCACTGGGGGGCCTTCCCACAAGAGGCAAGTCATCTCGACAGCGCTTCTCTGACAGGCTGGGGAGCTGTCTCATAAGGGCTGTCATCAAGGGCGTGTGGCCTCCCTCCTGACGCCAGAGCACATCAACCCCTCAGCTGAAGGTCATCCATCCGCAGCCTGCAGAGGTTCCTGCCAGGGCTGGGTGGCCAACATGTTCTGGGTGAGGTCAGACAGCACCTCGGCGGTGTATCATGTCAATCACCAAGGCGGCACGAGGTCCGGCGGTGCCTCCAGGTGGCGAGGGGAGGGAGTTGCTGTCATGGGCATGGCCGCCTGGCTTCAGTGAGGGCAGTACACGTTCCAAGCTGCAGAACAGGGGGCCGACATTCTCTCCAGGACCGGGCCACTTCGGGGGAATGGAGATTGAACCCAGAGGTGGTCAGCCCGGTCTGGGCTCAGTATGGTACTGCACAAGTGGGACCTGTTTGCATCAAGCGGAAACCACTCACTGCCCAGAGTGGTGCACTCGTGGGACAGGAGGCAGTTTGGGCCTGGATGCTCTGTCACAAGACTGGGTCGACAGGCTTGTTGCACGCTTTCCTCCATCCCCCTTGTACCTCAGGGTCCCGCGGAGGATCAGGGGAGGGCCAACACACAGTTCCCTGCTGGTTGCTCCACGGCGGTCGGCCAGGCCTGGTTCCCAGACCTTCTCCTCCCTGCAGGGTCAGCCATGGCAGTTACCCCGCTCGGGCGGATCTTTCTGTCACAAGCAGACGGGCAGATCTGGCATCCCAAACCCAGGTGCCCCCTGCTCTGTGGGTTTGGCCCCTGCAGAGTCCTGTCACTGAACAGCTAGCTGAGTCTGTGCAGGAGACCTGAACAACACCAGGGGTTCCTTCTTACTAGAGCTTGCTATGCACTCAGGTGGGAGGATCTTTTCTCGATTGGTGTGCCAGCTTGGGTCTTGAGCCAGGCGGTTTGCCCCAGTTACAAGTTTTATGCTTCTTGCAGTCCCATTTGGATCAAGGCAAGGCGGTCAGTACTGTGAAGGTCTATGCCTTCGCCATTTCAGCCTTTCACCAGGGTGCTGGATAACAGACCCCTGGTAGTAGGGCATCCACCGATTGGTCAGTTTTAAAGGGGGTCTGGGTTATGGCCCAGTTCGCATCCCTATGGCACCAAACGGGATTTGCCCACTGTTTTAATGTCACTTTACTGAAGGTCCAGATGAGCCCATTTTAGATGCAGATCTGCAATCTTTGTCTCTGAAAAAACTAGTTTTCTCTTGGCTCTTTGTTCGCCAGGGCGGGAGCTGGAGTTGTCAGCGAAGACTGCCTGAGGTGGCAGGCAGGGGGCACTGGCGGTCACTTTGGCCTAATCCAGCCTTCCTGCCTAAGGTTCTAAGTCAGCAGTCTATCAACCAGGTTCTGGAGCTGACCCACCCCAGTCGCCTGCTGCCCTCACAGGCAGAGCACCCACAAGTTGCTCACCTGTGCCCAGTCAGGGCTTTGAGAGCTTATCTGGCTCAGACAAGAAATGCTGAGGAGGGAACACACTCAACTTTTGTCTGTTATGGTAAAAGCGCCTGAAGCAGGACCACCGCTTTCCAAACAGCGGCCGTCGATTGGCTGGTTGAGGTTATTTCCCATGCCTACCGGGTTCTGGGAATGCCGGGTCCCCTGGTACAAGGGCTCAACTCCACCAGGAGTATGGTTACGCCTTTGGGCTGCCCTTAAGGGGGGTACCAGCAAGACATCTGTGCAGCGTTTCATGGGCTTACTGCCTTGACCCTTACCAGGGTTATAGGTGGGATGTCACTCAGCCCACACCAAGTCATGATGTTGCCTCATGTCCCGGGACCGAAAGCCCAGGTTTTAATGGTTAGCTTAGAGTCTCGCGATTTTTGGTATGTGTCATCCTTTTAGACCG
>NC_063212.1:13565027-13587405 GCF_017589495.1 Alosa alosa
CTTCAGTATTGGTTAACCAGTTCAGTTTATTGTCCAGGTGTAAGCCGAGATACTTGTAGGTGTTTCCACATTGACACTTTTGTCCTCTGCCTTCGAGTTGATACTGTGATCTCCAGTACGAGATGGTGGCACACTTTGATTTTTGCTACCCCAGAGCTAACTTGCAATGTAACTAGCCATTAAGTTAAGTTAGCTAGTTAGCAATTTAGCTCTGGGGTAGCAAAAATCTTAACGTACCATAGATCACAGTACCCACTCGAAGGAAGAGGACAAAAGTGTGCTCAGCAAAACGTCTTTATTTCAGACTTTTTTCCCTGTTTAACAGGTGCGATAATTCACCATAGGAAAAATCTCCGGTATTTGAGATACCGGATCTCAAAGATGGCAGCTTTTTTGTAGGCGTTATAACGTACCGGGAGCGTTACGTAACCCAAAGCTCATGACGTTGTACGCATACAGGCCACTCGGTGTAATGAACGCTGAAACCTCCCACACGCGGTCCGTTAAGGGAATTTGCCAATATCCCTTCAACAAACCGTGGCCCACTGGTTAGCACTCTGGACTTGTAACAGGAGGATTGCCGGTTCGAGCCCCGACCAGTGGGCCGCGGCTGAAGTGCCCTTGAGCAAGGCACCTAACCCCTCACTGCTCCCCGAGCGCCGCTGTTGATGCAGGCAGCTCACTGCGCCGGGATTAGTGTGTGCTTCACCTCACTGTGTACTGTTTGTGTTTCACTAATTCACCGATTGGGTTAAATGCAGAGACCAAATTTCCCTCACGGGATCAAAAAAGTATATATACTTATACTTAAATCAAATTTACTGACAAATTTAGCTGGCCCCACTTGATCCACGCAATCTTCAATGCACGGCAAGGGGAATGAATCTGGTTTAGTGACACTGTTCAATTTGCTGCAGGACAATTGGAGGGACACTCAGCCTTCACCCGTTGCTGCCACCAAAAGGCTAGGGGCAGAGCACAAAACAGTATTAACAGTTGCAGTAGACAATTAATGTTCGGCAATCACGCATTTACGCTCAAAGTAAGGCTTCAGTAGGCTGACATGACAGAGTTGCGTCCGTCTCTTTCGGCCAGGTGTAGCACAATACCCACTAGAGGTTAAACTGATATGACACCAATAGATAGGGAAACGGCAACTTTAACCTTTCTTGGACCACTCATGGTGACCACTGACCCAAGGTGCCCACAGAGGCAATATGATGAAACCGACCAACCAAAATTAATCATCTCACTATTCTGATTTGACTCAGAGAGTGGACCAGGACACCAAGAACATGATAGATAGTGCCCTGATTACTCACTCTCAGCGGACCCATGGCATTAGCATGGATATGACTATGTTGACACAGGCAGATCTGGCTGGCTTACACAGCCCTCTCTGAGAATATTCAGCAGAAGGTTGCCAACATGTCTATGGAGCCGGGGAGAATGTTTCATTCCATTGCATGTACTGTAGTATGATCCCACACACGTGATCCCACACCCAGGATGACCACATGGGCACTTTATTTGTCAACTAGAAGGCATCCCTTTACCAAACTCTGCCATGGCTTGAGTGGACAAGCAAGCAATTTTTGTTATAGTTAGTTAAGCAATTTGCGTTGGGGCAGTCGTGGCCTACTGGTTAGGGCTTTGGGATTAGTGAGGGGGAATCCACCTTTTCTTGTAACATTTATGTTATTACTCATCCAGAGTAAGACCGTGGTAACGTCAGAGTGAGGTCTAAGTTATGTGTTATGACACCAACAATGACCATCACCATCTCTTGGTGACGTCACTTGGAATGAAATGAAGTGTTCCAGGCAAGAGGAAGAGGCATGACCCCAGATACGCTAACTGCCACAGCCCATGGGTCTAGCCTCCAAAGGTCTGTCACATGACTTTGTTGTTATAATGGTTTAGAGAAAAGTAGGAGGATGGCATCATTCAGATTAAAACCTTGTGATGGTCACTATTCAGTCAGGCTATATTCACATTACCAGGCTGAAATTACTCATATGTTATTTTTTCCTTGATGTGACACAGATCTGATCTGAATCTGATCTTTTCTAATCAGATTTAATTCATTTGCACATTTGGTTCTTGATTGGATATATTAGCTGGCAATGCACCACAAATTACAGAATTAATCTATGCATGCTTCTTTCCCGAAAGGTATAGTATCCTGTTGCATCAGCTCTCCCTATGAACCCTGTTGAAATGGCACAATTTAGTTGCCTTAGATCTTGTGAGACACAGCTGACATGAGCTGTTTCCCATCCTCTGGAGTGAAATGTACATCAATACATAGATTAGCTACTTTTTTGCAATTAGCAAAATTAGCAACTTTAAGGATTTAACTTATTAGGATTATTTTAATTGATAATCTAGTTGTTGTGATGCAACATCTGACCAACGCCAAAGCATATCAATTTGGAACATAGATGCCTTCTCAGTAGAGTTAAATACAGGTAATTTAAAATTCTAAATGTGAACTGTCAAGATAAATTTGAGCAAAAAAATCTGATTTCAAGAATGAGGCTTGTAATGTGAACATAGCCATACAGCGTTATGGACAACACTTCTGTTCTTTGTTTCGTCTGCATAAATGTAACTAATGAAAGCTATTCATTCTATTGATTAAAGATGCTCTAAGCTAGCCCATAAAAACATAACAAACTGTTCCAGCAAATCACAGACGAGATGCGCGTTTAGGAGAGTTTCAATCGCACGGGAGCAACACAGGAGGAAGTAGCGAGCTAGCTCTCTGTTTTGTTTGAAAGTCAACAGAAGTGACGTTACCCAGCATCGCTTAGAGCACCTTTAAAGACCAGGATAAATGTCTGGATTGTACCAACATGTCTGGGAAGGTTGTATTATCCAACCAATGCCATCTGCCCTCTGGAGGATCCTGAGTTAGACCAATCCAAAAACTTTTTGTGTTGCTGTTTATCTCGTCCTTGAGGAATTCCTAATGTGAGAAATATAATTTTAATAAGTTACGTAACAACTCAATAATAACACAGAGTGGTTGTTTCAGCATGTCAGATTATCCTACTTCTAGATTCAAAATTATATATAAAAAGTAACCTATAATCAGTGGACCCCACACTTGATTTCATTGAAATAAAAGTAAAAGTGGGGACTGCATTATACATAATGTGTGATAGCCTACAAGTTTGAACTGAAGATGAACAACAGGCTATCTTCATAATCCATGTGTCTCTTAACGATATTATTAAAGACACAAATTTGCATTAAAATATTTCGTCGACAACATGTTTTCATATCAATCTAAATAAACATGGTGGTGGATCAGTCTGGTTCAATTTAAAATAAATCATGCGTCTTTCATAAGGCCACCTTGATATCGAACCTGCTGTGGGTGTGACAGAAGCGAGAATGCGCATAGCTGAAAAGTGATTCAAGCGCGAATGGGCCAATTTGGCCCAAAGTGTCTAAACCATATCAAAATGAAAGTCCTTGCACATTTTCAGTGCTACATAATACTCCCAGGCCCTTTAAGGCAGGCGAGCGGCCAAAAAAAAAAAAAAAAAAAAAAACAAGATCAACACAGAGCATGAAAAACCAACAGCACATGTAGCATTGGCTTGTATAAATGATGAACAGGCAAACGTAGGGATTGGGCATGGATGATTGCAACAGGGGCTGAATAATCAGTAGGGTTGTGATGAGGGAGTTGATCGGGTACTGGTGTGGTTGGATGTACAGGGGGTTGTTGAGAAATTGTTGGTGTGGCTGGCAACATGGTAGAAACCCTTCGAGATTGGACAGAGGTGACAGGTGTTTGTGAGAGGGTGTGATGCACTGCTGTGCAGAATCATTGATGAATGTATTGAGAAGACTTTCAACGGGCTCATGAGGAGGCCTGCGAGACCATGTCAGCTCTGTGTTCTCACAGCCCAATATTCCCACATTTCTAGGTTAGGGTTAGTGTCTGGGAACATAGAGCTGTGGAAACATAGGGCTGTGGAAACATAGGCATGCTCCTGGCAAGACATAGCATCAGCATTTATATGTTGTCACCATCACGATGCACTATGCACCAATCATAGAGATCTTAGACCTTTTTTGTGTTTGTTGGGTCAGGCTCGACATCACTTCTGGAAACCCTATGACCAAGGATTGTGACTGAAGAAGGAGAAAGGTGACATTTAGAGGATTGTAGTTTTAGATCCTGGGCCCCCGAATAGGCAGTCCTGGGCCCTCATGTTCCTCAACCCAGGTAAAATAAAATATATTCCAGACTTTTCAAGGACCCTCTCTCCCCTTGGGCCTATATAATCAGTAGTGGTTTTACCCCCAGTCCGACGCCCCTGGTGGGTGATGTTTGAAGTTCTCACCAAAGACTATGATGTCTAAATAAATCAAGCTGAATGCTCCAATGTAATCCATGCAGAACAAGTTCCATCAAGCACTGAAAGGGCATTGGAAAGGCCCATTGGCATCATGTGGAACTGGTACAAGCTCCTGACAGTCTGTCCAACATGTCATCAACACATTACAGTTCTACAACATATTACAGTGTTACATCTGAGCATGTAGTTTGTTTGAAGTGAGGGGAAAGTGAGTGGGGGCTAATAGGGTTATGTATTATGAGTAGCATGGGAGGAGCAATCTACAGGGTGAGACACTACAGATGCACCCAAGAAAGAGAGTGGCTAGGAGAATCAGTGTGGTAGGCCTTTGGGGATGTGTAGTGGGCAATGAAAGGAGTGTGGCCATGGGCACACTCACACATGTACAGTAGTAGGAGGGAGAGTGGCTAAGACAATGGAAGTACTGTAGGCATCATCACAGGAGGCAGAACGACTCTCCCATCATCCTGGAGAATGGCATCGAGGAAGAGAGTGGTCATCTCAGGATGTGGGACGTTTGGTGATGTGCAGGATGGAACACAGCAGTCCGATCAGCAGCGCTGAAGGTGGACATCAACTGATTGGTTGTGACTGGTGTGTCAGGTGGTGTAATCAGCAGTTGCACATGCGTGATGTTGTGGATGCAGAATCCCTGACACCTCCTGACGATGGCTAAAGAACTGCTGTGAAAGTTCCAATCTGTCATCTGATGTCTTGAAAGTGACATAAGGCTTCAAGCTCAGCAATAGCAGCTGTTAATTCAGCAAAAGTGCTGAAGCAAGACTGGATGAGGTGGTGTGATCAATAGTCACTGGCATGACTGAAGAGGGAGAGGCTATGCTAAGAACTAGCTGACCTCTTTCACACTGTGTTGCAACTTTAAGAGCAGCCTCCAGTGTCAAAGTTCCATGCTCATAGATTTTGAGCTGGAGTGATGAGCCCAATCCAGTCACAAAACACCTAAAAACTTCAAAGATTTTTGCTTGAGTGTCATAGTCTGGAAAAGCTTCTGCCACCAGGGTAGTCAGTACAGCAGCATAAACTGCAAGTGGCTTTTTAGGTTTGCGTGGGTGTGCATTTAGATCAGGGGTGTTGCCAAATCCAAATACCAAAAGGCACAAATGACGTCAAATTACAAATAGTTCCAAACATTGCAGTTTTGACCTGCGATTATGAATTGTAACTGTAATATGACGACATAATTTAGCCAATTTTCTTCTAGGAAACCACCATGTGAGAAGTTGAACTTTTTTACAGTTTTTCTCGATTGCTTTGACCTGCTTTGCAAAAGGGTGTGAGAACTGTGTGAACCCAATGAAAACGTGAACACATTCGCAAGAGTTTACTTCTGCTGTACAAAGAAGGTGTTCATAAAGACCAAGTGGATCCCAGTTTCTTTAAGCAGGTCAAAGAAATCAAGAAAAACTGTAACTTAAAATAGCCGTTTTACTGGAGATTTGCATGAGGCAGAGACTGTAGGCGTTAAGGACATGGTTAGATCGAAGCCCCTCACATCATCTGTTGCCTCACAGCAAAGGCACTAATCACACCTGCGTACTATGGAACACCTGACCCATTGTCTGTCTGATGGAGCTGATCTAGCACTAACCCACGTGTAAGGGTCCTCTCCCCTCGTTCCTTATTACTCTCTAGCAGTTTAACAAATGTGACATCCTTCATGACGTCAAGCTTTGAACGAGGCACGAGCTGGAGTACTGAGCACCAAGTAGAGAGTATGCATGCAAGTAGCAATATAATCTGCACCCAAAGTCTCTGCTTTAAGCCACTCGTGCATGCCATGAGAACACCAGAGAGCCAGGCATGTATGCCAATGCCATATGATGTAACAGTAGAGAAAGCTATTTGTTGACCCCGGAGGGGGATCTGATCCAAAATGTTATGTTCTTGTCTTTTGGCCATGCTATGCTAGTCTTTTCCACCAAGTGTCATGAAAAATTGTGTCAGTATTTTTGGTGTAATCCTGCATACAAACAGACAGACAAACAGTGAAACCAAACTGAAAACATGACCTTCTTGTGGAGGTAACGTTTTATCCTTAGCCATTTCATCAATGGAAGAAAAGGAATTGCTTAATGTAAATTTTCAATAAACCTCATGTTTTCTACATGACATGGGACTCTAATTTGTTTAATATTCAATGTGCAGATTGCGCACTGCAATAGCATTAATACTGACCTGCACAAACAAATGGTATTTTAATGAACTGGCCAAAATATTGTGCTAATTGAATACCACGCAACACCATTTACATTAACATTTATTAATTTCATCCAAAGCGACTTACACCTTGCTATGCACAAGTACTAGTAGGTCAGGTCACAACCAAGGAAGTCACTCAGAAGAAACACTACACATTACTCAACTGATTTCTACAGCTAAATGAAGATATTTAATTTCTATGTAACGGTTATCAAAGTCGCATAGTGAGACATAAAACATTTTTGAGGAAGTGATTTTTCATACCATTTCTGTTGCACTGTTTATGATGACCAGGTGTCCCCCCATGGTCACACAGGCATCTTTGCTATCTGTCCAGTTCTTCTTATCAGAGGAGAAGTGGTAAAATGATCCATTATGGTACTCCCAGTCATCTGCACACCTCCTCACTCCTTTTAAAATAATTTGTATATTTGTTCATTATGCACTAAATGATGACCATCAAAACTCACATATTGTTTGTCTTAATTCTTTTATATATTGTCATTTTAACAGAAAGAAAGGTCGTTATATTAAGTATCCTCTTGTTACATTGGCAAATACTAATAGAGAAAGATCAATGCTCATTCATCCACTACATGCATCAGAAACAGAAAGCTTGACATTAAACAGAATAAATCTAACCTTGAAGCTCAGTTGTTAGTTTTGTGATTTCCTTGGTGAGATTATCATTTTTGTTTTTCTGATCAGCTAACATCCTTTCAGTTTCTGTTAAGAAAAATAAATCAACAGTGTTGCATTAACAAGATGGCCATGATGAATGAATCCATGTGCATGAAAAATATTCAGTATTCTAATAGCAGCAACTTCCCAGAGGTTTGTTCTTGCTTTAGGCTAAAGAACCCAAAAGGGAAACATAAATGACAATTCAGCTGAAGTCAGGCATGGTGAAGTGAGAGAGAGAGAGAGAGAGAGAGAGAGAGAGAGAGAGAGAATGATGCTTAGTGCTGGGTTTATGATTGATAAGTGTTAGTTTCACATTAGTAAGGGTCAGTAGAAAATCTGATAGGTGGTTGATCATTAGTGTTTGATACAGCTACAGTAGGCCTATGTGACTGACTTTTTGTAGATTGTGTGACTCTACCTGTAAGGTTGGCCTGCAAAGAGCTTGTCATACTAGTGGCATTAACATACTGCTCCTGCAGCATTTCCATTATCTCTGTAATTTATTTAAGCAAATAAATTACAGAGATAATGGTTTATCATTTTAGTGATGGTAAATTATCTAATTCATAGTTATCTAATTTAATTTTCAGATGATCTTTTAAGATCCATGATATACATGTCTATAGAAATGTAGTGCTTGTGTATTCTTCCCCACCTGACATGTTAGCCTGAGTAGCATTCAAAGCCAAAGTCACATTAGTGTGCTCCATCCTCAGTGTGTCTAACTGCTCTTTAACACCTGTTAAAGTACAAGGGATGTGTCAAATTGTCTGTTGTACTTGTATCACTAAAGGGAAATATGTTAGAAAAGTTATATGGGGTTAGAATCTTGTACTTGTATCACTAAAGGGAAATATGTTAGAAAAATTATATGGGGTTAGAATCAAAGTTAGTTGAAGTTTAGTTAGGATTTAGTGCCATCTAAGGGTGATATTGCATACTGCAACCAACTGAACACATCTGCCTCAACCCTATTCTTTCAATGTGTCTACGGCTGTCCAATACGGTTATGTAAAAGTTGGAAAGGGAAAAGGGCATTGATTTCCAGACAATTCTACACTTGGTGCCATAACTGTCGTGTCGTGTCTCCACATCCCTTTTCTCATTGCTAATATTTTTATATTGCACATTTAGTGTTTCCAAATTTTGTTTCATACCTGTTGCAGAAATCAGACCAGATGGTTGTTAATGTCTACTCAGCTTGTACATGAAAACATTGTCTTTGTAGCTTAATATAAATTAATATCAAGTCTATCTATTATGTGATCCTGTGTTGGTACAAGAGGTGGACATCCCGGGTTCAGAAAGTAAAAGTCCTGCCAAGTATTTGATCCAACCATTAAGTAAACCAGCTCATCCTAATTAGCTGCCAGGTAGATCAGATAATTAGTGATATCACCTGTGTTAAGTGCACAGGTAGAAAGAATATGGCAGACTTTTACTCTCTGGAACCGGGATGTCCACCTCATTATTCCACATTCACTCTATTCTCTCTCCTCCACTTGCCCACATACCTACTAACTATTAGTGTCTCATTTTCACACTCACTCACCTGAGTACTTCTCCTCTTTCATAATATCTACAAAAAGAACAGGATCAGCACCATACTAATTGGCAATATCATCCATGCACACTGATAAACTCATTTAATGTTTTTGTTTTTGTTTCAATTGTTACATTTGATTTGTTAAATTGTTCATATTTCTATGCTAAGGCTAAAAAGTTACAGTTACAAGTTACAAGTCCGAAGCGCTAACCAGTAGGCCACGGCTGCCCCCATGATTTGATTGTCATACTCACAGAGCCCTCCCATTGTAACAGCAACGGCCAACAGGACAACACAAATAGACAGTAGCAGTGCTGTGCTTCTAGGAGATGTGCATGCAGGGCTCTCTTTCTCTGAATATGACTTTGCTGAGGAGTTAGAAGGATCGTGTTTGGCCGGCTCAGAAAAGTCACCAGAGTCAGATGCAGGGTCCAGATCATTCGCTGGGACTCAAAAGGACAAACATTTTTTTATTTTTTTTCAAATCCACATTTGGCGTTAATTCTCATACAGCATGTGTTGTATGTTGAATGCATGTGTGTCAGGGTATGTGTTATGTTTAATACATACCATTTTTCAGCACATTGACTTGCGAGTAGATGACATTTGCTCCCTCTTCATCTTCAGTTCAGTTATGCATAGAGAATGTCAACAGAGAGTTGAGAATACCATCACTGGTAATTTTAGTAAAGCAATTTTTGTTCTACACTTTGATGTAGCAAAATAAAGGTCACACAAATAGGTCATACAGGGTATGTTTCCTCTCAGAAATTCTGCAATACTTAAACATATTAGTATAGAATTAGAATAGTAAACTTTATAAGACCCCTGTTTCCATTATCAAACTGCTGCCTTTAACCCTTAAAGGAGTACCGTCACACCGGTGTGACGGGAATGTTGGGAAATGAACATTCTAAAGAATATCTGGGTTCATTGAATTCAACATAGAATTTTAGAACCTTCAATTGTTGCGGAACTTAGAATGTTCAAAAACCTACACCTTTAAGGGTTAATACAGATGATTGCTCACCACTGTGGTTTCCGTTCTGGTTGGCATTTTCTGTTTTGATGATGGTGATGTCAGAGTATGTCACCTCATCTGTCTCCATGCCTGATATCAACCAAAAATGCAAATGGGAAGTTTCAAATCAACGTTGTATTGCCTATCTCTTCTATTGCTCATGGACAGTTCTTACAGTTACTTCTTAAAAGGTGGGGTAATTAAGTACTCACAAGCTCAGAGTTAGGCTGAGTGTGAATTACGAGCTACCAACTACCAGCACTGGTGATAAGATCAAACCATATATGTTCATGATCAAACTGTCTGGGAACTTGCGACAATTGACTGAATCAAAGAGAAACAGTGATCACCATTTACTGAAATTTCAAGTATGACAATAACATAATATAAGACCACCTGCCCATGAGTTTCTTCCTCTTTATTGTGGTATTGTGAGTGGTGCATTTATTGTCTAGGATTGCCAAATGTCAAACATGTCATTTGTTGTATTTTAGAGAAGTACATGTTTCAACTTACAATCCAATCCAATATATATTTCAACCTACTATGAGACAATCCAAATGAGCAGAACTACTGTAGCTGACAAAACACTATCAATATCAAGGGGAAGTAAAATTCGTTATGGTACCATGGTAGATGATTGTGTTATATACACTTCAAAGGCAATACATTTTTTTTCAGAAGCATAAGCTAATGTTCCTGCTCAAGTAGACAGGTATAAAGATTAAATGAAAAACAACTACAACTACAAAAATATGAGCAGAAAAAGAAAGGAAGATGTTAAGTATGGTTAGAGTCATCTTATAACCCATATGATGCATAATCTATAAAAATCTATTTCTCACACTACCTTATACAAATGTTTGAAAGGCACATACAGATATAGCTCACCTGGTTTAGAGTTAGCTGTGGTGGGTCTACTTCGATGGACTGAATTTGAGAGGGTTTTGTCTTCTTGTCTAGAGGTGACTGTGGTCTGTTGTTTTCTCCTGCTTCTTTAGCATAGGAAGTTCAGCTGTCAAAGAAAATGATTTGCATTTATGTGAAAGTTGCCCTACCATCCCTCTCTCATATGCTCACAGGTCAGCAGAAGTGATGGAAGTTCCTCAAATGGAACTGACGTTTTTTAGAGCAGACAATGGCTCAGCCACTTCTCTTTAAACATTTCCTGTAGATATTGGATAGACATGGGCCTAACTGTGTCATACTGTGTGTGTGTGTGAAAGTTGTCAAACCACTACTCCTACATTAGTTGAGAACACTACCAGGGGTTTTATCTGATATGCTAGTCTACCTAAAACTCTAAGAAAATCTTTACTAGGTACAGAGTAGACTATTTGTTTGTGTGTGCCTTTTATAGACAGCATGTTGTCTCCATCTGTACTCTTACAGTAATGTTATATCAGTTCTGGTATGGGGCAAACAGGGTACCGCGCCAACGACTCCAGGCCTGGTGGGTGCGTTAGTTCCAATAGAGTATCAGTCCTTCAGTCTAGAAAGAACTCACACACCAATGTTGCCGATGCAATTTTTAATCCAGCCTGTGAAAAGTACAAAGTACTCCCAAAGTGCAAAACGTTTTCGGTCCCATTCAGACCATCAGTGCAAACAATCAAAGAGGCGAAACGCCCTTAAATAGACTGTGTCTAGTTGACGCTAGATCTGCCAATCAACTAGCCTAGTTTGGTTGGCATTCTCTTAAACGGCACTGTCCACCTAATAGGTGTTTGACATAGGTGCAACATACATAGATAATACAATGTGATGTGAGAAATATAAAAAATCCACCGCGCTTCAAGTTGGGGGAGAGCCTGTGCTGCACAGCTCCTCCTGCGGGTGGAAAAGACCCTATCGATGATCAGTTCTGGAAATAGGAACCATATCTTTCTAAACCTCAAATATTATGTTGATCAATATCAAGTTGATTTTGTGCATTGTATGTACATTGTATGCACTGAAACTTTCCATATGTGATTTTGCCTCTGATTATGTAAACTGTCATTCAAAATGGGAAAAGACTAAATGAAGGTTTGCAATATTTTAATTGCACCTTATGTCCGTGATGTGTGTGTGTGTGTGTGTGTGTGTGTGTGTGTGTGTGTGTCCGTGATGTGTGTGTGTGTGTGTGTGTGTGTCAAAGAAGTGGACAGAGACTCTCTAATGAGGACACACAGCACTCAAAGAATCATCCATAGAAAAGCATGGGGTTAGTTCGTAATGCCAATATGGCAGTAGTCTCTACACATATCCTACCCGTTCCTGTATGCCTCCCCATTCACTTGAATAGGAAAGTAGCTGCCTGATAACTGCCATTGTGTGTTGCAAGATGGCTGCTGAGTGGAGGGACTTGCTTATAGGATTTTGGTGGACACAAATGGACAATTCTAACAGAACAAGCAGGAGGAATACTTTTCCCCAGAATAAGCTCAGTCTCATGTACAGATTAACTGTCTGCCTTCACATGATTATCTAAACTATCAGAATAGTTAAATATGTCATACAGTTAGGATATACTCAGATTTTGGCAAATAGTAAACACATTATTTAGTAAATTTAGTTTAGTTAGTCCCATGCCTGATAGCATAAATAAACAGCAAGATTCTCAGAAGAGGATGTTTGTGAAGGTGATAGGGAAGTAACCCATGCAGGGACAGTCCGATTGACACTGGGCTGTCCCGATCATATCATGAAACACCTCCTCCCTTTGGCTCAGTGAGCCGGTGTGTGCAGTGTAACGTAGGATGAACGTAACGTTACCTGTTAGGATCTTCTTGGATGGAGAGAAAACGCAAAGGAGGCACAGAGAAACTGCTAGAAAAAAAGAAACTTGCTCTTCAAGCAAACGCTGCCAAATGTGGCAAAAATATAGACATGTTTGCCACGGCAGGGCCTTCATCAGCTCCCGTGGCTAATGACAATGGTGGTGGTGGCGACACTTTTTTTAAAACCACCATTTTAAGTCAGCAGGCAGCATACTAATTTCATTAGACTATATTGTTTGTGGGGTGAGTATAGGCTAGCCTAAGGCAAAGCTACTTTTTGGCCCTGGAAAAATGTGTTGGGCAGTTTTTATGTAGGGCGGTTAGGGACAGTGTACAGAAATGAAGGAAAAGCACACAAAGACTGAAAAGGTTATCGAATGTTGTGGGCCGGTCTGGTCCACAATGCCAGGGCTGATTTTTTTTTTTTTTTTTTTTGTCCCAGTCCGCCCCTGAACCCATGTGTGTTTTGTGTAAACAACAATAAAACGTTGTTGACACATGACCACAGAGGACATTTTCATATTGGCATTTGCATTTTAAAATATACGTGCAAAGTTGGTTAGACTAATAAATTGGTTAGTTTAACTCATTGAATGCCAAGCTGTTTTCGGGAGCTTTGTCCTAGAGTGCCAGCAATCTAGACCATTGTTGATGATTTTTGTACAGCCACAGCATATTCTGTGTTATAGTTATGAACACATACAATGGCTCGATTAAAAGGTGAGACTTTAAGCTCTCGGTGGGTGCAAACCGTGTATTTCTACACGCCTCTGTTCCTGAGAAATCCCAAGCTAAACAGTGGCTAGTTTATCAAAATCGCTGTTTTTTTTTCTAGAAATGGAGATATAACGTCTTTCATGAAATATGAAGTGTTGCCTGTTACTTACTTGTGTAAACTTTCCGGGAAGTGATCAGCGAGACCTGGCGAGACTGCCACCTAGTGATAGACCCACGAAAATGGCCTGGTTTTGACCTGACGTGCATGCGTCACTGATTCGACCCAAAGCGGCAACCGAGTTATGATAAAAAATGTCCAGATAAAATGTCCAGATTGTGCGTTTTCATGAGTTTTCGATCGTCATATATTTAATTTCCATTCATCACAGAGTTCCCAAAATCACATATAAGGTGTGTTAGAGTGTTTAGTTTCGTAATTTAAAAAAAAAAAAAGCTAAAAACGCAACACTTACCCTAATATTTTTTGAATGACTGAATAAAACAACGTTTATCCTGCAGAGGCGTTGCTTATATCTCGTGAGAGTGCGTCTTGAGCTTTGCTCTCTCCTAATCACTTTTAACCATCATTACCAATTTGCCAATACATTGTGAGATGTGTTTTGTAATATCTTTATTCTAACTATGTTTCCCATTGTAGCCTAATCGTGTAATTTCTAATGTTTTGTTCACTCAACGCATGGGAAGGAAAGGCACTCAATGAGTTAATATACTTTTGTGTCGATTGAACTTGTGTCCGGAGTTTTGGTCAACACCGTCAGACTTTTTTGTATGATGAAAAAAATCAGGAAACATTGTGGGCAGCTAAAACTCAGAGGGCCCATATAGCACTTCCTAGTTCTCCCTCATGACATGATACCTTTCTAGTTTAGTCATATTTTGTGTATTTAATATCCATCTATTAATACCAGGAATATTAATAGCTGGCAACACCGAAATGGCCAAAATGCAACATTTGAGAAAAAATGTTCTGTAATAAGGGTTTAATTTGATTATGGAAGTCACAGGCAACAGAAATGCTAAAAAAGATGATGGGTCGGGAGCTGATCGACCAACATCAGAATGTTTTTTTTCTCCAACCCAGGTAGGACTAATATTGTGCAGCATGAGATTTGCCCTCCCCCTTAGTTGGACCTTAAGCATTCAGCTTCAGCTGCATTTTCTGGACTTCCTCATCCACCGCTTGTCGTCTGGCTTCTGTGATTCGGTAGGGCCACTACTCGTCGGAGCATTCTCTTCAATGCTTGGTTGAAGCGCTCCACGAGCCCATCTGTCTGGGGGTGGTAGACAGAGGTGTGGAGGTGATGGATCTTTAGAAGAGTACACAGGGCTTTGGTCAAATGAGACATGAATGGGGTCAGTGAAGATGTCCTGTGGTATTCCGAAGCAGCTAAAGATCATGAAAAGCTCCCAAGCAATGTTCTTGGAAGTGGCTTTATGCAGGGGCACAGTGTCAGCATACCGAGTTGCATATTCACATACGCACACTTATACACACTTTACTAAAACCTAGCATAGCCTTTACGCATTTGCACTCGTTTATTATTTGAACTCATTGGCAAAGTGAAACTAACTTCACCATGGTGTCAGTCAAGGACAAGGCAGTTATACACAGTAAGTCACATTCACTATTGACTGACAATGGATTACCATCGAAAACATAGGCTGGAAAAAGCAACACTTACCCTAATATTTTTCGAATGACTGAATAAAACAACGTTTATCCTGCAGAGGAGTTGCTTATATCTCGTGATGGTGCGTCTTGAGCTTTGCTTTCTCCTAATCACTTTTAACCATCATTACCAATTTGCCAATACATTGTGAGATGTGTTTTGTAATATCTTTATTCTAATTATGTTTCCCATTGTAGCCTAATCGTGTAATTTCTAATGTTTTGCATGGATGTGCGCTGGTGTGCGTTCATGGAGGATAGAAGGATGGTGCATTGTGCACCCGCCAATGCACTTTTAAAATAACATAAACAATTCGCCATAGACTTCTAACCAGGTTTCTGTTGGTCAGTGGCATAATGCGTTTTAGGTGGTGTACAATAGCAATTTTCAGACAATGCGCTAGGCCACTCCCTAGGTTGTTAATTACCACATCCCTGGGCGCATTGTTTAAAAAATAGACATGCAAAATAAGAAAATAAACTTTGTGCTGGGTTGAAAATGAGTTTTACGCCATGCACCAGGGTGCAAATTAGGGGCCTAAATGTGCAAATGTGTTAAAGGTTGTATCAGCGATAGCGGGGATACATCACTTCTGTTGATGTTCAAACAAAACAGAGAGCTAGTTCGCTACTCCCTTCCCCTCCCTCCGGTGCAATTAAAACTCTCCTAAACATGCATCTCGTCGGTTATTGGTTGAAACACTTTATTTTGCTTTTGAGTGGGTTGCCAATTAGCAATTGGTTTTGTGTACAGATCTTGACGGCCTTCTTATGGGGCAGACAGCTAGCGGATCGTTAGGAAAGATTAGATGAATGTGATCATTTATTTTTGGGCCTGAAATCGCTGATACAACCTTTAAGTTAAAGCTCTCGATGTTATGCTAAGGGTGCACTTTTTGTTTAATATGGTTATATGTGTAAGATGTCCTAAATTTTTTTTTACGCATTCAATATATATGGTTGGTCTCAAAACATCTGACACCAAAACCAATATTGTACTTGTCTGAAAAAGGGATGCATCATACCTGTTCCTCTTCATTGTCCATGCTAAGCATCCCATAGTCATGTACGTTCACATTTATTCATTTAGCAAATGTTAATACAAACACTCACACACACACAAACACACACACACACACAAACAGAAAAAGAGAATCAGTCTAATTCCTTCTATTAGAAAGGAGAATTAGATTTACTTCCATCAGAAGGACATATTTCCTTTTGTTTTGTGTTTTAAATTATGTCTTTATGAAATAGTACAAATCCTCCAATGCTACCATACATGATCAAGTACTTATCAAGTGAAACAAAAAGGACTCATTTACCACTTGATACAATGCACCTACTTGCCATGGTGTGAATGGCAAGTGAATTTATGTGCTTCAACACATTTGTACAACACTACACTGCCCTCTGCTGACATGATTGTTTTCTGATAGGCACAGTACATTTTACTTGTGCAATCACACACTGATACACACAGTACGGTTACATGCAGATTAGCTGAGCTTCTATAACTCGGCTAGAACATTGGACTGGACTTCTCCGTTCACATGTGGGATGGTAATCGAAGGAGATGGGAATTATTTACCGTAGTTTACTCCGTTACGCTAGATGGCGTAGGTCATAGATGCTTCCCTCCCTGTAAACCCCGAAACCATGATAACCAAACCAAAATAAAGCCTCATCATCAGATGTAGCTAGTTAAATAGTTGGCATTATTTGTTGATGTGATTTCCTGTATTCTGGTGCATTTTTGGGATGGTCAGCTGGAGAAGGGCAGTACTTAAATTTGTTCAGATTCATAGCCTTTTGCATTTTGACTTATATAGTTAGTGACTTCACACAACTACTTGGGGTTCAGGGTCCCTTGACCTCTTGGGCTCGGTAGGCTCATTCAGTAATCCATCCTTGCTCACATGCCAAAAATGTTTTGGGGCTCCGCTCTAGACTTCTGGCCCCATGTGCTTGGTAAACCAATGTATTAATATAGTTGTTGCTGTCACCTTTTAATCTTAGAGGGTACTAAAATCACAGATTTATTTGAAACATTCATATTCAAAGTGAAGCACTAAGGTTGGTTTACTGAAGTTGAATTGACAAATAACAAAATACAACAGCATTTGTATTTGTTGTAAACAAGTACATCAGTTTAATGAATTGTTTTTCAACAAATTTGCAGAACAAATCCGCAAATGTGCATTAAATGAGCAAACTTCAACTACAAAATAAAACCAAAATAGACAAACATTAATAATCAAAAATAAAATAACCCAAAAAATAGATACTTATTACTACTTCGTTCCTGGCTTTCAGGCATCTGCAACTCTGCAGTGGACGAACCTGCAATGATTAAATAAATACATAAATAAATGAAAAAAAAAAAACTGTCATGTCATATTAACAGGCTATGAAACCATTTGCCATCAAGAAAACCTCACCTTCTGTTGTCATCAGCCATGGAGGCAGACACTTGATGAAGTAGAGTTAGGTAGAGATAGAGATGTGCTCCAAAGTACTTCAACAGTGTCTCTGAAAAAAAAAATATTGCATAGTTGATCGAGCAGAATGAGTTTATTTTGCTATCATTACTTACACTCATCAACAAGCAATTCCACATGTAACAATTCATATTCTATTGGCAAATGAGGCATAATCAAAAGAGTATATATTAGGGGTGGGCGATATATATCGTCTGCGATAATATCGTGATTGTTGTTTTAACTATGTGCAAATCGACATTATCGAGTATTTAAATTACTTATGGGGAAAAAACACTCGAAATCACGCATTGAAGACTCATACATTCCCAGGAGGTGTATGCTGGAGAAGCCCCTGGCTGCAGCAGAGCAAGTGTCACGTGATCACTAGTGGGTCACAACGTTGTCACACACACGCCTAATGTTTATTTTGTGCAGCTAGATTAGCCTACTTGGGATTTTATGCGGATACTTCTGTTCAAGTAGCATTGATGAGACAGTCACGTTTTTTCCCACACGGTATTATATGGAGAGAAAACATTAACCTTTTAATATTTTAATAGTCAGTTGTAAACAAAAGAACTATTCTCATGGAACTCTTTTGTAAATGGACTGAAGTTAGCTCTAAGTATCTACGTTTACCGATTATGCTAACCGTTAGCATCTCTAAGGGATTTCTTATATCCATTAGCCATAAGCTAACACATTAGTTTCTATTCTGTAACTTGGAATGCTAACCTACATGATTGCTCTTAAACAAAATATCGAAGGAAATAACTGAGATGTACTCTGTTGGTCTGCTTAGTTTTACAGTGAATCCTATGTAAAGGTTTGAAATGAACTTCAGCTTCATACTTTCTGTTGGGAAACTGTTAGGCCTATTCATCTTCTCTAATGTAGCTGGCTAGACCATGTCATTGTCACATTAAGTGGGGGCAGAATTGGAAATGTGTCATAGAGTGACAATGCATTGGTTGATTTGGTTAAAAAATCACAGGATAGGTTATTGGTTATTATTGTAATGATGCTATTCATAAATAATGAGCTGTAAAGTAACTCAGACTTTTACAAATTTCTTTTAAAGGATATCGACTAATTATCGTTATCGTCAAAATCACAAAAAATATTGAGATATTATTTTTTGTCCATATCGCCCACCCCTAGTATATATACTTAATTGCAGTATGGTGAACGCTTAACATGGTGATCTACTGCAGCCTAAATATTAGGGTAGCACCGCTACATCACTTACCACTATCGTAATCAAATTTAAGTATATTTTCATCACAGAAGTCTCCCCACCCAACATGGTATATGTTCTCAAACACTACCATCTCTCTCCAAAGATCTTAGAGCAGAGCGCACATACTGTTCATCTTTGCCTATGAAGCTTACCGATGCCCAGAGTCGCGCTAGTCAGTGGGTTGGGACTGGGATTCTGGGCTTAGCCTGTTGCTATTAGACTTACCACTATGTCACATACAGTATTATAGAACAGTAATACACTATCAACACTTTCAGGTGCGAAATCAGAAACAATCCCTCTGTGGTAAATTTGCCTTCAGCTACGTTTTCATGTAGCTACTGTAGTGCTAATGTCCACTTCAGTCAGCTAGCTAACTTTAATTTACAACATAGGCCCACCTAGAGCTAGGGTTCATGCTTGATTGAACATCCAAAACAATTCCAATATCCTTGACATCTGAAATACACTTCACCTAGATCATGACAGCTAGCTAGCTACCTCAAGCACAAAACATACTGTAAATAATCATGCAAACATACCTATCTTGCTCGTTTTTCTCCTCATTTTCTTCTTTCTGTTTTCGGCACCAGAGGGATAGCCTACGTCCTTACTGATAAACATTTTATACATTTTCTTATTTATTCATTATGTATCAAGAAGAATGGGTGTAAATAGCAGACAGAGCTGTAACACATTTTTCTCATTTCTCTCCTTGGTTCTGAAAAGTGGAGTGCATGTACTGCATAGCTGCCAACTCTCACGCATTGGCCGTGAGACACACGCATTTGATTAGTTTCACACACTCACACGCCACACCCACGATTTCTCACGCTGAAGTGTCAACCCGGTCGGTCAGATGCCTGAAAAATGAGTTTAGACTATAGATCTACCTGTTGAGCCACGGTTATGCTTTCAGAGACGGTGAGAGGGTTCAAGAGCACCCCCTGTCTGTGGAATTTTCTAAATTTTCTCTCATTTGCGATGCTACTTCAAAAGCCACCCCAGGCGCATTCCCCCGGCTTCAGGTAGGCCTATGCTTTGAGTATTTTTCACACTGAAGTGTCAACGTGGTAGGTCAAATACCTGGCAGATGAGGTTCAACTAAACTAAACCTATACATGATATCACACATCATGTGAACGAATCTAAGCTTTCCAATGATATTAGCGCCAAGTTGCTGTGATAAATGGTTCATGCGAAAAATTATCATTGAACCGGACGTGCAATTTAGGCTAATCATATTTGCATTTTGCACACAGTGCACACCCATTACTCTCGGTTTAATATCTCACTAACCCTTCACACAACATGTGGCAAACCTAATATCACAATAAACAGCAAACTGTACCGAATACGAGGATATAAAGCATGCCTCTGTTTTTGAAATTGCAACACATTTCAACATAGCCTCATTGGGGCGAAATTATAATGTATTCTAATGTAAACTATTTGTCAGTAGGCCTACACACATTTTTGTAAATTGCTCAGTAGATTATCCCACTATCATGGTTCTTATATTGTCAGGTTCCAGCCAATCCCACTTACACAGATAAATGAATATATTTATATTGCCATGCTTTCTAGTGACATTAATGCAAAAATATAAAGAAAATCAAATAAGGAGACACAAATATTGATATAAAGCCTGACATAAGCCATATGCAAACATTCACATCATGCAGATATGGGTACATCCTGAAAAAGGAATAGCCTGTAGGCTATGGCCATTACAATGACCAATATATTATCTTAAATGAACTAGCTGAAAAACACAGGTGACCACTTCTGCATAATTTCATGGAGTGCTGAACATTTCTGAACTGTGAAATGTACCATATGTTTTTGTGGTTGTGAACTTATTGCAATATCACCATAACTATTCCACCTGTGTATGCATGGTTATAATTCTGAAGTGCAAAATAGCTTAGGCTACAGCACAAATATTTCCATAAAAATAAGCAAGTCTGACCTCTGAATTTATTTTTAAAAGTGCACCAGATTGATAGCCTGGCATGGCCATCCTATATCATTTAAATGTATAGTCTGGAATCGAACCATTCACCTTGCTTAATCCAAGGGGCGGGCAGAGAATTGTCTTTCAAACTGCCTAGGCATGCAATAGGCCAGCGCTACGACCATATCCGTATCCTGTCGGCAAAACGGCAAATACATCCTTCTTCGAAAGGAATGACTTAAGTGCATTGTGTTGCTCAACTTTCAAAGAAAAGCACAAGTCCAACTCCTCCAAAGTTGACGCCAACGCCGATTCAAACAACCGCTCTTCGTTCGCCATAGCCACCTTCCTTGTTGTTCACCGTCGCAGGACTGTTGTTATCCTGTTAAGCCCGCCTTAAGACTCTCTAACAAAATAGAGCGCTGTGATTGGATGACGTCCACTGCATCAGCCAATAGAAATCCCTATGGTTTGACTAGACGTACAGGCTGAGCAAATTAATTTGCTGCCGCTAGGGTGCGTCTAGATTTCTAGGCTACCAGATTGATGCATTTAAAAGTTAAAATATACAAACATTTCTTAAATTCTTACAAAACACCCACCCACTTTTTAAAATTGTTAGTTTGGACCCCCCACTATTGCCGTGCGAAATACCAGTGCTGTTTGTACGCCAAATAAATAATAACCTATAGGTTTATGTAAAACTCCCCATTAACAGCATCACGTCACTAACCACAGCTAGACTGCACAATGGTAGGCCTTCAAAAGCATGACATTTTCACTTTAGTTTGATATTTAATTTACTTTATCCGCTTTCATGCGTTCATTGAACGTCCGCAGTGCTGTAATGGAAACCTTATTGCGTAGCCAAGTAGCCTATATATTGAGTTATTTTTAAATTATGCATGATTTACTTTTTATTAATTTCGTAGGCTGGCTTTATTTTGTTATATAGAAGTATCTAAATAACCTGGTAAAATGTACCAGAATTCAGGAAATTGCATCTAGTCCAAAAAAAATTCTGGGGGAGGACCCCCATACCCCCCACTGAAATGTCCCACGCACTTTCAGAATGCCTCCATCGCCCATGGTCCTAGCATTAGGCTAGATCCCTTTGATCCCAATGTTAATTTAACTCTGGGACCCTGGTCCCTACACCTGAGAAACGATGTACTTTTTTTTTACTGTACGGTATAATGCTGAACGAGCCAAACAAAAATTTCCCCAGCAAAATTTTGGTTGGCCCCACAAAATCTCACTCCAAGGTTTTTTGAAAAGTTGGCAGCCCTGTCTCTTGCAGCACCTTCTGAGAGTTCACTGAATGTATGACGTCACGGATTGGTGGCCGCAAGGCATTTCAATTAACAAAGATAATTGTTATTTTTGTACATTTCTAATTTCACAAACTATTAATGAGACATTTTAGCAAATATTCACATTGGAACTAGCGGAAGTATTACACATTTTAAAAAGTAAAAAAAGGGTCTTGTCAAAAGGGCACTTGGACATCAAAGGGGCAAAAAGGCAGGTGCTAGAGCCCCTGTAGCCCCCCTTCTCTGCACGTGCCTGGAGGTAGGCAGGTATATTGATCATGAAATCAGAATTTTCTTGTTTTGAATGATTAATTGTTCTATCAGAAAGACTCAGGGAAGTATAATGAAAGTTAACACATGCTTTAA
>NC_063212.1:13587905-13672905 GCF_017589495.1 Alosa alosa
CTCAGATTTGGCATAATTTAGTCTCAGCGCAACACTATCCAATGCTGATTCTACATCTGTGTAATTATAGCGAACTGAGTTTACATCACACACTGCTAAATCTGCAGAGGGCTCCACCCCACCCCGGGTTCAGAAACATTCAACGAATCTGACCTTTTATGTAGTTCACACGGTTTGACAGCATCCTCAGCCTCCAGTAAAGTCGCGTCAGATAGGTCGCCAAAATCGAAGTTCTGTATAATAATAATAATAATAATAATCTTTATTTATATAGCACTTTTCAAAACAAAGTTACAAAGTGCTGTACAATATCAACATAAATGAAAATGCAAATGAGACATAATAATATAACAATCAAATAATATATACTATTTCAATTAGAACTTAACATAAATTTGAAAAAGGAAAATAAACTTGCATTGAAATAAAACTTACTGAAATAAAACTTGACACTGAAATAAAACTTACTGAAATAAAACTTGACACTGAAATAAAACTAAGGAAGGCTTGCTTGTAAAGATGAGTTTTAAGGAGGGATTTAAAAGAGCATACTGACTTGGCTGACCTGATTTCATCAGGCAGGTCATTCCAGAGCCTAGGTGCCCTGACACTAAATGCTCTCTCCCCTTTAGTTTTGAGATTGACTTTAGGAATAGCTAGGAAACCACTACCGGATGATCTTAAAGTACGCTCAGGTGTATAAGGTACTAGGAGATCAGATATGTAGTTGGGAGACAGGCCATGTAGAGCTTTAAAAGTAATCAGAAGAATCTTAAAATCAATTCTAAAGCTTACTGGGAGCCAGTGCAGTGAGGCTAAAACAGGAGTAATGTCTTAGTACTTTGTCTTAGTAAGAAGCCGGGAGCTGAATTCTGAACAGTTTTAAGTCTCTTTATAGATTTTGGTTCAGACAAGAAAAAGACTATTGCAGTAATCCAGGCGTGAAGAAATAAAATGCATGTATAATGGTCTCAGTGTCTTTAAAAAGTTAAGATGGAACTAATCTTGGAAATATTTCTGAGGTGATAGAAACAAGACTGAATGAGCTTTGTGATGTGACGTTCAAAGCTTAAATTATTGTCAAACCAAACACCAAGATTCTTTGCAACAGGTTTTACACAGTCTAAAAAATTGAAAGGGACCTAAGGATGGTATCATTTGTTTCACACTATGTGCTGGGTTCCAATGATGAGGACTTCTGTTTTGTCAGAATTCAACTGGAGGAAATTGTTTGACATCCAGTTTTTTAGTATAGTATCACTCCATAAATCCACACGGTTAATGTCCTTTGATTGAGTATTAACATTAGTTTGATAGTCCTTTGAATGTGTATTCCCCCTGTTGATAGATGCGTCTCCAAGACCTATCAAGTCATTGTGCGCGTCGTTTTCTGCAAATGAAATGACCGCAAACACATTATGCTACCATGCTACACTTAGAAGGCATACATGTATGGAGAATAAAACAACTAGACATTAAATTACAGAGATCTCCAAATGGTCGCCTGTAATGATTTAGACCAACACTCCCCAAAGTGGGTGTCACAGTTATAAACATACCCGTAACAACAGCTGTTTTATCAAAAGGGGAAAGAATGAACTATTGGGAAATATCAACTTATCTCAGATCACACGCCAAGTACCCCAGTAAAACGCTTAGCAGGCCTCGCAGTTATGGCTAGATCTTCAGAATCGCTATAACGTCTCTTCTTAGTATCCTTCCAATAGACATGGTCGTAAGATGGTAAGGGTTCTGTACAGGGCCGGAGTGGGGGCACTTTTCAGCCCAGAAGTTTCAGGCCCAAGACCGGCCCCCTTTTTTTAGTGGTGGTGGAAATTGGATAAAAAAAGGCATCATTTCAGCTCTTACTATCCTGTAGTTTTTATTATAGGCTAATATTCCACTATTCCACAAGGATAGGTTGATAAGTTAACAAAAAACAGGAAGGAAGAAATAAAGCATTTGAAATGTATCCCACAATTCCACTAAGAGGCATATTGAACTACTATATTGTTTACATGTTTTTTCTGCATGGGTCAGCTATCATGTTGTTGTTTGGTGATTTGCTCCTTTACTACACCCACTTCTGAGCAAACAAGCCATATAGGTTGATCATGTAGCCTACTGCTGTCATATACAGTTCTTTCTTCCATAAAATAACTCTAATTCATATGGTTAATTATCCTTTCTACTTTGTCCCTATAGTCATAGTTCATTTCGGCTCATCATTGCGGGGACTGGCTGATCTGCTGCTCAGGCTACTTTTGTTTTAAGGCCTATAGGCTACTGCATACACAGATCAAGCTTGAGTTTTGTTATCAATATTTGCATAATATTTGCAAAGTCTATGAATAGCCATATTGGATGATCCCAAAATGCTAATATTTTAATTCATTATATTACTTGCGAATAGGTTGACAACGCTACAACGCTCAGTAGGTTATTAGCCCAATTACGATGTTATAATCATGGCTATCTCTTTACCAGTTGCCACTTATGTCTGTCCTCTTCAAAAAATTGGAAGCATGGCACATTTGGCAGCATTTCCTCCAATACTTTTTCGTCTTTTTACCTGGCCTTTTCAGTCCCTCATGGCATCTTTCTACCATCCATCCTCCCTGACGCTTTTATCACTACGGTAGGTCCGCCCGGCTGGTATCTGAGAAAACTTTTTAGGAAAGACGGGCTATATGGACCCAACCAAATTAACTCTTCTTGGGAGGGGAGAACAACGCATGCAGAGGCTGCGGTGTTAGGCATAGAATGCGAACGGTGTAGCCAACTTTAAGAGAAGATAGATTAACGTTACAAATGCCAATATTTTTCCCTCGACCGCCCAAAAGTGAAGCGCCCACCGGGAATTCTCCCGATTCTCCGATTACACTCCGGCCTGGTTCTGTACCAAATGTAGATTTACTGCTTTGTCGCATCTAATTCAGATCCCCGAGCGCCGCCGCCCCAAATCGTTTTCGTCCAGCGCACAAGAGACCAAATGTTTCGAGGCTGATAACACAGTGACCAGCTAGATCATGGGATGGCGCACAAAATAAAAATAGAAGAATAAATATGCGAAGTGAAATACATTTTAGATTCGATCATAAAAACCAACCAGAAACTCTGACAAACCATACAGTTCTTTTACAATGTTATCATCACTAGTGTAATGAAGTAGTAGGCAGACCCCCACATGAAAGGGGTCTCAAACAATACACTCAGAGACATGCCCGACAAACACCACCCCCTACAAAGTAGGGGATCATAGACTATCATTTTCGTCACCTAAGACCTCCATGATTTCAGTTATAAAGGTTACATCACAATGCGTGGCGTTTTTCAACCAAAACCACTAACAACATGCTAAACAGGTTATTGGCTATGCTAGTAGCATACTATAAGTTTATTTCCAGCTACTAACACTCCTATACATTTCATACAAAGTTTATCACATAACACATAATAATAACAACAAAACACATATGGGTTTGGGGACAATATGGTCCAGGGTTTGGTTTGACATCAGTCACATGTCTGTCACATGACACTACATCCAATATGGATGCCAAAGGGGCATTGTTTGACAACAGACACATGACTGTCACATGACTTTACATCCAATATGGCCGCCAGGGTTTTGACACCAGTCACATGACTGTCACATGACTCACAAAACAATAACAATAACAAACAACACGTGGTGACAAACACATGGCTAATTTGCATTAAAAGGAGTGGGTTATGACGTGATTTATGACATTTCAGGGGGCGGGGCTTATTTTTGACAGATAGTTCATGATAATATACTACTCCTACTTATTGACTGCAATGTAGTCAATTGACTGCTTGACAGGTTATTTTTATTTTTCTGTATACAATAAACAAATACATCTGCTTTATGCCGCAGAATTAGGCACTTGGCCAGCCTATAGAACGTGCACATTTTGGAGAGAATAGAGAATGCACGCATGCAAGAATCTGGTGGCTGGTTACCAGCAAACAATGTTTAATGCATTAACTCAAGACGTCAACATTTTCTAAACAATACAAACAGAAAGGATGCAGCAGGCAGCAAATGTAGAAGAGTCATTTCCAGTGGAAGAACAAAATGCTGAATGAAGCCCAAAGATATGAAGGCATATCTGGCAAGTTGTTATTTTTGAAGACGTGAAATGGTTGGGCTATAGGCCTATTTTGCAAGAAGGAGACATAAAGCGTGAGCATGCCACACTATCCACAGCTGTGGTAGCGGGGGTAGGAGGATTACTGTTAGCGCAGGATTTATATAAAATTCTTCAACAGAAGGCCTGCCTCAATTGCAGGCTTGCCCAAAAAAAAAGGCCTGTGGTTTGCGCAGCCTACAGTAAGTAGGTCTTAGTGAGTTAGGAGTCCTCTAGACTTCTTTTAAGCTGTCTCAGAGGTGGAAAGTTGCGTTCGTTGGGGGCAGGGCCGGATTAACAATTCATAGACCCTTGGGAACAAATGTCTGATGGCACCCCTGCCCCCAGCCAACGGAATCGGGCGGTCAGTTAATAGGCCCATTTAAGGCACAAAGCAAGATCTGTGAGGCCAAGCCTCACCAAGTAGCCCGCTTTGTTTACAACTAACATTACATTTAATTAAACTGCTTATAGGCTATGCCGAAATAGTTTCAACATTTTGAATATCAGTGTCAGGTGAATTAGGAAATGCCTTATGGCTGAAAGCTGCTTGGGATCCCCCGTCAAGCAATAACCATACAAAAAGTTAAAAACAGATGACATGATGCGCGTCACTGACATAATGCGCAAATAATATAGCCTAGATATTCCAATATATTCAAATACATGTGTTTATTTTAGAGGGGATATTCGAACGTCATTTTGAGCAATTTTGACAGCCCTAGTCCACTGTAGGCTACGCCAATCGTCTATTAACACCTTCCACCTAACCCCGGTGAGTGGGGGTCGCTATAATGCATGTGAAATATAGCACCATTGAGTAGCCTATGCGAAATAGTCTCAAAATCGTTCCGGTGTTGTGTGCTTTCTGGTTTCTCCACCTACTGGTTTCCTTGCGCATGCATGCGCTGCAGCATGCGCATGCATGCAACATTCACAAACAAGTTGTTTTGGGCGGTTTGAAGTCGCTTTTCATTCGCCATGAGCGCTCGGCTACATTACAGCCACTCGGACAAAAGACATGTAAAAAAATATTTGTTTTGAAAACTAGCATTAAACTGGATTCGATCCCGCAAAAGCAACACACGCGTGACTCTCTCCATCCTGATTCTACTCTTTGAGCCCACTAATATGTTACGCGAATCAATTAACTATTGTAGGCTACCATTAATTAATAACGTAGGCACCCAGGTAACATGTTGTCCAGGCTATGTGAAACAAGGGGTTGCCTCTCATCTACAACAACTGGTTACTTTGGGCTGCTACAGTCGTCAGTGCACTGTGCACAGTAGGCCTATGCTACTCTTTGTGGTTGATCAACTAAAAATAAAAGATGTATTTGGTGATGACGTTATTGTAGGCCTTGTAGACCTAAATTCTGAGAAATTAAATGGTACGAGAAACGATCTACATAGCGCATCAGACCGCGATGTCTTCAAGGGTTGAATGAAGGGAGTTTGCAAAAATTTGTGTATTTTTCAAGTCAATAAACATTCTTAATTTTCGAATGTCTTTGTCAGGGAACATCTGACTGGTAGTCGCTCAGACAAGGAGTTATAAGATAAAGGCAATGCCATTTGTATCACCTAATGCAGTTCAGTGAATTAGCAAGATACCATCAGAAGCCAACAATCATAAAGCACCTGTGTGCGCGCACACTCTCTCCCCTGCGCATGAAGCTGTCTGCGTGTTGTAGGCTAGATTTGCGTGAGATCTTTCTATCTGCTTTACTTTTGTGAGTTGCGACCACCTAGGCTATGTTATAGACGTTCTATGAGGTACCAGTGTTTAGCTGTGTCACAAAACGATAAGCTTTGTCAGACTACTTTCAAAATGATATTCAGGGCTATATACATTTTAAACATTCGGGGCTGAAGACCGACAAAGCCTTTGCGTTAATTCTTCAGGTGGGAAGTGTCAGGATTTTTCATAATGAGAGACACTCTCATTGGTGGTTAGTATATGGAGTAGGAATTGACAGCAACATATCCAATCACATTATGAGAGATGCTGAATTTAACATAAACTGCAAGATTTGATTTTAAATTAATGTAAATTTAGCCGGGACTGTAAGCTGGCACACGTGGGTGCCCGATGTTTTCAGTGGGTGCCCACGGTATCGGCGCCTATGACAAGCGTATCTCGCGGTTGCATCCATTACAAACAAACATGCAATGTGAATGTCTGATTGGGGAGAGCACTAAATGCTCTTCTGAATAAGCACAAGTCAATCCTTTAAATGAAAAACACTCTTTAATAATCAAAAAATAAACACTAATGAAGTAAACTTGTGACCATCAAAATCGTTTATCGCCTGTAACTCCGTGATAACAGGACGTAACAGGAAGGCATTTGGCTGAGCAACGAGGTTAATATGCTCTATATTTTGTCCAAATGATGTCTGTCTATCATCGTTGCACTCAGAGAAAACCAAAATGTTTAATTTGTCGTGCGTTTCTTCTACGGCTGCAAACGGGATTCACTCGCCATTAACCAAATATTTCTTTATTAGGGCCGGGCAGGCATATTTCTGGCTATTAAATTATTTCTAAACCAGTCTGCTAAAGTCTGTAGTGAAGTCTGTGTTTTCCAGCTCCATTTCTTTTTATGAGACACACTGCTCACTTGAGACCTCTGTCGGTTGTTGCAGCGTCGTTGCAGCGTCACTGGAAAAATACAAATTAAAGTCGCGTGATGCCGAGGGAAGCTGGCCAAGTCCAAGCACTGCCCACTGTATGTGTAACTGATTTAAGCCTTTCTGCTTGTTCGCAGAACCACACACACACAAGCACGCACAGACACACAAAGATGCCAATTGTGTTCCACGCACATCTTTGACTGAAAGAATAAAGAAGTGATTTGAAGATATATGGCCTGCATTCTGACCGGTGCTCACTCAGTGGTTGTAATATAGTAAAGCCAGCACTAATAGCCCACTCCAATACATGGTCCTTCGCGCCGGAGATTGGCGATTTCTGAGTGAAGATGGCCTATGCTCCGTCAGAAGATGTGCGCCCACGCAGAGCTGTGCGCCCACCCACGCTTTTTGAAGATTATGAGACTGACCTTCCACAATTAGCTCCACGCTCTCCTGATGCTAGGGAGAGAGCTGTCCAAAGCCGAGAGGGATTTGCTGAGATGACAACCCTCCAACCCCGCTTATTCACAGATTATCATCAGACTTCTTTGAGTACCTCCAGAATGGTAGTTTATCTTGGGTGCCTGCCAATGAGAATGAAGATGATGATTGGCCACCTCCACCACCACCACTAATTCCTGACTCTATGCCCGGCCACCCTCCTTTGCCACTAGGGCAACGGACTCGAAACCCAGCATTGGTGGAGGAGGTCAGAGAATTTCTCGAGAGACTGGAAGCCCGCCAGTCACCATGCCCATCCATGCATTCCCTTTATGAATCCTGTGGTGGTGATGATGACTCCTACATTACCATTACCATTCCCGGCCGGCAAGGCAGGCCTTACCCAGATCCATGGCCACCATGTCCCTCTCCACCCTCCTATTATGGTTCCTGTGATGAAGATGAAGAGCCTGCTGGTCCCATTCCAGTCCAGCCAGGCAGGCCCAACATCAATCCCTGGTCGTCTGCCCCACAGAGACCAGGGGCCACCAATCCATTGCCAGGCAGGCCTAACCTCAATCCTTGGTTACCTGCCCCACAGAGACCAGGGGCCTCCAATCCATTGCCAAGCAGGCCCAACCTCAATCCCTGGGCACCTACTCCAGATAGACCAGTGGTCAATAACCAATTGCCAAGCAGGCCAGTCTTCAATCCTTGGTCACCCGCCCCACACAGACCTGTAGCCACCAGCCATATACCAATCAGTCATGAGAAGACCTACCGGGGTCCCAAGCCTTCGATCCCCAAGGTCACACGGGATGATCCACGGGAATATGCAAGGCTCAAGATCGCACTGGAGAATATCCTCCCTGCTTATGCGACAGAAAGGTTCAAGTACGCTGACTCGTACGTCAATTCTTGGTGCCCCTACTCTGACACCATGGCATCACTTATCAAGCAGTACGGCCAGCCGCATCAGTTGTCCTTATGACGAATATCGACTATCTTAGATGATGGCTCTGAGAGGACAATAATGCTCCAGGACTCCGCTCAAAGGCTGAAGCTTCAAGGCCAGCCGGAGAACCTGACCCTACGGACAGTAAGGCATGATGTGAGAACATTGCAGGGCTCATCGGTGACGTTCTCGATCTCCCCTGTAAATCAGCCAGCAAGATCGTTTACCATAGAGAAGGCGTTCATCGCGGCAAAGCTGGGACTGGCTGAACATACTTATCCAGTGGAGAGCCTGAAGAGGAGGTTCAAGCACCTCAAGTCACTTTCTCTGGAGCCCTTCTCCAATGCCAAGCCACTCCTCCTGATTGGGTCGGATTTCCCTCACTTAATCACACCCATCAAGCCAGTTCGCCTTGGGCCTCCTGGTGCCCCTGTGGCTGTGAAAACACGCCTGGGCTGGACCATGCGATCACGGAGAGACCAAGAGGCCATTAGCTTGCTGGATGCAAAGACCCAATGCATTGAGGTTAATGGGGTTCATCCCCATGTGGGTGGACGTCTGCGCAGACGCAGTGAGCTTGAGAGACATCCATCCTGTGGTGTTGGACCCAAAGAATCCCGTAACCAAACTTATCATTCAGCAGACAGACCGGGAGTTAAAACATCCTGGGACAGAACACCTTTTTGCCGAGCTGAGAAGGAAATACTGGATACTACGGGCTAGGGAGGCTATCAAAGGGCAGCAATGCCTCTGTGCTGAGTGCCAGAAGTGGAGGGCTCAGCCCATCACACCGAAGATGTCTGATTTGCCTTCTTCTCGCCTCAGACTGCATCAGCCAGCATTCTTCTCCACTGGTATCGATTGTTTTGGCCCTCTCCAGGTGAAGACTGGCCGCTGTAAGGAGAAATGCTGGGGCCTGCTGTTTAACAACTAGAGCAGTCCACATTGAAGTGCTCTCAAGTATAAACTCCGACTCTTTCCTCATGGCCCTAAGAAGATTCATCTCCTGGAGGGGAAAGCCGATTGCTGGACAGCAGATCAAGTTTTCCTTCAACCCACCCTATGCCCCTCACTTCGGTGGGGCGTGAGAGCGAGACATATGGTCGATCAAGGCCTCTCTTTATGCCAGCACAGGATCACAGTCAGTCACCTCTGAGGTCCTAAGCACCACCCTTATAGAGATTGAGGGAATCTTAAACTCTAAGCCAGCGGTCCCCAACCACCGGGCCGCGGCCCAGTACCGGGCCGTGGGACATTCCTAGTTTAAAAAAAATGCATGCAAACTAAACTCAATTTAATTCGCAATAATGTCACGTTTTTACATGGCATAGGCCTATATGCAGTTGTTTGATTGCACACATGTTTGCATTTTGCAAGGTCTATTTTCTTACGTCTGTCTGTCCCGCCTTCAACACTTTACATATTGCCTTCAGCGCTGCGCAGCCTCAGGTCAGCTCACTTCATTTGATCAGTTCTTGGCGAATGGTAGTGTCACACAAAGTTAGCTAAACTGCTAGAATGAGCAACAAAAACAAGCATCTTTAGCAGGTCACTGGTCAGAGTGTTCGAGAGCCGCTGCAGAGATTTCTTACAGAAAAAAAGTAACAGCTGCACATTTTAGGTGCCAAAACTCGCTTACCTGTGTGGCATATTCGGGTTGCTTAATTACCTCAACCTGTCACTCCAGGGGAGAATGACGACTGTCTTTAAACTGGCAGATAAAGTCGCTGCATTTAAAGCCTAGCTTGATTTGTGGGGACGAATGGGGACGGGGTGTATTTGATATGTTCCAAACAGTAGTGGGGGTTTTGGGAGAGACTGAGGCAGGGCCCTTTCTCTGCGCAGCTGGTGCGCCGATCACCTTGTTAAACTTTCAATTGAGTTTGAGCGTTAGGCTACTTCCCATCCTCCAAAGATCCACGGCAAACCAATGAGTGGGTCCGCAACCCATTTGTCAATATCCCGAATAGTCATAACTTGTCAGCGCAGGAGGAAGAGCAGTTGATCGAAATTGCAAATGACGGTGGTCTTAACCCTCTAGGCATACAGTCGACTTTAGTCGACAAGATGCGTTACTGAATAAAACGGCCGATTTAGTCAAATAGGGTGTCATATTTCGTTCGACTTCCACTCCACTAGATGGCAGACATGTCATACGTCATCCCCGAAGTCGGAAAAAGTCATGCTTTAAACAAAACTTTAAATACAGCTGCAGTGAATCAGTGCGTGCAATACCGGAGCTAGTGTGCGTGTGAGCTATTTTATCAGAGCGATATTGTCAATCGTCAGCGGTATTTGCATTAGATTATCGTCTAATGGCATCAAAAAGTTTACCTGAAATGAAGTGTTGGGTCTTCTATTCGCGGACCCTGATTCTGAAGGGGAATATCTGCCTTCAGAAAATGGCGGTGATTCGTTTAGTGAGGCTTCAGATCGTCCCCTGCCTTGCAATGATGCAGCTGGACAAAGTGAGAGTTTACTCCATAGTTTAGCTTACACCAAGCACAAGCGTTGAATCGTTTGCCCAATGTCACTGGTGGGAATAATGTTTCACGGGTTCGGAGTGTTCATCGGGAAGTTAGCAGGGTGTTAGTGGTGTGGCGAACGAGGCTGGAGGTAGCCTAATGTCCATAGCGCTAGCTTCTGTCTTCTGAACAGTGTGCCTCTCCACAATCGCGGCGACAGTAACGTGGTGGAGCCTTTGTCTAATGCCACTGGGTATGTTAGACGAGGTCGAAGTGCTCATAGGAGAGTTAGGAGAGTAGTGGCAGTGTGGGGAGTTGCAATGAGAATGACAGTAGGCCTAGTCCGAGCTGCGCAAATTCTCTCCACTCGGCACGCGCGAGGCAGATCTGGCCATGCTGCTCGCATGGTGGAGGTGGTGACACGCTCTCTCCCTCTCCCTCTCCCCCACACACACACACACACATTAGGTCATGCAAAGTCTATCACAAGATGATGGGAATGCCGGCCCTGTATGGATAGGGATAGGGAGTCATTATCTCTACAGCAAAAGGCCTGCTACATAAAAAAAAAAATGTCAGCCATTTATTAGTAATGATTTACACTGTTGATTTGCTATCTATTTCCCTGATCATTTAGGACATACACTATGTGTTCATTTTTGTGTGTTCATGTCCTTGTGATGTCTTGTGTCTTTGTCAGCTAAGAAAAAAAACAAAAAACATCAACATATAGAAAAAAAAATACTAACATTGTCTCTTGTCTTGTCTCGTCATCTCACTCCTGATCTGTGCCTTGCCGTGGCAAATGAGCTTTTGAACTAAACAGGTCTTGTCTACTTGTGTTTGTGTGTCATCTGAATAATATATATGTGCCCCATACATGGAATCAGAGTGCCTACTGTATGTAGTAAATGGAAAAATCTCTACAGCAAAAGGCCAGTCTACCGCTACATGCATTTGGTTTGTTTCCTACATTTATTAGTAATGATTTACACAGTTTGTTCACTACTTACTATTTACCTGAGCATTCAGTATTGTGCAATATAGCATACAGAAGGTGAGGGACATTTTGGGGGGAAAGAAGTGGTGCATTTTATCATTCAAACATGCGACTTTTCATGAAAATTCTATAATCCAAGATGGCCGCCACCATATGACGTCATAATATGCAAATTAGGTATAAACATTTAATCTCTACATAAACTTTGGGTCATCCTTAATATTTCTCTAATTTACAGAAAGTCTCTATCTCTTATCACTTTTAAGATATAGCCTTTTGAAATGAAAATGTCAAAATGGATCGTTTCGGAAAAAAACCTCTGGCGCCTAAAGGGTTAAGAGTGTATATGAGGAAACCTCTCTGGCGGGTTTTTGGATCAAAACCAAAGCAGAATATCCCGAGATAGCCGTAAAAGCGCTGAAAACGTTGCTACCATTTCCCACCACGTATCTATGCGAGGCCGGGTTTTCTGCAATGACTGCAACTAAGACCAAATTGCACAATCGACTGGACATTTCAAACACACTGAGGTTGTCACTGTCTTCCATCACCCCCTGATGGAACCTTCTTGTTGCAGGGAAACAAGCACAGGGCTCCCACTGATTATATTCGTAATGCACGTTTAGTTCCATTTGTTCCCATATTTTGTGAAGCATGTTCACACTTGATAGATGTAGCTTCAAGTTGTTCAATTTTCATAGTTCATATTGTTCAATTTTCACTTCTTCAAGTTCACGTTTTTCACATTTTTAAGAGTTCGTTACCTTCACTGTTAACTGGAGCTAGCTCTTTTCAAGTAATGCATGCACAACACATATGGAACATGGAACCCCCGAACCCCGGTCCGTGAAAAAAAAATGGGAATCAAACTGGTCCATGGTACATAAAAGGTTGGGGACCCCTGCTCTAAGCCACTAGGATACGTGTCCTCGGACGTCGCTGACGTGGACCCAGTCACTCCAAACCTCCTGCTGATGGGGCGGCTGGATCCTTCGCTCCCTCAAGTTATGTACCATGACTCAGAGGCACTGAGTCGTGGGCCCTGGAGAGTGTGTCAAGTATTGGATCGCTTCTGGACACAGTTCCTCCGATACTACCTACCTACGCTGCAGATCCGGTCCAAATGGCAAGCCGACACGTCACCACTCCAGCCGGGTACAGTGGCAATGATGGTCGACCCCCAGCTGCCCAGAGCATCTTGGCCTGTGGGTAAAATCACCAGTCTTCCCAGGAGCTGATGGACTAATACGCACCGCGGAGGTCCGTGTCAAGGACCGCACCTACATCAGACCCGTTAGTCGACTCATCAGGCTGCCAGCCATTCCCAAGGATGACGATCAGATGTGAAGAACTGCAAATCCGCCACCGGATTTGGGGGCGGCTGTTGTGAAGATTCGGGACATGGAGTAAATTATACTGCTTAATAGCGCCTCCTGAAGACCTAGCGGAGTATAGCAACAGAATGTTCAAAGATTCAAAGCTCCAACGACACGGAGAGAAGTTAGTAACTGGTGGTGTTAGTTGAGAAGTGTTGTCAGTTGCTGCTGTGTTTGAAAGTACTGTGTGCGTCCATATAAATGTAAGTACCACAGTTAATGTTTAAGGAAATACTAATGCAGAGAATTGTTGTCTTTCAGTTATAATTTTAAGTTGTAGTTTGAATGTGAGTTGAATGGATATCCTGTGGGAAATATCTGTCATCAAGGAAGCTCTGTGCTAAAGACGCTAAGCTAAGCCAATGTTAGTTTGACCTTGATAGCATGCTAAGGCTACTCCAATGTGTCAATGTGGCTGCTAGCAGCTTAGCTCAAATTATGCATAGCCTTAAAAGTTAGGAGTTAACCTTAAAGGTTAGGAGTAATATTGGACACATGCTGATGATGATGTTTATTATTTGGTAAGAAATAGTTACTGATACTGTTACATTCTCACTTGTCATATTGTCTTGTTAGTCCACATTAGCCTTGCTACTGCTTTGCTGGTAGCTAGTGTTGCTGATAGTGTTATTGATAGTGAGCTGTTAAATGCTAGATGCTTAGAATGCTAGATGCTTAAAGCCACAGTGTTGTAATGTAAGAATAACTGGTTATATGTGTGTAACTGATTTAAGCCTTTCTGCTTGTTCGCAGAACCACACACACACACTCACACAAGCACACACAGACACACACAGATGCCAATTGTGTTCCACGCACATCTTTGACTGAAAGAATAAAGAAGTGATTTGAAGATATATGGCCAGCATTCTGACCGGTGCTCACTCAGTGGTTGTAATATAGTAAAGCCAGCACTAATAGCCCAATACACTGTGTCATACTTAAAATGTCTTTGGATTAAATGTCAGTATATGATGACCACGGGGCCTACTGTTTCTCCTTGATTCAGTCACAAGTTCCCAGACAGTTTGATCATTAACATATATGGTTTGATCTTATCACCAGTGCTGGTAGTAATTCACACTCAGCCTAACTCTGAGCTTGTGTCTGAGTACACCTTGCTAGTAAGAACTGTGGCCATGAGCAATAGAAGAGATAAGGCAATACAAAGTTGATTTGAAACTTCCCATTTGCATTTTTGGTTGATATCAGGTATGGAGACAGATGAGGTGACATACTCTGACATCACCATCATCAAAACAGAAAATGCCAACCAGAAAGGAAACAACAGGGGTGAGCAATCATCTGTATTAACCCTTAAAGGTGTAGGTTTTTGAACATTCTAAGTTCCGCAACAATTGAAGGTTCTAAAATTCTATGTTGAATTCAATGAACCCAGATATTCTTTAGAACGTTCATTTCCCAACATTCCCGTCACACCGGTGTGACGGTACTCCTTTAAGGGTTAAAGGCAGTAGTTTGATAAAACAGGGGTCTTATAAAGTTTACTATTCTAATTCTATACTAATATGTTTAAGTATTGCAGAATTTCTGAGAGGAAACATACCCTGTATGACCTATTTGTGTGACCTTTATTTTGCTAAAGTACATCAAGATATGTAGAACAAAAAATTGCTTTACTAAACCTAATTGCCAGTGATGGTATTCTCAACTCTCTGTTGACATGCATTCTGAACTGAAGATGAAGAGGGAGCAAATGTCATCTACTCGCAAGTCAATGTGCTGAAAAATGGTATGTATTAAACATAACACATACCCTGACACACATGCATTCAACATACAACACATGCTGTATGTGAATTAACACCAAATGTGGATTTGAATAAGAATGAGGAAAAAAAATGTCTGTCCTTTTGAGTCCCAGCAAATGATCTGGACCCTGCATCTGACTCCAAACATGACCCTGCTAACTCCTCAAAGTCATATTCAGAAAAAGAGAGCCCTGCATGCACATCTCCTAGAAGCACAGCACTGCTACTGTCTATTTGTGTTCTCCTGTTGGCTGTTGCTGTTACGATGGGAGGGCTCTGTGAGTATGACAATCAAATCTTAGCCTTAACTTTTTAGCCTTAGCATTGAAATATGAACAATTTAACAAATCAAATGTAACAATTGAAACAAAAAAAAATCAATGAGTTTATCAGTTTTTGAGGATAATATTGCTAATTAGTATATTGCTGATCCTGTTCTTTTTGTAGATATTATGAAAGAGGAGAAGTACTCAGGTGAGTGAGCGTGAGAATGAGACACAGAGTATGTGGGCAAGTGGAGGAGAGAGAATAGAGTGAATGTGGAATGGTGGACATCCCAGTTCCAGAAAGTAAAAGTCCTGCCATATATTCTTTCTACCTGTGCACTTAACTTGAAACGTCTGCTCCTGCTCCCAAAATTAAATGGACAAACTCTTTCTGTAGACTTTGTATAAGTCTTTTTTTTTTAAATTAAATTATTTCAGTGTGCGAACTACTCCTCTCTCTCTGGATCAAATACTTGGCAGGACTTTTACTTTCTGAACCCGGGATGTCCACCTCTTGTACCAACACAGGATCACATAATAGATACACTTGATATTAAATGATATTAAGCTACAAATACAATGTTTTCATGTAAAAACTGAGCAGATATTAACAACCATCTGGTCTGACTTCTGCAACAGGTATGAAACAAAATTTGGAAACACTAAATATGCAATATAAAAATATTAGCAATGAGAAAAAGGATGTGGAGACACGACTTTCAGGTAAGAAACATGAACATTCATTAGACACTAATGGCGCAGAGTGCAAATCTAGAATTGTCTAGAAAACAGTATTTTGCCCTTTCCAACTTTCACATAACAATATTGGATAGACACTGTCTTTTGCCCTAGAAACTTTGAAAGAATAGGGGTGAGACAGAGGTGTTTAGTTGGTTGCAGTATGAAATATCACCACTAGATGGCACTAAATCCTAACTAACCTTCAACTAACCTTGACTAACCCCCAATAACATTTTCTAACATATTTCCCTTTAGTGATACAAGTAGAAAAGACAATTTGACACATCCATTGTACTTTAACATATTTGACACATCCATTTACATTAACAGGTGTTAAAGAGCAGTTAGACACACTGAGGATGGAGCACACTAATGTAACTTTGGCTTTGAATGCTACTCAGGCTAACATGTCAGGTGGGGGAGAATACACAAGCACTACATTTCTATAGAAATGTTTATCATGGATTCTTTGCTTAAAAGATCATCTGAAAATTAAATTAGATAACCATAAATTAGATAATTTACCATCACTAAAAGATTTATTTTTGTATTTGCTCAAAGAAATTACAGAGATAATGGAAATGCTGCAGGAGCAGTATGTTAATGCCACTAGTATGACAAGCTCTTTGCAGGCTAACCTTACAGGTAGAATCACACAATCTACAAAAAGTCAGTCACATACAGTAGCTGTATCAAACACTAATGATCAACCACATATCATATTTACCGATCCTGACTAATGTTAAACTAACCAAGACTTACAGTATAAATCATAAACCAGTACTAAGCATAATCTCTCTCTCTCTCTCTCTCTCTCTCTCTCTCTCTCTCTCTCTCTCTCTCTCTGAATTGTCATTTAGTCATTTATGTTTCCCTTTTGTTTTTTGTTTTTGTATAAAGCAAGGACAAACCTCTCCCTTGACTGGAAAGTTCACTGTTATTAGAATATTGAATATTTCTCATGCACATGGATTCATTCATCCTGGCCATCTTGTCAATGCAACACTGTTGATTTATTTTTCTCAACAGAAACTAAAAGGATGTTAGCTGATCAGAAAAACAAAAATGATAATCTCACCAAGGAAATCACAAAACTAATGGCTGAGCTTCCAGGTGAGATTTATTTGTGAGAAATCTGTTTAATTTCAAGCTTTCTGTTTCTGATGCATAGTAAATGAATGAGCATTAGGTCTTTCTCTATTAGGATTTGACAATGCACCAAGAGGATACTTAATAAAACTACCTTTCTTTCTGTCAAAATGACAAGATGTAAAATCAAACAAATATATGTGTTTTGATGGTCATTACTGAGTGGATAATGAACAAATATTTAAATTATTTCAAAACGAGTGAGGTGTGCAGATGCCTGGGAGTACCATAATGGATCATGTTACTACTTCTCCTCTGATATGAAGAACTGGACAGATAGCAAAGATGCCTGTGTGACCATGGGGGGACACCTGGTCATCATAAACAGTGCAACAGAAATGGTATGAAAAATCACTTCCTCAAAAATGTTTTATGTCTCACTATACGACTTTGATAACCATTACATTAAAATGAAATATCTTCATTTAGCTGTAGAAATCAGTTGAGAAATTTGTAGCAATTTACAAAAAGCAATTTACAAAAGATGCACTGAACAAAAATGCTGTTGTGGTAAAACTGTAGCTAGAAATGTGGAGAATGCAATGCAATCAAACATTTTGGACGATATATTGTCACAAGCTGGCAGAATAGGCAACAGTCCGATGTGCGTTTTATTTGGAGACTGTTTTGCGAGACAGAGACTGAGTTTGCTGCTATTCTGGGGATAGGCTACAACATAGCCAATGTACGACTTTAGCCTTTTAATATATTTGCTGCATTAGATCAGTCTTTCTAGAACAGGCAAGGGCTTTCTAGCCTCACGTCAGCAGTGCTGCATCACCCATATAGGCCTACATTAAAACAACCAGCGGATGGTGGGCGGGTGTGGTTTTGAAAATTGGTCAAAAAACTTTGGTGCTGATGGATGATAAGTTTTGCTATGCAGTTATGGTTGAAATAATAGCCCATCAGCGCATCTCTAGTGTGTGTGCCTCTCTCGCTCAGAGGGGAGGGTGAGGCTGAGGGGTCGATCAAACATGGATTCTAAACTCTGTGGTGGATAGGATCTACAATTAGGTGTTAATTAATATTACTAAGCTAGGTCGAAGTACTCCCAGTGCTATTGCGCCACACATTGTAGTTCTCCTGATTTTTACCTTGGAAAATCGCCACGTTTCATGTTGTGTGACCGTAGACATTTTTATCAACTACTCGTGCAACTGTAAGTTGGGAAAACGTGGATGTTTTTGATTACTTCTACGTCTGGCTACGTCTGAGCCCGCTAGCATAGCAACATGCTAACACAGTCGCGCCGCGCACTAGAGCATTTGAGTGCACGTACCGACACGGGAGAGGTATGACTCAACTCGTGAAAGTTAAGGTAAGAACATATATTACTACTGACATTGGGTGGCGTGTTCCTTTAAAGGGACACCAGGCAAGCCTGATGCTTTTTCTCTACGAAACTCCCCCTCGCTCGGTCTGAAGCTCTTTTCCTTTTCTTTGCGTCTTCCGTCAAGGGTTTTCGCTGCTTCTTCGCCGGCTCTGTCATTATACACACGTTTGCAACAATCTCTAGCGTCTTGTTAGCCTGCCTCTGTGCTGTAAACTGATCCTGCTTCGGTCGGCGGGTAGGATACACCGAACTTGCAAGTGGGATATTCTTTCTACAGGCAGTAGGGGCGGGCAAGGGAGCCTTCATTCGCCCCGTAATGAGTCATTTAACCATATACCGACTTACGAAGATGATTAATTAACACGAAAACGTTGCCTGGTGTCCCTTTAAATTAGCCAGTTCATTAAAATACCACTTGTTTGTGCAGATCAGTATTAATGCTTATGCAGTGCACATTGCATGTTAAACAAATTAAGAGGCCCATGTCATGTGTTAAACATGAGGTTGATTGAAAATAGTCATTAACCAATTCCTGTTCTTCCATTGATGACATGGCTAAGGAACAAAATTTACCTCCACAAGAAGGTCATGTTTTCAGTTTGGTTTCTCAGTTTGTCTGTCTGTTTGTGTGTAGGATTACACAAAAAATACTGACACAATTTTCATGAAACTGGTTGGAAAGGACTGGCATAGCCAGCATATCATCTGTTTGTGATAAACAGAAGCAGCAACATTGAAAAAATGCAGAAATTTATTTACAGCAAAGGTAGACCTACATAGATTGTTTCCTGACTGTTGATGCTGTTTATTGTCAGTTTGTAACATCTAGGCGAAGTAGGAAGTTACATTAGGAATCTCTGATCAGTGTAATTGGTAGGGCTGGACCAGTGATTTCAAAGTTAGTGCCCTTCACAATTAAAGTGTTGGAAACGTTTCCCAATTGAGAATCACCAGACTCTATTCACTTCGTGAATGAGTTAGGATTTTTCGGTAACACTTTACAGCTGGGATGGGCAACTTTGATGATAGGGAGGGCCACAAATAGTTCTTGTCACTGTCAGAGGGCCAAATGTGCACATCCACTACTGGCATAAGTAGGACGTCAGGAATCAGGAGAATTAAATATATATTATGTCTGTAAATTTATTTAACCAACATCCATTCATTTCATGTTTTTTTTATACTCAAATGCCATTTTAATATTGCTTCTATTCATTAATGAACTTTTAACATAAACAAAACATATCACACATTCATAACAAACCTTTTTTTCCACTGTAATGGGTAAAAGTGTCTCTGGTAAAAAGTCTTTGTTGTTGGTGTAGTTCCCACTCAAAGTCAAATGTAGGCTAAAATTCCATGACTTTTCCCTCACCAAAATCCTGAATTTCCTTGACCATTTGGGAAATGAAAAGAAATGGCCAAAAACAGGTAGGGCTAACCACAACCACTCAAGCATGTAGTGATGCAAAAAGATAATAACCCAATAAACACCAATGCTGCATGTAAATAAATACTAATGTATTTTGCAGATATCCCAAGTCTTCCGGAAATTCCGGGAGTCTCCCGCATATTGATAATGGCTCCCTGATACCCGCAAATTGACACAATTTCATAATGTACAGAGAGTCTGGCCACTTTCCATTGCCAAGCGTTAACTTCTTTGAAGGCTATTCAAGTTTAAAACTATTGGATCTGCCCAGAGCCACTCTGGATCTGCCATAACCAATCGCTAACGGTTATGACGTATGTCTGGCTCAAACTAGCGCACAACCTCAATGTCATCGTTCTCAGTAGGGTTGGGTATCGTTTGGGTTTTATCCGATACCGGTGCTAAATCGATACTTTTAAAATGGTGCCTGTGCCGAAACGGTGCCTGAACCGGTACTTTGTTTTTAAATTAAAATGGTCTAAAGCATGAATTGCTTTTTTTTTTTTATTGATAAGACAAATTTGAACATGAAATTGAACTGTTATATTCAGTTTACTATCAATATCTCATTGCTCCTACGCATAATACATTTAAATGTTAAAACAGCTTGCCATGGATGCACACACAATGGTCAGGCATGAAAACGGGTCAGGGGTGAAAAAGGTGAGAAGGGCGCGCAAAGAGGGAAATGGCCGCTTCATAGCAAAACAAGCGCGAGTGACACTGTTGCCAATAGTGCATAGCTTCCATGGAGTATGAAGTTGCCTAAAACCAGAGATTTATAAGGAAAACAAACTACAAAATGACTAATTTTTACAAAAAAATACCTTTATTTCTTCTTTTTGGCTTGGGCCATTATTCACATTAGTCTTTGCTATACTGATAAAGTATGCCAATTTGCTTCACCTTTTGTCGACTAGATGGCTCAAACTGCACGTATTCTTCATCAAATTAACTCGCTATGTCTATATTTCTGTCCAATATTGCTAACTTTCACAGCCTATGCTACGTTGCTACACCAATCTCAACGTCTTTTTCTGACAGAAGTTGATAGTTTCAACTAGCCCACCTGTGACATCAATAAGCATCTCTCCTCGCCAGGCTCACATTCCAGCTGACATTTCAGATATCTGTAGTCACACAGAGAGGGAGGCTATTCCAGCGCAAGCGTTCTGTTCGCGTTGCATCCGTGGCAAAAAATTAGCTTCCACTGTTTAATAGGCTAAATGCATAGGGGCAAGTTTTTAATTGGGCTCTTGATGCGTTCTTGCTCCCCCCACACACATACACACACACAATATTTTCTTATCGGATCTGCGTGAACCACAGAAGTCCCCTATTTTGGATTCAAAATGGCGAATTTCGCCGAAAGGTGAGGAGTTTTCATGCCTGAATGGGAAGCTCTGCTTTCAAGTTTACCCAGTGTAAGCGGTTTGCCATAAGGTATGTTAAAACCGCTTGCCATAGAACTTCCAGGTCATGCACAACGGCATTTGCAAGCAAGCTAATCTAACAGGGACTCTACTTTCCAGTTAATTCAGTGTGTTCCCAAATGCTTCAAGAAATTTCATGTCTTCCCCCATAACACGCAATAGTTTTGAACATATTAAAGTTCGCTATTACACTTAAAGTACACTTAAGTACACTTAAAGCCCTGTTTTCAGATTGTTTATGATTAAATAGAACGTTTAAGATTGAAATTTGGACACATGCTGCTGTCCTGAGAATTTTCGGTTTCTGTGGTAGCACCCCCCCACCTCCACAACGCTGCATAGGTGCACTGGAACAATCTTTCTAAAATGCATTAAACTTTCGTTTACAAAGACGTGAAACTCACCGAGTGGTCAGGGGTGTTCACTGATATGTTCACACAAAAATTGCTGCAAAAGATGCTTTCCAACAGGTGTTTTACCATTCGTTGTAAAACTGTGGAGCAATTTTTCCAAACGCCTCACACCCATTCTTCCGTTGAGAGCTTGAATAATAGAAACTCCAGCCCAGTTGGTGGCGATAATGCTCCTTACACCGTACACTTGTCAATTACAAGCAAACCACTGGCCTTTCATTAAATACACAGAAGTAGCAGAAGATCGCTGTCTTGAAGTATTTTGCAGCAGACAGCTAAAAATGGGGCGATTTTGTGCAGTTCCGAATTGCGGGAAAATTTGTGGCATAAAAGTGGTCACAGACTTCCTTTCAACGATCCAGAAAGGCTAAAGTTGTGGCTGGAGTTGCTGGGGTTGGATGTGAGCACATCTGTTGAGGATCTGCAGAAAGCTGATCACCGTGTCTCTGCGGTCAGCATTTTACTGAACTTCGCTGGAGGTCGAAAGAAATCGCCCAAAAAGCTCTTTCGCCTGAGAAATACAGCGGTTCCCACATTACATCTTGGGGCGACAGAGTTGGAAGAACTTGGGGTAAGGTTGACATTTTGTAACATAACGTTTGTAACAGGCGGAAAATGAACTTATTTGTTATGTCCATAACCTGTCATGTTCACATCATAAGCCTAACACTAACCCTAGCCTACATGAATAATTTGGCTACATGATTTGGTACATTTACTATTTTTTTGGCTGTGGAACTTTCATAATGAAAACGTAATGATTCACGTAGGCTATCATTCACATCGTGCAAGTTCCAAGACATTTTAGCATTAACCATGGACGTGACAATAATTTGGATAGCGTAGCCTACGATACCGCGACTGCATAAGACTACAGAAAGAATACAAACAACCCCATATCTGTTTCCGGCGTACCTCACAGCACATCCAATACAAGTCAATGGAGTTAAAAAACTACGATAAAACCTGTTGGAAAGAATCTTTTGCAGCGATTTTTGTGTGAGCATATCAGTGAACACCCTTGACCACTCGGTGAGTTTCGCGTCTTTGTAAACGAAAGTTTAATGTGTTTTAGAAAGATTGTTCCGAGGTCACGTGATGCATTCGGAGTGAGCGGTCGCCTTCAATCGGCCTCCCGCCTTACAGTCAACTATTTATTTTATTGACTCATCAAACCATACATTTTTGTATATATCTCCTTAAGAAGCATGTCCGGAACAGATACTCCGCTTTCCCAACGACATACGTCGAGAGGTCGTCGTCCAGCTGAACTCAAGAAAACACCTGCTGCTGCTAGCTCGGAGATGGGTAAAGATGGCGATGGGCCTGAGGAGAGCCTGGCTAACGCTATTGCCCAAAATGTCATAGAGAAGATTAGCGCCCTTATGGAGCTGAAATTCACCGAGCTTCAGACTGCTTTAAACGGTCTGACTAGTCGCATAGATGATAATAGCAGAAGGATAACTGAGGCGGAGAATCGCGTCTCCAAGAGTGAAAATAGGACACATTCCCTGGAGAGCAAAGTTGCCACTCTTCAAGTGCAGTCTTTGACCGACCGTGCGGCGGACGCTGAAAACCGAAGTCGCAGAGACTACATTCGGATTATTGGTCTGAAAGAAGGGGTTGAGGGGAAACAGGTTGTGAGATTTTTTGAAACCTGGCTTCATGACACACTGGGGCTGGAGACTAAACGTGGGTCCATTAAGATCGACAGGGCTCACAGAGCTCTTGGACGGCGTCTGCCAAACTACAACAGACCATTAATTATCAAACTCCACAACTACAGCGACAAGCAGAGAATTCTCACAGCGGCTAAGGAGAAGGGCGATATCATCTACCAGGACAGCAAGGTCTACATCTGCCAGAACCTATCTGCAGCAGTCAGGGAAGCAAGACGCCAATTCAACGATACATGCGTGAAGCTCCTCAGGAAAAAGATGCGATTTCAGATGCGTTACCCGGCTATGCTCTCCATCACGGTTCGAGGAGAAGAACATTCCTTTAAGACTCCCCAGGAAGCTGAGGAGTTTTTGAGCAGGTGTGATTCTCCAACTGAAGTAACGGACTGATCTCTTTACTGAGGTATCCTTATTTGTAGTTGGCCTTTTGGCCTATGTTTCTTTTAAAATGGGCTACTGTTTCCTAAGTCAAAATCTGAATAGGCTAATTGTTTTTAGTGAATGGTCTTTTCCTAGTAGTCCTTGATGCCATCCTAGCTGCGTTTTTTTATTGGACAGTGCCAAGATAACATTCCATCCGCTGATGCTTTACTTAAAAATTCAGCTAGCTAACAGTTGTATCCAAAACAAAGAAAATGGCGAAGAGAAAAAAAGATGACGACTACAGATCCTTTCAGCATGAATGGACGGAAGAGTTTGCGTTTGTGGAGCTAGCTGGCATGACATCTAATCTCCTTCAGTCGTTCAAAGCACGTTTTGGAGATTTTCGTGAGCACAGTGGTCTTTTCCGATTCATCACTTATCCACACGAGTGCGCACTGGACGCAGCAGAGCTGAGTTACATTCCTGGTGTGTCTATCGGAGAGTTCGAGCTTGAGGTTGCTGATCTGAAGGCCTCAGACATGTGGGTGAATAAGTTCAAGTCCCTGACAGAAGATTTGGAAAAACTTGCACGACAACAAGCAGATCTGGCCAGCCAACACAAGTGGACAGAAATTAAAAATCTTCCACACGCAGACGAGCTGATTGTCAAAACATGGAACGTGCTTCCAGTCACATACCGCAAACTGCAGCGAGTGAGCATTGCTGTATTGACGATGTTTGAATCTACGTATACATGTGAGCAGTCCTTCTCTCATCTAAAACGCATCAAGACCAACCTAAGATCACGTCTGACTGATGACAGCTTCAACGCCTGCATGAAGCTTAACCTCACCGCGTATCAACCAGAAGCTATTAAGAAACTGCAAGGTGGGAAAGCACCCGGCCCAGACTGCTTTGGCCCAGATTTTTATAAAACTTTCAGCAAAATTCTTCTGGGCCCCCTCACAAATATGTACTTAGACTGCTTTGATAAACCTTGCACACATTTCTGTTATTCTGAAGAAAGGAAAGCCCCCTGATGTTTGCGGATCTTACAGGCCAATCAGTCTGATATCTGTTGACAGTAAAGTACTTTCAAAGCTTTTAGCAAAACGCCTTGAAAACCTGCTTCCAATTCTTATAAACCCAGACCAAAAAGGATTTATTCATGGACGCTACTCTTCCAGCAATGTTAGGAGGCTTTTGAATATTGTACAATCTACATTACAGTACAAACAGAAAGCTTCCTTGTCTTCCTTGATGCCGAAAAGGCCTTCGACAGAGTCAAATGGCCCTATTTGTTTGACATAATGGAAAGATTTGGGCTGGGGGGAGACTTTTTAAAATGGACCCAAACAATCAAGCGCCCAGGGCCATTGTTATAACTAATGGTCGCCGCTCTGACCCATTCCCAGTGGCCAGGGGCGTCCGCCAGGCATGCCCATTAAGCCCTCTCCTCTTCGCCTTGAGGTTAGAACAGTTGGCAGAGGTAATTTGCATACTCACTGAAATAAGGGGTGTCTTTTTGGGGGGCAAGGAGCACAAAATTGCGTTATGCGGATGACATTCTTCTGTTTGTTTCATCTCCTGCTCTATCTATTCCTGCTGTTATGGACACCTTTAACCTGTTGTGCATCATTCACTCGTTCAATCACTAATCTCAATGTAAAGTCAATCGTAGCCGAGTCATTGTGCTAGCTACATAGTCATGGCATACACCATTGGAAAGCCCAGAGCCTCAGGATTCATTTGAGACCCGTGTCGACTGAATGAAACCCATCCCGAATGGCTAAAACCTACAACTTGTATCACTAGTCACGCATTAAATGCCCCCACCACCACCGTGTCTCCTCACCTTACAGCCTTTGTGTACATCCCGGGCTTCATACTACTCCAACATGCTTGGTCTCATACTGTTCATAAGAAGCCAGAGAATCTGAATATCCACCGTGTTTTGTCGATATTACGCTGCATAAGATGCATAATTCCACCCAAACAGTACCGCTTTGTTGCTAAAAACAAACGATAACTTTTTCTGACAGAAAACCACATATTTCGTATACTTATCCTATGTATCACCGGGATTCACACCACTCAGCGTGTTCAGGAAGTTCTCCTGAGTAACGTAGACACCAGTGACAACTTTGTGTGACGCACCGTTGTCGAAAACATGTGTTAGAAGCATGATAGCCATGCGAGCTGCCTAATGGACAAGTTAGCTTTGATTGACAATAGCTCTGGCCTATGACAAGCTACGGGGATGGTTCAAAGATAGTCTTGTAGCCAATGAGTAGACCTTCGAACGACGGCGATATGTTACAACCCCCTCCGGTGAGGGGAACTCTGGGAAATCGAGTGCACCTTCAGATTTATTAACGATAGCTTACTAGGTACGAGCGGGCGGCGTCAGAGGAATACAGTCGCATTTTACAGTTGGATCTTTGGAAGAAGAATAAAGAAAACATGCCGAAAAGACAGGCAAAGAAGAAGAATGTGGAGGTCGAACCAGCTGAGGAAAGTACCAGCAGTTTGAGTGAAAGTCGAAAAAAGTGATGAAGAGATAAGTGACATTGAGGAGAGTGAAGTTTCAGAAGACTCTGAAGGATACATGGACTTCTTAGAAGGAAAGGACCCCTGCTTTGAACGGTGAGTAAACACTATATATTTGTAACAGAAACTCGATATATGATATGTTTATGTATATATTTATATTTATTATTTACTTTACATAATTGGGATGTTAGGGTTAGTAGCCAATATGACTGTACAACTCCATTGATTGAGTACATTGCCATGGGTGAGGGGATGCAATCTACCTGTGTGTGTGTGTGTGTGTGTGTGTATATAAGAAAGAGAAAGACAGATATATGGTATGTTTATGTATATATTTATATTTATTATTTACTTTACATAATTGGGATGTTAGGGTTAGTGGCCAATATGACTGTACAACTCCACTGATTGAGTACATTGCCATGGGGGAGGGGATGCAATCTGCCTGTGTGTGTGTGTAGAAGAAAGAGAAAGACACACACACAGGGGGATGGGGGGTGAGAGGGACCTAGGTGTCATGGGGGAGGGGATGCAATCTACCTGTGTGTGTGTGTGTGTGAAAGAGAGACACACACACAGGGGGATGGGGGGTGACGGAGACCTAGGTGTCATGGGGGAGGGGATGCAATCTACCTGTGTGTGTGTGAGAGAGAGAAGTAGGGGGAAGGTGAGTGTCCTGTATTAGTCTGAAGGAGGGGGGGCTAAGCTGACTGATGTGTGTGTGGGGTATAGTTTGTACTGGAGGTGGGAGGAGAGCATGGGCCTGTGGTATTGTGAACATGCAGTCATAGGGGAGGGAATGCAAATGTAGTGTGCATCGAATGTGCTCCTGTGTGTATATGGTTTGATTGTTTTGTCTTTGTTCTCTTCAGTGATAGTGATGACGAATTCAGCGATGAAGACTGGGAGCCGGCTTCAAGGAAGAGAGCAAGAGGAGGGAGTGATGAAGAGGAGTCAGCGGCAGGTCCTTCGTCCTCTACCCCTCAGCGAAGTAAGAAAGCAGCGGGTGCTGCAGGACGAGCAAGGGGGAGAGCAACATCCACCCCAAGAGGCAGAGCCAGGGGTCGTGGTCGTGGTCGTGCCAGAGGCCCAGAGGAACGTGAAGAGGAGGAGGAGCCATGGCTCGGTGAGGACACCGTGGATCCCATGCCCCCACAGCCCACATTTCGGCCAGCAAGGACCCCTGGACCCCAGACAATACCAGGAGTGACATACACAATTTTACAAATATTTCAGTTATTTTTCACAGACTCCATTTTGCGCACACTGGTGCAAAACACAAACAAGTTTGGGTCGATGCATCGCGGCGCAAAGTGGCAAACAGTAACCATGCCAGATATGTTTTCATATCTGGCAATACTTATCTACATGGGACTTGTGCAGGTGGCCAATATCACAGACTACTGGAGACGTGCCAAACTGTATAACCTGTCTTTTCCCCGCTCTGTGATATCCGGCCGCAAGTTCCAGATGATTGCGACCTCCCTTCACATGAGCAATCCAGATGACGACGCAGGTGAATGATGCAAGGCGTGGGACAGCTACCTATGATCGTCTGGCTAAGATCAAGCCCATGTATACAGAGATGCGTGAGGTGTGCAAGGCCAACTTTCATCCCAATCAGCACATCAGTGTTGATGAAAGGATGGTGGCCTCCAAAGCCCGTGTCAGCATGAGGCAGTACATGAAAGACAAACCCTGCAAATGGGGTTATAAACTTTTCGTTCTGGCTGACTCCATCAATGGCTATACATGGGACTTCTTTGTGTAAGTCCCATGTCCTGATAGGGAAAGGCCTCAGCTATGACTCTGTGATGGAGTTGGTCTCCCCACGGCTTCTGGGGACTGGGTATAAATTGTATGTTGACAATTTTTACACTAGCCCCATGCTGTTCCAGGACCTTCTCCAGTCAAAGATCTGGGCCTGTGGAACCATCCGCCTAACAGGAAAGGATTCCCTGCAGGCAGGCCTGGCATGTTAGGAGAAAGGCAGTCCCAGAGGCACCATCAGATGGATTAGGAAAGATCCTTTGTTGTTTGTGCAATGGAGGGACACACGGGATGTCCAGATGTGTTCAACAATCCACCAGGGACATGGAGGCTTAGACTGTCCAGAGGAGGGTGAAGGGTGCGGATGGGAAGTGGTCCGTGGAGAACCTGCCAGTTCCACCTGCAGTAAAAGACTACAACCGGCACATGGGTGGAGTCGACCTATCAGACGCCCTGATAGGTTATTACAACGTCCTCCATAAAACAAAGAAGTGGTACAAGACCCTGTTTTATCACTTTGTGGACATTGCAATTGTCAATGCATTCATTATTCACAAGGAGATTGCCAAAGCCAAGGGTGACAAACCATTCACACAGAAGGCTTTCCGGGAGAATCTTGTGCTCCAACTTGCTGAAGCTGGCTCACCCACCACTGTGCAGCAGCCTCCATCTGCACCTGCATCTGGTATGCATCTCCCCATTTATCTTGGGACAGATGCCACTCAGGGTCAGCAAGAGGTGCACGGTTTGCCAGCTCAAGACACCAATTTCCTGTGAGACTTGTGACAAGCCAGTTTGTTTTGTTTCAACCAGGAACTGTTACAGAGACTGGCATCACAGCCAACCCTAAACATAGACTGCAACACCCTCCCCCCCCCACAAAAAAAAAGTCACTTTACATGTTTCCCTGTAAAGTGTTTACACTGCCATTTGTAAATAGTTTTCTATGAGCCCTTTGTAAATAGTTTTTCTACACTTATTATTCCTATTCTTATTCTATTCATATTATTATTTTTGTGTGTTCTACTGTGCACTTTATTGCATTCTATTGTGCCAAATGTAAATAGTTTCCCTCATATTTTGTTTTACTTATGTTTGCACTGAAGCCATTTTGCTGCTCTTCACCTTTTTTCATATTTGCCTTTTACAAATGTTTGCACTATTACAAATTTACTTTTACAAATACAAATTTGCACTATATCACATTGTTTGTCATTTTTTTTATTGAAATTCTTGAGGCGTTTTGGCAAAAGTAGAGTTTTGTGTGAAGTAATACCTCTGTAAAACAGTACCACAGCCCTCTCTGACTGAGCCAGATGCAACCCCTGGGTGTCAGCTTTCATTTGAGACCAAGATCATGATTCTAGGCCAAGGGTTCTTCTGTTATTAGACTTTATTTGGAGTATGCGTTTTGGGTAACCAAAGGTCCCTTGAAAGTCCCTTTAGAGGTCCCTTTTGGAGTCTCCAAAAGGACACTGAGCAAAACGCATATGCATTTCCACACAAAAATGGCTCTAAAGGGGTCATACTTCATTGTACAAACATTTCCTTTGATATTTATCTTCACAACACCTGGGAGTGGGCCCCTGATGTGTTTCAATGGCAATATAAGGGACTTTCACATCTGAAATGTGGCCATTTCCAGGGATTTACATAACCGCCTGAAAGAAAAATCAATATTCCAGCTACTGTAGCACTTTGATAGTACATAACAGAGTCATTCTGACAGTTTCTAAAAATTCTACAAGGTCTCAGCTTTCAGGGGATACCAGGCATTTGATGATAGGTCACAGTATGAGGACACAGGAGCTATTACAGTAGACTCTGTGCCATTTCGGGCAAAATCCCCAAAATAGGCCAATATGCACATCAGGTTAATGAGTTCAGTATTTTATCTGGCTATAAAATCAATTTTAATAAATCTGAGGCTATGCCACTTGGCCGCTTGGTTAAATCTGATATCTCATCTGACTTCCCATTTACATGGTCGGCTTCTGGGTTCACTTACTTGGGAGTCAAGATTCCCCCCGTTCTGAAGGACCTTTGGAAATTAAACTTTGCCCCCATCCTTGTTGCAGTTCAAAAAGACCTTGAGCGTTGGCACAATCTTCCTATATCGTTATTTGGGCGAATTAGTCTCATCAAAATGAATCCACTTCCCCGGCTGCTTTATCCCTTACAGATGCTCCCTCTGTACTTAACCAAAAAAGCCAACAGGGACCTTGAGCAGGCAGTCTCCAAGTTCATATGGCAAGACAAAAAACCCAGGCTGAGGTTTAAGATACTTCAGCTCCCAACAGATATGGGTGGTCGAGCATTACCCAATTTGATTTCTTATAACTGGGCCTGTCATGCCCGCCACCTTTGGTCCTGGTTACAATCTTTTTTTTGAGGGCAAAGCTTGTGTTGACTCCTGGGCTTTTGATCCACTCCACCCATGGAGCCTGGCTACCTGTAATGCGAGTAAAATTAACCCTGAGGCTAAAACAACCCCATAATTTATAATACCATTCAAATCTGGCGTGACATCTCTAAATACCTTGGGATATGCCACTTGTTTAAAGACAACACCCTTATGTCCTTTCAGCAGCTACAGGATATATTTGGATATATATTCCCAAATCAAACTTCTTTGGCTACTTGCAGCTAAGACATTTTATTTCCTCCCTTACGAATTTCCCCCCTTCCACTTCTCATTTTAATGATCCAGAAACATTTTTTTCAGAACCGTAAACATTTCAAACAGTTTATCTCAGCTTTCTATTCCCTGCTGCTTTCCAGTGATACTTATGAGCTACCCAACATCTCTCGCAAATGGGAGAGTGATTTAGGCATTGAATTTATTGAGGATGATTGGAAGGAGGCGATTGATGTCATCAGATCAGCATCTACCTGCAATAGACTAAGGGAGACTCAATATAAGATATTACATAGGTTACATATCACTCCAGTAATATTGCATAAAATAGATCGCTCATTTTCTCCTCTCTGCACAAAGTGCAATTCAGAAAGAGGGACCTATTTTCATTATTTTTGGGAGTGCAAGTTTATTTCAAGATACTGGACTCAGATTGCCAAAATTATTAGTGAAATACTTGGAATTGAGATTAAAAAAGACCCCATTGTTTTCCTGGTTGGGATCCCATCTAAGGTATTACAGCTCCCTGCACCAAGATATGTGCTGCTGGAGAAGCTCTTACTAGCAGCACGAAAGTGCATCTTACTAAACTGGATTAAAATGCACCCACCTACTGTTACCGCATGGTACATGGTGTATATATATATATTTTTTTTTTTTTTTTTTTTTTAATTTGCTTATTTGTGTTTTCTATGTATTACTTTGTAACTGCTGTCCTGTGGGTGGGGGTGGGTAAGGATGTTGTGTATTGTGTATGTTGTCTGCTTGTTTTGCTGTTTATTGGTAAAAACAATAAAAAGTATGTCAAAAAAAAGAAAGATTGTTCCAGTGCACCTATGCAGCGTTGTGGAGGTGGGGGGATGCTACCACAGAAACCGAAAATTCTCAGGACAGCAGCATGTGTCCAATTTCAATCTTAAACGTTCTATTTAATCATAAACTATCTAAAAAAAAGGGCTTTAAAGGAGAATTCCACTGTGTTATTGACCTAAAGTGTGTTGAAACATGGTACCGAGTGTGAACGTATGTCTCATAGCTCACCTTGACGATAAGTCGAGCGACGAGTACGAACAAACAGGTATGATAAGGGATCAGATTCCAAACATAATTCAGTGGAAATGCATGGATTCAGTTGCTTCCAGTAGCCCCAACTGGAATCCATGCATTTCCACGGAATTATTATGACCGCCGCGCAGCGAAGCGGCGGTCATATACAGTAGGTTTAGTAAGATTTTTTTTTTTTCTTTGTCGCATGTCCAAATTTTTCATCAAGGATTCCCGGGACACTGTAAGACCGGGGTACACGAAACTTGGTGGGCATGTAACCCCACATGGATAGCATGGAACCATCGTTTTTCGTTTTGATCTGTAGCCCCCCTCCGCTGGACTGGACCCCCCGAAAGGAGGGTAAGGCAGACACAGTTTGTGAATATCTCGAGAACCGTAGGGTTTAGGAGGACCATTTTTTTTTGGATGTTGATCTCAAGGGGCTATGTCAACCCATTCCATAACCACTCATTTCATGTATAGCACCACCTAGTTAAACACAAAAAAGTAAAAATGAGGTGTTGTAATCGCAGGTATCTGTGACCTAACATAGTCAAAACTGCACGAAATTGGAAGTGTAGGATCATTATGACACCCTCTGAATGCATGCCAAGTTTCGTGGAATTCCGCTCATGGGGGGCCACACAATAAATTAATTTATGTTACTATACAACAACTGGCCTGTAGGTGGCCGGAGACTGTTTTCTGTGAATATCTCAAGAACCGTAGGGCCTAGGAGGTCCACCTTTTTTTTCGAATGTTGGTCTTAAGAGGACATGTCAACCCATCCCATTACCACTTATTTCATGTATAGCGCCACCTAGTTAAAAATTAAAAAGCAAAAAATTAGGTGTTTCTTGAGAACTATCTTGAGAACCGTAGGGCCTAGGATGATCAATTTTTTCTGTATGTTTGCCTCCAGGGTCATCTTAACACATTCCATGTGCACACATGTGCATAAACAGATACACATGCACACACATACTTTAACAGTAATCATACCTATGACACATACTCACACAGTAGACATATGTACGCATGCATGCACATGCACAAACACAGGCATATACAGTACGCAGGCACACACACAAGCACGCACACCCACACACACACATAAACATAAACATGTACATGCACACAATTCCAGAATTTCTCAGAATTATGAACAGGCAAGATGGGGGTGGCGTTGTATAAAATTAATTTTACATGTGAAATCTATGAACTAATCATGTTTTGGTACTTGTTGTCTAGCAGATACCAGTGAGAATTGGGTGTGGATAATGCAATTTAGTGAGACAGTTAGAATCATATAGGCCTTTCAGCGTGATTTATTTTTGTGGAAAAAATGTGCTGGACTGGGCAGCGGTCATATTTTGTACCGCTCTGCGGTACATCTAGTTTTTGGAATCTGATCCCTTATCATACCTGTTTGTACTCGTCGCTCGAATTATCGTGTCTAAATTCAAGATGGCGCTGAACGGTAAAATTCCTTAACTCGTTGAGTGCCCTCCTTCCCATGCGTTGAGTGCCAAAAACGTAATATTACGTTTTTAGTTTTTTTTTTTTTTTAAATTAGGAAACTAAACACTCTAACACACCTTATATGTGATTTGGGAACTCTGTGATGAATGGAAATGAAATATATGACGATCGTGAAACTCATGAAAACGCACAATCTGGACATTTTATCATAACTCGGTTGCCGCTTTGGGTCGAATCAGTGACGCATGCACGTCATCTCTAAACCAGGCCATTTTCGTGGGTCTATCACTAGGTGGCAGTCTCGCCAGGTCTCGCTGATCACTTCCCGGAAAGTTTACAGGTAACACTTAATATTTCATGAAAGACATTATATCTCCATTTCTAGAAAAAAACAGCTATTTTGATGAAAACTAGCCAGTTTAGCTTGGGATTTCTCAGGAACAGAGGCATGTAGAAATACACGGTTTGCACCCACCGAGAGCTTAAAGTCTCACCTTTTAATCGAGCTATTGTATGTGTTCATAGCTATAACACAGAATATGCTGTGGCTGTACAAAAATCATCAACAATGGTCTAGATTGCTTGCACTCTAGGACAAAGCTCCCGAAAACAGCTTGGCATTCAATGAGTTATATAGAGATTACAGACAAAGTAACCTTATATGCCTTACAGAGACTTGGCTGAAAAAAGACACACCTGACCCAAATCTTCCTGGTTATACATTGATAAGGGCAGACAGAGACCAACTTTCACGGAAATCATAGGCGGTGGCTTGTGCGTGTTTTTCGATAAGCGATGGACTTCACAGTATACTATCCGGGAGACAGTCTGTACACGCGACTACGAAATCCTGGTGGTGTCTTTCCGTCCTTTTTATCTACCAAGAGAATTTGGTCAGATCACCATTATTTTAACCTACGTTCCTGGACCTGACTTCGAGGGGGCGGCGTCCAAAATTGCGATAGCTATAACAATGCACTTGGTCGATCAGCTGATCAGCCGGTTTTTATCCTTGGGGATTTAAATCTGTGTGACCTGTCGAATCATTTGCCAACATTACAAAAATACGTGGACTGCCCCACACGTCAAAACACGTATCTTGGATAAATGCTTTGGCAATATACAGGATACTTACAAGTCCATCTGTAGGCCTGCCCTGGGAAAATCCGATCACAATGTTGTATGCTACACCTCCTACCACGGTACAGAGCGAAATTGAAGCGCGAAAAGCCAGTGACAAAGGACATCCAAATATGGACTGATGACTGTAAGGAGGAACTGAGAGACTGTCAGGACGAAACGGACTGGCAGATCTTTTTTGACTCTTGCATAGACCCTCACAAACTGACTGGGGGCGGACCTGGACACTTTGAGGCCCAAGGCAAAGGATCCCGAGGCCCCTCCGAGCACAGGGCTTTTTTTTAACGATTTCAACTCGCTCTGCATCTCTTACGGTGTCTGGCCATAACGCAGGGTCGTCACTGATAACTGTAGTGCTAGTTATCGTGTTAGGGCTACTCACGTTACTGATTTCGTTTGCACCCAAAGTTGCTGCTACTGAAATGGTGTCCGTAGCAGCACCACCAGCACCAGTGCGGACTTCGGCAGTGACAGTGACTTGTCCCTCACAACTGTTTCACTTAGATCAACATCATAATCATCATCATCAGTGGAAGAATATGTAGTGCAAGTTTGAGTTGCCGGTGGTGGTGCATCGCTGCTGCTGCAGCTAGCATTAGCTACACCACCCAGCTCAGCAGATGTTGTTGCATCACTATCCAAATTACTTTCTTCTGTGGAAGAATTCTTCGACTGGAAGAAGTTGGTTAATTTAGGCAATTTCTTTCTAAATTCTTCCTCCTCCCTTTTTCTTTTATCACTTCCACTCTGGAAACGTTTCATGGCTGCTGTCAATCGCTCAACTCCACACCTCACCAAGACCTCGTTCAGACCAGCTAGTTGCTGTTATGGTGACAGGAAGCGGACCTGCAGTCATTTGATTTTATGATGAGTTTATGAGCAATCATGAGGCAATTTTTTTTTTTCTAAATCCTTATTATGGATTAGAATATATTGTTTGGATGCGGTGATCATTTATTAAAAATGGCCGAGGCCCCAGGCAATTTCCTGACCATGCCTAATGGCAGGTCCGCCCCTGGTGACAGTAATATCATTCAGACCAAGACTATTAGAATTTTCCCTAACAACAAAACATGGATAACTAGTGATTTAAAAGTATGCATAAACGAGAAAAAAACGTGCGTTTGCACAGGGACATGCAGATCTTGTAAGGGGAAAAAGATGTGAACTAAGGGCCAAACTACAGAAAGCAAGGTTGGACTATAAAAATAAGGTGGAGAGGCGTTTTTGCACTGGCAATGCCAAAGCTGCTTGGGTTGGGTTAAATCAGATGATGGGTAGAGAAACCAAGCAAAGGAGTGCTCCCACAGGCCTGTCCCCTTCCCTATCATTTGCTGAGAGGGATGAAGTGTGTAACTCTATCCCAACATATAGTCCAATCATCCTGACAGAACATGAAGTTGTTGCAAGTCTGGCCTGCATTAAACCTAATAAAGCTGCTGGTCCTGATGGCTTAAGGGGCAAGGTGCTTAAATTCTGTTCTCACCAGTTAAAGGGGATGTTAAGTTTATTCCAAGTACTGCTCCAGACATCTACAGTTCCCAATACATGGAAGCTGTCAAACATTGTACCCATCCCTAAAAAACCTGGTGCAACAGAACTGAATGATTTTAGACCTATTGCACTCACCTCCATTTTATGCAAATGTATGGAAAGGGTGGTGAGCAGGCACATAACAACCACTGTATCCAACACATTAGATCACCTACAGTTTGCATATAAATCCCAAAGGGGCACAGATGATGCTACTGTAACACTGTTTAACACCCTTGCCAAACATTTATAAGTTTCATCTCATTATGCATGAGTATTGTTCATAGACTTTACATCTGCTTTTAATTCTATGCAAATTCATATTCTACTGCAGAGGCTTGTGTACCTGGGGGTTAATGGTGGGATAATTCAGTGGGTTAGACACTTTCTATCTGACCACCCCCAAAGAGTTATCCTTGGAAATGTCATGTCAGACTTGAGCACACTGAATACTGGGGCACCTCAGGGTACCATATTGTCACCCTTGCTTTTCTCTATTTACACTAATGAGTTTAGGATACAAGGGGAATATTTTAGACTGTTTAAATATGCAAATGACATGGCTCTGATTGGTCTATTAAGAAGGGGAGACTTGGAGAGAGAACAAGCCTATATCCACCATGCAACATCTCTTCAACATTGGTGCCAGAGTAGCTTTTTAGAAATAAATGTCACAAAGACAAAAGAACTCATTCTGCAAAATGATAAGGGCCAGCCACTTCCAGTTATCATAAAGGGGCAAGCAGTTGAATGTGTGTCTGATTTTAAATATCTGGGGACTTTTATAGAGAGGAAATTGACGTTTAGGGAAAACACTGAGTTTATTTTTAAAAAGTGCTCCCAGCGCCTTTACCTAATTCGGAGGCTTAATAACTTTGGTGTCAATAAGGACATCCTCCAAATAGTGTATAAAAAACTAGTTGAGAGCATTTTGTCCTTTAATATGATTATGTGGTATGGTAACCTAAATGCCAAGTGGAGAAGCAAACTTCAGAAAATGGTGAACATGGCCTCAAAGATTATAGGAAAGCCACAAAAGCAACTGAGCATAATCTACGAAGAGAACACCTTAAGTAAAGTCAGAAAAATCATCAGTGACCCCTCCCATCCATTATACAGTGAATTTGAACTTCTCCCCTCAGGCAGGCGCTATACGGTGCCTAACGCCAGTACGAATATCTTTAGAAATTATTTTGTCCCCAATGGTATCAGGGCAATAAACAGTGCAGGGACTCTTACTGGAAGTACTTCAGTTATTTTTAGTCATTTATTTATTATATTTATTAGCTAGCCTAGCATGCATATGTTCTTAGGCCTACTTATTTATTGACTGGTATTTATTGACTGGCCAGGCTTGTTTGTATTTTATATGATATGCAGTGCTTATGAAACTGAATGTGTGATGCTTGTCTGTCCTGTGTGCTGTATGGTAAAACTAAAGACGAATTTCCACTTTGTGGATAATAATGTTTTCGTATTACAGTTAGAATTCATCACTGTCTCAACTGCAGATCAAATCTCTGAATAATTTTGGCAATGTTCGGAAGTATTTGTAATTTGTCAATATTTATGCGTTTCTGAATGCTGTATTCACCCCTAATCTCAATGCACGCCCACGCAAACCTAAAGAACCACTTTAAGTTTATGCTGCTGAACTGACTTCACTGGTGGCATTTTCTGACTGGATTAGACTCATCGCTCCAGCTCAAAATCTATGAGCATGGCACTTTGACTCTGGAGGCTGCTCTTAAAGTTACAACACAGTGTGAAAGAGATCAGTTAGTTCTTAGCATAGCCTCTCCCTCTTCAGTCATGCCAGTGACTATTGATCACACCACCTCATCAAGTCTTGCTTCAGCACTTTTGCTAAATGAACAGAGCTATTGCTGAGCTTCAAGCTGATTTCAAGGCCTTACGTCACATTCAAGACATCCAATGACAGACTGGATCAACTTTCACGGCAGTTCTCTAGTCTTCGTCAAGAGGTGTCAGGGATTCTGCATCCACAACATCACGCCTGTGCAACTGATTACACCACCCGACACGCCAGTCGCAACCCACCAAGTGATGTCCACTTTCAACGCTGCTCATCAGACATCTTTCTATCCTGCACATCACCAAAATGTCCCATATCCTGTGTCCTCCTCCTCGATGCCATTCTGCAGGATAATGGAAGAGCCGTTCTGCCTGCTGATGATGCCTACCACATAGCCACATAGCCCATTGTCACTACAAACAAACTACATGCTCAGATTCTCATCCACCTCCACTTCCTTATAGCCATTCCCAACAATACCATAGGTCTCCCACCTGGTGTGTTCACTTCTCCACAGACACAAATGATCAGGGAAACTACTAGACAAATACTTCCCTTTCATCAAGGGTCCACATTAATGCACAATGCCCCCTACAGAACCACATGCATTGGTAGACACAAGCTCTGGCCTCTCTTCGATTACAGATGACTGCCATAAATCCATATAAGCCTTATCCACTCAGCCCATAAGTAATTAAATTACCTTCAGTCACTGGATGTTTACTAGACATCTAGTCTCTGCATCTGTACACACAATCACTGCATCTGTACATACAGTATGAGTGATGTCACATTGCCCCATATTTTTCATGTTTTTCGCACAGGTATTTATCCGGTAATTTTGGGATGGGACTTTCTCACAAAATACCATGTGACAATGAATCTGCCCCAGGGATGCCTACAACACAGAGGTCCCCTATCACAACTTCATTCTCTTCAGGTTGCAGCTTTAACCGTCTCCTCTGTAACTGTCCCACTTAAATGGCATTGCCCATCTCTGTGACAGGCAGTGCTGTCCCTGTCATTCACTCAGACACATATATATGTATTTTAGAACCATAAACCCACAGGGAATTTGCCTGTTGCTAGAACATTAACCTCCATCAAGGGTGGTGTCATTGTTGTTGTCCTATTAGTTAGCGCATCTTCAACGCACGTGTAGTGTTTAATAAACAGTATACTTTACTTGTAATGACCAAGTTAGGTGAAATAGGAATTCTTAGTAGTGTACTGTAAGTACACTACAATAAATAAGCATTTGTTTGCACAACTGGCAATTCCTATTCCAAATTAGTCTGTTATTTCAAGGGCTAAATAAGAGGTTTAAGTGTAGGGACCCTTAGCAAGCTGCTGGTTTGGTGCTCTTTTGAACAAAATTACTGGTTAAAAAATGCTATTTGGGAAGCGTTTCGCTCATGACCCTTAGCTAATCCACTGTTTGTGATTTGGGGCTATAGCGTATACCGGAGCACGCTCTGTAGTGGTTGATCAATGTTTTAATGCAGAAAAACACCCTGTGGTCAATTTTCGCTGGAGTTACACTTTAAGCAACATTAACAAACTAACTTTACAGTGTAGCACAAACTTCAGCAATTCAAGTATAGTTTACTTGATTGTTTACTTTTCCACCTCAAAATTAAGTAACACTCATTTTAGGCAAGTAATCTCAACAAAAGACAAAAACCTAATTTTGTGCGACTGACTGGGGCACCTGCACTGTACGTCGGCAACCCGAGTTCGATTCCCACCCTGTGGTCCTTTCCGGATCCCATCTCTCTTCCACTCACTTCTTGTCACTCTGCACTCTATCTCATTAAAGGCATAAAAAAACAAAAAATACATATACTTTAACTTAAATCTCAAAAATAATTTCAAGTTTTTAGCCTGAAATTGCACTGTGCCTATTTACAAGGGCATTGTTCCCACCCCTCCATCAAATGTTGGACCGCTATAGAAAGCTGAGAACCTCTAGCTTTTGTAGGAAACAGTCAAAATAAATGTGTGATGTACTCACAAAGAGTTACAGAGGCTAGAATATAGTTTTTTCTTTCTGCCGGATTACAAGCATCTCTGAACTGACCACATTTCAGCCCTCTAGGTCACTTGATATCACTTAGAAATACAACTGAGCCCTAGCACCAGGTCTTGTGAAGTTGTGTGCAAAAGTAGATCAATATAGAATGAAAATATGAGTGCTTCAGACTATTATTTGCCAAGGTATGCTCATGCGTTTTGTAAAATGCCTATGGAAACTCCCCATAGGACTTTTTGTTATCCAAAAGGCATACTGACAATCAAATGCTTACTGCACATGAACCCCTTTGTGTAGAAGCATAATCCTGGTCTCAAATGAAAGGTAACACTTTGAGGTTTCTTGTAAAACTACTTAGAACTTTGAACTATTTAGATTGTATGTCAGGTGTTCTGATATAGACTGACTACACAAAATATGGAATAATTACAAAAAAGTCTCTATTTTTGCATGCAACATGAAGATTCAATTTCTATGGATTCTTGTGAATATTTCGGTACCCAATTTGTTGCATCTACTTACAGTATTGTGGCAGAAGTCAGGGTAGCACCAAAAGTGGAGGGGGGGGGGGCATTTTGGATCAAATTTAATTGAGACATAATACGATTAATCTGAGAATGTAAAGCACTATACAGATTGTACATGCAAAAGGTTGTCATTTTTGGATTCCCAAGAGTCAAAGCTTTGAAATGGTGTAGAACATTACTATGCTACATAGCAATATGGTGCATACAATTGATTTAGAATGTTGGGGGGAGGTGGGGGAGGGGGGTAACTGTCCTGCCGGCAGGACACTGAATTCTACTTACTAGAAAATTTTAAGTACAGAAAGCTATTATGTTTTACAGTAAATGTCATATACAGGCCCGTATTACAGTTTGTTTCTGCAATACGGCCTTAAGCAATTTTTTTGTAACTATTGGCTATTTTTGCAAAACTCTACACACAAATAGGAAAACCTTTCACCAAATCAGCAAAACATTGTAGTTCTTTTGCAAAAGCTAACACACCTTGCTTAACTCTTCACACCTTCGTAAAAATTGTGTTTTCTTATCAAACAGTAAGCACAAGCCATCACAATAATAAGCACACAATGTGCCATCTACACACTGATGGTATGAATAAAAAACACATCTGGCTTTTGCTTTCTCTGTGCACAAGGTAGGCTATGTCAGTTTGAGGTCTAATTTTGTCATAGTTCTGTAAACATACAGGGATCCAAACTTCAAGTATTGGTGTTTATTTACACACATCAAAACAAACACAAGTGTTTTTCCAAGTCAAAACACAAAATAGCAATTTCACTGAGAGAAAAAAAAAATCAGTTTACATCGTGTCGTCTCTCAAAATTGTGTCTACTGTACATCACCTTGCAATGTCCTCTAGTCCAAGGCACCGGGGAAAATATATTCTGGAATGCCGTATCCAGGCCTGGCATGATGCCTGGTCAATATCCCCACATGTAGACTGATTTTTTTGCCTGTAAAAGGGCTATTTCTTACTCTTCTTACCCTTCCTCTTCTCCTTCCTCTTGCTCCTCCTTGTCCTCTTCCTCTAACTTCACCTCCTTGTCCTTGTCGTCCTCTCCCTCTCGCTTCTTCACCTCTGCGTCCTCTTCCTCCTACTTCTTCACCTCCACGTCCTCTTCCTAGGCCTCCTCCAATTCTCACTCTTCCTGCTCCCTCCATTGTACTCCACACGGACAGCTTACTGTACCTGTGGCTTATTTACACTGCTTAGGCTGATTGCAAAGTGAACTAATTATAAAAAAGTTTTCATGATGTGACAGTGTGCCAGACAGTTGGCAAAATAGTGTAAATAATAGGCATACATGTGTATAGTTTTGCTAGGAGTGTTGATAATTTGGAAATTGAGTGTAAAGCAGTGAGTTGTGTTCACAGTTCTGCAAATATAGTGCTGTGCAGTGGATTGTAACCTACCTACAGTTTTGCTACAAGTTTGTGTTACAAAATTGCAAACTGAGTCCAAAGCAGTGTTTGTGCTTTTAGTTTGGCAAACTCAGTGAGTGGTTTTGCTATACAAATTAATAGTTTTAGAAATTATGCTAGAAGAATCACGGTTAGGGTTTAAGCATTCAGAAAAAACTGTAAGACAACGTGGTGCCCCTGGGCACTAAACCTCAAAGTGCACTATATTCAGATGTCTCAATTCAAAATGTTGAATTCGAAAAAGCTACATAATATACTGTAGGCTTAAATGTCACTCGGACAGACCGACAGAATATCGCCTGCTGTAGTTTTAGTGGTCACCTTGCTATTTTAAAATTGTATCAGGTAGCTTAGTTGACTTTACATTCTCCTATGTGGGTTTAACACTTCAGCCATTTGGAACAGAAGAACAAACCAGAATAGGCCTGTTTAGTAGGCCTAAGCAGGATTTGATGGCCGCATTCCTACACTTATAAAATGCAATTCAATGTGGAAGTAATCTAAGTATTCAGAATACGTTACTCAGATTGAGTAACGTAACGAATACGTTACAAATTACATTTTTGGGCATGTATTCTGTAATGTAATACGTTTTGAAAGTAAACCTCCCAACACTGTATACGTGCTACAATTCCGTTAACACTGTCTTGTGGCATTAGTTTACATTCTCATTCCTCTTGATGAAGAAGAAGCAGGCATGTCAATGTTACGCTTTTAAGGAAGAGGCAAAACCTAAACCTCCCAACACAGAAGATAAGACAGAATATGCACTTTTTGGGACCATTTGGTGACAACAGCTTCAGACTTTGTGGTCCCACAAAATATCTGCAGCAGGGCTATTCCGTTCCTCCCGAACACTGTCTGTGTGTAAGAGTTGCTTGAAAGGGAATTAGTTTACATTCTCAGTTCCTGATTGGTTGATGAAGAAGACGCAGGCATGTCAATGTTACTTCTCTCTTGCTAGCCAAATAAAATTAAGGAAGAGGCAAAACCTACACTGTCAACAATTTTAGTAGTGGCAGAGGAAAACTCAGATTCAGTCAGATTGTAAGACAGAAGATAAGACAGAATATGCACCGGCAGGGCAGGCTTGTCGCTGGTCAATGGACCGTTTGGGTTGAGGGATTTGAAGAATGAAAGAGATTTGAGCAAGGAGCTGGGCATTTTTCTTATGTTTCTCACATTTATTTTGAAAATAAATGAGCAAATGTACACCTCAGCATTTTGAGAGTTTTTTTTTCTTAAATCCATATTGCCCTGATCAGATCATGATGGAATAGCCACTGTGTTTCCTCATTAAGTGTGAAGATAACTAATTAGACTGATATTTTTCACATCAGGATATCCTAAGGAATAAGGGAGAGTTTTGGATTGGTCTAAGTCAGGCTCAGCCAGGGGGCAGATGGTATTGGGTGGACAACACAAACCTCATAACCTCAAGGTTGGTACAGTCAAAATGTTTACCCTTGTCTTTTGACTATTTTATTGAAAGTGTCATTTAATTGGTTAGATTCTTACAGATTTATAAACAAAGCAACAAACTTAATATCTGACATGATGACTCTTGTTTTGATATAGTAATATTACAGGCTATGATTTCCATTTATCACGTTTATTAGCTCTCTTGACTGTTTTCTCTTCATCCAGATTTTGGCATACAAACCAGCCAGATAACGGTGGAGAAGATATTGGAGTTTATGGAAGAAGAATGTGCCATGGTTTTTTTGTCAGGGGATGGAATGATAACAGCTGTAGTAAATCTTTGAAAAGAATTTGTGAAAGTAAAAGCTGTAGGGGCTGAATTGAAATTAATACAACCACATTCATTCACTACATCAATACCGGTTTTAAAGGAAAATTCTGGCAATTTTTCACATAGATCTGTGTTTCGCGAGGTCATGAGTACTGTCGAGCTGAAACTCAGTTTTCCCCCTGTACCGACAGTACTTGGTGACCTCGCAAAACAGATATCTGTGTGAAAAATGGCTGGAATTCTCCTTTAATTGTGTGGCGTGTAAAGTCAAAGCAACACAGTCAAAGATATAAAGACATGTTAAAGATACGGTATTTGGATTATGTCAGTGATTCTTAAACTAGGGGTCGCCAAAAACTTTATTATTATTTTCTGTATTCAGTCTGAAATTATTATTATTAGGTGAAACAAAGGGAAATATTTGCCTTTTCTGCCTTTTTCTTATTTACACGCAGTTAAGAGAAGAGAGAGAAATGTTTTCGTCTTTCAACGAGATCTGGTTCAGCCTATGGGCTACTGGTCCGCTGATAGAAACAATCTGCTCCCACAATGCAAACTCAACTTGTTCCTGCTATTTTAAGTAAAACAAAACAAAAAACATAGGTAGCCTACTAGCCAAAATGGACAGGTGGCTGCTTAAACTACTCCGTGATCCTCAGATGGGACAAGTCTACAGGCCGGTGAGAATAAAAAAGAACAAACGGCGCGTCGGCTTTATCAGAAAGAATTTTTGAAATATGCATTCACTTGCCAAGTTAAAGATAACCTCGACCACCCACAATGTGTGATTTGCGGCGATGTTCTGGCGAATGAGAGCTTAAAACCTGTCAAAATGAAACGACATCTCAAAATACAGATGTCGGCTCAGCACCGTGGAGGAAAATCTCTGTGTCGCCATATGCAGCATTCCTCCTAGAATTAACTTGCTATGTTCACGGAAGCATGCCCACCCTTCCCATTGAAATTGTTAAAGATAGTAAACCAGAAAAGGGAAATAAAAAAATACTGTTATTGTTATCGCCATAAATATAATTAATGTAACGTTGTAGGCCTAATGCTGGTATGTGTGTGTGTGCTTGCTTGTTATAATAGCGTGCCCCTACGCATTTATAGCTCTGATCTGATATGGCGGCAGCCTACACTTGTTTAATCGTGATTGTTTGGTTTTCTCGGTTCTTGTTCATATGGAGTAAATAAAACAAATGACTTTGCTTTCTAGTTTTTGCTTGATTTAGTTGTTAACGTTTGAGGGGGGTATTTGAGTAAGGACTTAGAATGGGTTTGGGGAAAGTGGGGTCGCCAGACCTCGCCATACTTTTTTGTGGGGTCGCCAGACAAAAAGTTTAAGAACCACTGGATTATGTTAATGTTTTTTTTTTGGGGGGGGGAGGTGAGATGTATTTGCAGCTCTTTTAAGGTAGAAGCTACCAATGTTGTGTAATGATCAAGGGATGTCAGTGAACAACTTAAAAGAATCTGTGACAATCTAAGATGAAGGGTCAGAGTATAATATCAGATGAGGTTGAAATGGTGGTAGGAGAGTCTACATGGGCTTGGGGATTCAGTGGCATTGACCTGATGTCTGGACACAAAAGGAATAATGACAGACATGAATTAAGACTTTGGGCAAGGTGGTGAACTAGATTTTAGGCACAAGAATTGCTTCTTTGATATCTTGTCCCTTAAAGGTCCCATGATATGCTACTTTTTGGATGGTTTTATATAGGCCTTAGTGGTCCCCTAATACTGTATCTGAAGTCTCTTTTCCAAAATTCAGCCTTGGTGCAGAATTACAGCCACTATGAGCCAGTCCCACAATGAGCTTTCCTTAGGACGTGCCGTTTTGTCTAAGGAGGAGGAGAGAGGCGGGGCAAGGTGGGGCGTGGGTGTGGGCAGGCCAAATTCTCTGGGCGGGCAAAGCAGAGAAAGGGGTGGTAACCTTTCCCCTTATGACGACATACGGGGAAAATTCCAGATTGGGCCATCTGGGCTTTCGTCTTCTCAAAGGCGGAGCAGGATACCCAGGGCTTGGTTTTACACTTATCGTCATTTCTAGCCACTGGGGGACAATAGGCAGGTTAGGGGAACTCGTATTAATGTTAAAAAAAAACTTATAAAGTGAACATTTCATGCCATGGGACCTTTAAATGTGAAGTTAAAGCTTTGGCTGAAAACTGTCAAGAACTCATGGCAGCTTAGGTTTTGTGCCATTCCCAGGACATTTTCTCTCAATGCACTTCTCCTATTTGGATTTGTTTTTATTTTTATTGACAGCCTTACACATGTAAATAAAACTGGAATTATCTTTGCAGGGTTTTGCAAAGATAGCTATTGCCTTGCTGCCTATAAAAACCACTGTTATTTTATGTCCATTTTAACTGCCTCTGTTCTTGTATTGTCCAAGGCATTGTCAAGATAATACACAAATTGATATTACAGTCTCTTTCAGTTGTATGGTTATGCTTGTCCATTTAATATGTATGCAATAATGTATTGAGAAATATTATGAATAAAGCTGTTTTGATTTAATTCCAAAATGCCCAAACTCCATATTTCAGTGGTGAATTAGCAGTATAAAGCTATATCTACATGCCCCCTCACATACATATATCTAATTCAATGAATGGAATCAATCCATTGCATCAGGGATACATACTGCACAAAATTGGCTCAGACAAATGCATTAGGCCTACATCTGAACTACCTACATTAAATACACTGGCAGGACAAATACTTATAGTCATATAGTTCACATTAAATTCTGAACTGAAACATAAACTTCACAAAGATGTCAGAAAACATAATCTATTCAAATTTAGTGTCAATGAACATATTGACAGAGACTACTACAGGTAACATGGTTTTGAATATAACCTCGGTTCTCTGAAGGAGAACACTTAAGGGATAACGGCCGCCGAGGTGTCCTGTTATACGGAATTAATGGACGGGGGCGAGAGGCCCCTTGCCTCCGCCCAAGTCCATTAATTCCGTATTACAGGACATCTCGAAGGCCGTTATCTCGCTTATCACCCGGTTGCCACTATAGGCAATAGTCATGCCTTTAACACGCAAAGGAAACAAGCAGTTCCATTTAAAAAGAAGCAGACTTTTAGAACTTTCATGGACAGTTAGCTTGTTTACAGTTGATTCCATTGTTGCTAAGCCTGCTTTTAGGCTCAACCGTCGTCCTAGTTACCATTCATAAGCATTTATATGGAACGGTGATTAAACTGTTTTACCAGAACAGAACTGTTATTTAGAATTATACAACAATTGGGTTCTATGGAACTATTTATTTGTTTTTGATTGGCCGAGAGACGTTCCATGAGTTGGAATATCCCTGGACATTTCAACTCAGACTCAGCGATACAATGCGAAGATTTGACACCCAGCTCTCCACTATTTCAAGCAATGGGTTACTCCTTAGCAAACCATAACGAAACAGTGCTTCACCACATCTGTGGATGAAGCCACACAGTCAACTCAATGTAAGTAAGATAAACGAGGATGCTAATTGTTCTCAGCATTGCCAACATTGTGTACAATATGATTGTCACTTGGAGGAGACTTGTAAATAACTAACATTAGCATAATTAGCTAACCGCTGCTAACGTGCTAGCATCGTCACGTCAGGCTGTGCACAGTAGTGTAACATTTATTCACTATACATTAATAAAGGTGACTGGTTCTGCAATGTAGACTATGTTTCCGTTTTTTTGCAGTACCATGTCCCTTACATGACATGGCCCAGTGTCCTTGTAACATGCATGCAGCAAACCTAGATATGAATGTGATTTCAACATTTCTTTCAAGAAGACATGTAAACCACAAAGACCCATAACGAGGGGGGCTGGAATGTTGGTTACCTAGCAACCAAGACGCTGTCTATTGAAAAGGGAACTATTTTTTGATGCGTAAGAATGTTGTCGAAATTAAAAATTTTAAACAATAATGGGGTGTTTTCAGATTATTTATTTTTTGTTAGAATTGTTGTATAAAAGCAATATAGCACTCATGATCGTGGGATTGGTCATGGATATTCCCACGGCTGTTGTTGCCTCTGCGCCGACCCTTCGGCCTGCGTTATACGGGACGAACAACACCCGTGGGAATATCCATGACCAACCCCACTCTCACTCGTGCTATATTGCTTAATTAATAGCCGCACCAGCCAATCAGACATCATCGATCTGAACCAGTCTGCATTCAGCCATCTCAAGGTTTTTTTTCGCGGGCTGCTTCCTATATAGACGCTATGCTAGAAACCAGTGGGAACCCAGTGCATTACTGGATAAGCATTCACTGAGATCTCACTGCTGAGGTGCTGTGCACACACGGCTGATGGTCATAAAATAAGCCAACAACACAATACAAGCAGAGCAATGTTTTGCCAACTCCTAATGTCCAACTGAAGTATGGTACAGCATCACTAGGGCACCGGAGGGGTAGGCTACTCACAGGTATCCTTGATACTGGTTGGAGTAGAGCCTATGCTTTGATTGTGTTCAACCTCCTGTCTGGGCCCCACAACAATCAAACAGCAGCTCGGTGTTGTGCGATGGGTGCGTTTGTTCAGTGTTGTTATCAGCCAGGGACGTGCACAGGGCAGGGCTAAAGTTGCCTGGGCCGGGCAACTGCCCATCTGCCCTCTTTGACTGAGATGCCCCTTCCAAACATAAAAATATTTTTCAGGGATTAAAGTTATCCGTTGCTTCGACAAATATCAGTCAAAATGTGCCTTATGCAAAAAATGAACTATCGCTTTTATTCTGAAACTTGTCTTCACGGTTCTCCTGCCTCTGTCACTCACGCCATTCTCTTTAGGGGGGTTTACATTGTATGCGGCATAAGCTGCGCTTGCTGCTAAAATATTTTTGTTGTGGTTACTGCTGGGCTCAGCTAGCCTAGAAATCTAAACGCGCCCCTAGCGGCAGCAAATTACATTTGCTGCCAGGGCTAGTCTAGCAACTCTCCATTGGCTTGTGAGCTCCAGAAATCGAAACTCAATCAGGCCAATGAAATCGTGTATAGAGTCGTTAGGTGGGCTTAAAGGGACACCAGGCAAGCCTGATGCTTTTTCTCTACGAAACTCCCCCTCGCTCGGTCTGAAGCTCTTTTCCTTTTCTTTGCATCTTCCGTCAAGGGTTTTAGCTGCTTCTTAACCCCGGCTCTGCCATTATACACACGTTTGCAACAATGGCTAAGCGTTTAGTTAGCCTCCCTCTGTGCTGTGGATGCAGGATGGAAACTGAAACTGCTTCAGTCGCCCGGGTTACGATACACTGAACTTGCAAGCGGGATATTCTTCCTACAGGCAGTAGGGCGATGAAGAGTCTTCATTCGCCCTGTAATGAGTCATTTAACCATATACCGACTTACGAAGATGAGTAATTAACACAAAAACGTTGCCTGGTGTCCCTTTAACATAATGATTGATGGCAGAGTTGCAACGGTTTGGCTTGAATTCCCTGCTACTTGAAAACAAATAAGATGGATGTTGCTGTTGGCGAACAGTGTGACCGCGAGTTAAGCTTTTATTAAGTTGGCAAACGTTTGAACTAGCCAACTAGCTCGGCTGGTGGGAAACGCAACTCATAAGCGCTACCGCTGTCCCATTGAATGCAGAGGGAATTTGAAAGACAACTGATTATCCGCCCCTTGGACTGAGCACTGCGAACGGTGAGTGCCCAGACCCTACATTTTAATGTGGGTCTGGCTCGTCAGGCTAGGGCTCAGCGCAAAAGACCTATGATTTACAGCATGCCGCAGTCAAAGTTCAACATGGTTCAACTTTGACCACGGCACGCACAAGAGCAGCTAAGCGGCAAAATGCTGCTTGTGCTGCGCTTTGCTCAATGCAGCGACAGTCCAGTTCTTCGCGTCTGCAAAGCCATTGACAGGAATGGGTTTCATACCGCAGCACTGCGGCGACTGCGTGTACAATGTGAACCCCCCCCCCCCCTTTAGAAAGCGATAGTAGCCTCTGCTATGCCAGAGGCAGATAGGTGCGTCAAAATGTCGCCTGGAATAGTGATGTGAGTCAACGAGCAGAGATGTCTAGGGATGTCTAGGGCTAGATGAAACTTTGAGAATTCAAAATTCAAACTCTGTTAGAAAAAAACGATGACAAGCCTCTATTAGTGCAGCTATGTAGCCTAGTAGAATCTTCTTCCAATGTTGTTAACGTGAGCGATATTACTATAACGAGTCTATTTGATGGAGAAGTCAAGTTTGAATCATTAAGATGGGCAAAATGTGAATTAAATAGGCAGACTATCAGCTATCATTATAGTAGGTCTAATGAATCAAATAGGCAGACTAGGCAGCTATCATTATAGGGCCTAGGCCTAACCTGAAGGCTAATGAATAACTTTAGACAACAGGTGCTCCTAAACTGGCAGTATGGGGCGTTCAGAAACAAAAGCTATGATTGACATGATGCTGCTTCTGCTGTCTTAAAAAATAATAAATAAATAAAATAACTTTCTAAATAGCCTCATCTGGAGTATCCCTACAGGGCACAGTTAAACATGTAGGCTAATGTGAACACTTCCCAGAACATTAGCCTGTTTGTTTAGACATACTAAACATCAGCAAATGTACAGTATAACCTAAGGGTGCAGATTACTGTAACACATTTGAAATCCACTTTGCACATGCAAACCAAGTGTATGTTGAATTTAATAATGAAATTGTTTGAAATATTGTTTGTCTCAAACAAGTTTATTTATGGTTTGGTTTCAGGAAAGAGCAATGGCCCCTCAAAATGTCTGTGCCTGTCAACAAACACTTGCCACTTCAAAGAGTAGAGTAGAGAGACCATGTCAAAAGCACAATGTATTGTTCTGAAGAACTCCCTCTCTGAGTTAATCTTAACTTATCCTTCTCCACATAGGCAGATCTGCATGTTGAACAATGTATTGTTACATCTGGTAAAAAGTAGGATATGCTGTATTACTAAAACTAATACCTAAGACCCATAGGGGGCAGTGATGAGGTGCCTTATTCAGCTCACAATCTAAGATTTTACTTGCATGAAGGCTGATGTTTCTTCCGATGAGGATATAAAAGAGCAATTGTAAGGCAGCTCTCACACAAAGGCAAATAACTGTTTGACAGCTGACAGCAATTCCTATGAGGGGACAGGAGACAGACTTCTCACAACCTCTTGAGTGAAACTTAGTCACAAGGATGCCAGAAGACAATATCTACTTTAATACAATGTCAAAGGGCTCATCAAAGGAGACTACTCCAGGTAACTGAAAACCATGTGACCTTTTACTTGATGTTCTTTCAATATTTTTAACAATCATATTGGAGGCTATGAGCAATATATTTGTATGCCTACACACATAACTCCTTTGTAAAAAAGAGATCTCAAATGATACTCACCTGGTAAAATAAATAAATAAATAACATGTGTATGTAAAAAATATCATGCTAGCAAATCCTAACTCAATACTTCCCTTTGATATTGATAACTTTTTAGAGACATTCTGTAAATATTTAGGAACTGAGGAGACCATTTGCTAGAGTTTTGAAAATGACGTGTTGTCCCATTACTTCCTGATTTCAGCTGCTCAACAGTCTGGGGACTTCTTAATCATGTTTTTCATTCCATGATGCACTCAATTAGACAGGTCTGGACTGCAGACAGCATGGGCGGACTGGCCATCTGGCATACCGGGCATTTTCCCGGTGGGCCGACGCACTTTTTGGGCCGATAGAATAGGCTATATATATAATTTAATCATTTTGGCCAACGATCGGCCCAAAGGAAGGACAATCAGCGGCCCATTGGTTACATTTCCATATTGACACTTGACTGATCCAATAACAACTCACGTCAGGCCCCACCCCTCGCATTTTGGGGCCTGACGTGAGTTGATTCTGTGAGCGCATCAAAAGTTAGTCGAAGTTGCCTACACGAAATTGCGGCGGGTGCCGGTAGTGATAATAGTGCAATATTGCAAGTAGGCTAGCATATGTCAACAACATGTTGAAGTTCGTTGAGTTTGAACGAGGATGTAAGCAAGCATACAGAGCAGAGGGACAGTGAGTGAGCAGGTGGTGGAGCCTATTTGAGGGTACATGATAAGAACTCAGTGGTGGAGCAGGTAGGCTACGTGTGACATGCCATGCTGACGATGATGATTATGATGACTTTTTAATTGCGATAATGTAACGATATGGTAATGGTAACGTAAGGCCGTGATGTGATTATAATAACAAATAGCGCAACTTAAATGTTCTAAATGAATGATTTGCAAACCCGGATAGCAAAACCGTGTCAAATCGATGTTAATTGTTGGTCAGATTGATCAGTTTCCGTCAGACGCCCAAATTTCAACATCGATGGCATGAGTGGTGGTTGGTCTCTCAAAGTAGAGCGTTGAAAGGGTTCTATCTTGGAAGGGTTATCATGGTAAAGATGGGCTAAAAGACTGTAGACTGACGGAAATGTAGGCTACAAAACATCAAGTCATATTCATGCACAAGCCAACTAAGCTATACAGCGGAGAAAATAAGTATTGAACACGTCAACATTTTTTTCAGTAAGTATACTTCCAGAGAGGCTATTCGCATAACATTGTCTACAGACATTAGTATTAACTTCGGTAATCCACACATAGTGGAATGGCACAGGGAAAAAGTATTGAACACACTAAGAAAAAACAGTACACAAAGGCAAGGAATGGCAAGGAACGAGCTGGAATCTATACATAGTTAAAGAGTAATTATCCCTCCTATCTGTGCAAATTAATGTAAGCTGGGTTAGTACATTGATGAGCTATAAAAAGGTTTTTCGTTACCAAGTTGTCACACAAGAAACATGTCATGATGGGTAAAAGCAAAGAGCTCTTCCAAGACCTTTGCAACATTATTGTTGCAAAACATATCAATGGAACTGGTTACAGATGCATTTAAAAACTTCAGAATCATCCAGTAAGCAGTATTGGAGCCATTATCTGCAAGTGGAAGGAACATCACTGCATCATCAATCGGCCATGCACAGGATCTCCTCACAAGATTTCTGACTAGGAAGTCAGAAGGATAGTCAGAAGTGTAGCCTAAGTGCCAAGGACCACTCCAGAAAGACTTGGCAGCAGGTTCAATTGTTACAGAGAAAATCATAGGTAATGCACTCCACCGCCATGGCCTCTATGCACGCTCACCCCACATGACTCTATTACTGAAGAAAAACATGTCGGAGCTCATTGAAAGTTTGCTACACAACATTTGGACAAGCCTATGAAATACTAAGAGAATGTATTCTGGTCAGGTGAGAGCAGGGGCGTAGATTTGCGTGGGGACCGAAGGACGTGTCCACACCAATGTCCCCACCAATATTCAGGTTGAAATGTGGGGGAAAGCGCTCACATGCGCTACACAAAGAGTTAAATAATTTCTCACTTCAGTGCTGCGGATTATCTCGTACAGATCTTGTGATGTGCAGTAGCCAATAAGGGTAAATCGCGCTGATTTGAAGTTACCTATAATAACTACCAGTCAGCCGCAATCTCCTGCGCAGCATGCATGGCACAGCGCTTCAGCTTCACTTCACAAGGCATATGAAGTGCGTCCAAATTCACCTATTCTTCTCTGTTGAACTCCTCGAGAAGTAGGTTACTCATCACACATGTGTCACATGAAATAGCCTTTTCTCAGCTTTTAAACGGTGCTGGCTAGCCACTATTTGCTGTGATACACAGTTCATGAGAAAAATAACTTCAACATATTATGTAATAATTATTCTCTGCGCCCATCTCCACATCAATTCGTCTCGGTGGAATATCGTAGGCCTACACACTCTTCACGCAACACATGACAAACCATATATCAGAATAAACAGCAGAGCTTACCGAACACAAAGGTGTAATGCATTCCCGTATAGTTAGCTGTTCCAGAGTAATCCGGTTTTGAAATAAATTGTAGCAAAATTCAACATTGTCTTTCGGCTTTAAGCATTTCTTAAAACTGAGCTGTGCTTACATCGCCTAGATATCTGTAAATATTAGAATCAGAGAATATATAGGCAGCTCACGGTTAAGAGTTTGTCAATGTAGCCTTAATGATTTCTTTTAACAAAATGCTAAGCATGCATGTATTTAAGTTTCTTAAAACTGAGCTGTGCTTAAATGGGTCAATGCATGATTTCATAACAGACCAAATAGAAAATAAATGTTAAATGTTAAATATAGCCTGCATATCTGTACATATTAAAATCAGATTATGTAGGCTAGATCAAGTTGGACAGTAACACATTTCAATCATGGATAGTGTTGGACACATTATGTTAATCATTTTATAAATCTATAGTGGCTGGTGAAAGAGTTTTTTTTTTTTTGAGTGGGTAGTGTCCCCACCAAAGCTTTTTGGGGAGAGGAACTCTTTGGATGTCATAGGCCCTGACTTAAATCCAATTGAACAGTTTTGGAAGTTACCTAAAGATCAGGATTTAAAAGAGGGACCCCTGGATTCTTCAATATTAAAAGACTATCTGTTTAAAAGAATGGGCCAAAATCACACCTGAATACTGCGACTTATTAGTTTCGTCATAGAGGAAATGCCTTGAAGCTCTCATTACAAATAAAGGGTTTTCCACAAAGTATTTAAGAAATTTCAGTAGGCGTGTTCAATACTTTTTTCCTGTGGCATTCCACTTTTTTACTCATAACTTATGAACATTAATGTTTGGATTTTTTATATGTGTGCATTACCAAAGTTAATACTAATGTCTGGTGAAAATTTCATGCAAATAGCCTCACTGGAAGTATACTTACTGAAAAAAATGTTGACGTGTTCAATATTTATTTTCCCCGCTGTATATACAGTAACCTATACGATAGGCTACTGGAAGATATTAAAGATAATTAGTTAACGTAGCTATAATGTTCCAAAATGTACCAGCAATGTAGGTAGGTAGTATAGCCTACAGGAATAAAATATTTCCAGCAACAGCCCTGTTTATTTCGTGTTGTTTCAGTTGTCCTACAGTGATTAAAGTCTATGACAATCTAGGTAATTTAGCTCTTTACACATAGGCTTCAGTAACTGTTTGGTGCTGCTGTCAGTCGAGCATTGTATAGTTTAAATGTAGCCTATGGAATAATTTGAAATTATAATTTGAATTCAAGCAGAAACTCTTCTTTAATAATTGCTTGTATAGCCTAGGCTACTTGAATATGGAGATCATGTGCTCCATGGCTACCTCTGATCAGTCAGATCAGCCAATGAGGCCTACATCACCATGACAGTTGGAAATATATGCATATTTAAGGGTAATGCAAAGATTTTGTATTTAATTAGGTGTGCCCGACCGATTTGAGGGCCGCTTGGGCCAAATATGCCAGGGCCGATTTTTGGTCCCAGTCTGCCCCTGGCAGTCTAGCCCATTTTAGCACCTGAACTCTTTCTCTATGGAGAAATACTGTTTTTAAACATTTAAATCAACTGTTTTTAAACATTTAAAAATAGGTGCATAATTAATTTTGCCATTGTTTTCTCGAAATATTTGAGAATATTTCTGAAGTGCAAGAATAAAGTCTATATATCTATATATATAACTATATTAAGAAAAGGTATAAGTGTGGCCACAGTTCGGCTGTGGCATGGAGGGAGGGGTTATGCATATGTGCTAATATTGCACGCAAAGAGTGAGGCAGAAAGACAGTGGTAAAACATATGAATACCAAAATATGAAATAGAAACCTATGACAACCATCACTTTCTGTGTGTGTGTGTGGTTTGGGTGTGTATGTGTGTGTGTGTGTGGAGGGTCAATCAAATTCTATGATTGCCACTGCTCTAATTCATCCCAGTGGTGTTCTATAGGGTTGAGGTCAGGACTCTGTGCAGGCCAGTCAAGTTCATTCACACCAAACTCTGCCACCCATGTCTTTATGGACCTTGCTTTGTGCACTGGAACAGGAAGGGGCCATCCCGAAACTGTTCCCACAAAGTTGGGAGCATGGAATTGTCCAAGATGCCTTGGTATGCTGAAGCATTCAGAGTTCCTTTCACTGGAACTAAGGGGCCAAGCCCAGCTCTTGAAAAACAACCCCACACCATAATCCCCCATCCACCAAACTTTACACTTGGCACAATGCAGTCAGACAAGTACGGAAGGGTAGGAGTCTACCATTCCTAATGTTTATATCAATATAGGCTAAAAACTAAAATTCAAGCAAAACCAAAATTCAAGCAGATAACTTATTGTTAGATATTGATAACACTCAGACAGATTTGTCAATGTAGAACTCTTTCTCTATTATCTTCTCAGATAGATAGATAGATAGATAGATAGATAGATAGATAGATACTTTATTGATCCCCAAGGGTGATATTGCAGTGATTGAAAACTGGCCTGAATCATATACAAAATACCTCTTAAAGAAACCTATACAGAGTAGCAGGAGGTCAATTTTGAAGTATGTGTTCTTACTGTTTTATCCTTTTATTTTTTTATAATTTCCTACTATTATCAGCTTTGAATGACACCTCTCCATCTCTCTCTGCCTCTCTGCTACCCTCTACAGGTATAGATGTGTCAGTAAAGATGTCCAGTGGAGATCAGGAAAAAGGGAACGGTAAGTTCCATATGCTTTAAAATTTGAGATTGTATTTTTTACGTTGTCAAATACATCACAGAAAGACACCAACTATGATGATGCTTATAAGGATTAGTGGCAGATATGTTGCTAGCCAGAACATGAGGTGCACTTCATCTGCCCTTCACATGACTATTACACATACAAACAAAGCTGTGGAAGTGTTAATTTCCTGAAAGCTGTTGTTGCTTTGATCGTAGAGTAATGTCAGTCAAGTGCAACTGTTGTAGTTGATTTATACATACATTATATTGCAGGCCACTCATTCATTACAAACTCATTTATAGGTCTTCAGTCTCAGAGTTCCCAACATGCAAATGGATGCCAGTTAACCGTGGATGAGGTGGGTCTCCCTAAACTGAAGTTGACCATCCTGGCTGTCCTCTGTGTCATCCTTGGAACTTTTGTTGTTGCTTTTGAAGTGCAATGTAAGTGTGTTTTTTTATGTAAGGGTTTAATCATTTAATTACATTTAATTACATGTTTACATGATTTTTCAAAGGTTTCTGTAGGTTTATTACTAACAAGTGATACAGTCTGTTCCAGGCTGGAAAATCACTAAATTATGTTGAGTGGAGTAACACGCTCTGGAAATCCTCCATCTTCATACAACTTCATTTCAATTTCGAAAGAAATACTGGACTATGTTTTTTTTTTTTTTTTAAAATGGCGACGAAATTGTGAATTTCCAGAGCGTGTTACTCCACACTCAGCAATCGACTCCTACGGACTTTCCCCTGAAGATGGCAGCAAAGATGGCAACATTTCCGGAAAGGTACTGGCTTGATGAAATTCATTATGGACTCTCTATCCGACCACATAAAGACCTCGGGATACTTCGGTTTGGCTTTAGGGACCCTCTACTCACTACCACGTAAGTGTAATGTTGTTTGGAACTGTAGAAGAGGTATAAAAATAGCATTTTGCAGCGGCGAAATGACATGCCTCGGTCACTTTCAGGCTAACGAGTTTTGACTAAAAACGGTAAAATCGAACTTTCTCAAAACACATCCGAATGACATGATTTGGATGTCAACTCAACGTATGGACTCCCAATCATCCGTAAATTGATCTAAAGTGCATTTTACTGTAATAGTATGATAGGTTGTAAACTTCTGGATTTTATTATTTTAGATCCCATTTTAAGTAGTAGCTGTCTATGTATTTCAGATTGCTAATATTTCAGATGTACATGTCTTGTCCATTTACTAAATAGTAAACAGACTAAATATATATATCCCACTGTTGATAAATGGCTGTGGTGGGATCATCGTGGTTGTGTTAATACAGGCCAGTTTTAGGTTATTGTCTTAAAAGGAATAATTTCTATAACATGCTTTATTTCACGTTAGTGTGTAATTGTAATTATGTACCACATACTGTGTGAGTTGTAATTATAAGGTTAATGATTGTATAATGACAGAGAAAGGAGAAAGACATATTATATTATTTTATTATTGTATCATTTCCTAAATTAAACTGTAGTAAGTATGTTAAAACAAGTTATATATTGTGTTTGCTTCTACAGTATCTAAGGTTTCAGCTTTCTGCAGAACGTGTCCCTGCATGAGAGTATTATGTCTGATGAAATCCTACCTCTAGTGTCAGGAATTGGTATTGCAGTCTAATACCCAATCCTGAGAAATTCATACAAAAGCTCAGGACATATTTTAAGTACAAATAAGGATTTTCTGACAGGGCTTTCCAAGTGAAGAGAAAAGATGCAGATTTAGAACATGCACTTCAAAATGTTGCTTATTGATAAATATTAATCAGAGCTTTAAATTTACATCCATTTATATTGAATGTGTAAACGCATAAATTACATGCATCAATGACACACATTTAAATTATATTAAAGAACACCTATGAAACAAGGTGTATATACTCAGTAATACATTTCACCAATTCACAAAACATTCACACTTAATTTACGTCACTTTTCTGTCATACTTTTTGATAACAGTCATATAATTTAGCCATCAGATTACATTTGTACTCTCACAGACTTATCCACATCTTGTTTGACAGATGGCAACAGTTTATTTTTGAGTGCAGGAAATTACAGACGTATTAGGAATCTGGGGAAGATTGAAAAAGGGATGAAATACAGCCATCAACGTTTTTCTTACATTAATAAATTGACTAAGTTAAGTCTGAGCCTCCTCTCAAAGGATATTTGGGTGATGTAATGCAGGATTCCTCCTTGACATTAGACTTGGGGCACATTCATTTATCCACATCCACCCCTTACTTGTTCTAACATACAACCTGAACTTGTCAATGTCACAGAAAAGACACAGAAAACAATATCATGTCTGGTGACTTTTTAAGAACGTTTTTCCCTTTTATTAATCACCAACAGTGGCTTAAACATCCACTGTAACCATAGTATCTCCCCTTTCCAAATAGTAATTACATTTAATAGCACATTTACATCCAAATAAAGGAAAGACAGAGTTTAAAAGGTGGTTCCAACACCAACAACAACTGATACCTCCAGACAAAGAACAAAAAGTACCTCCAGACAGAGACAGATATACAGACACAATACAACTAAGATCCCATCCACAGTTTTCCAGGCTCAATGGCTATTGAACGCAAGTCACGAGACGAGATGAGTTTTTAGCAAGGATTTAAAAATGGAAGATGCTGATTTAAGGTCATGTAGTAGATAGACTGTTTCAAAGGTGTGGTGCATGGACACTGAAGGCACCATGAGGGACATTGAGCTTTGTAACAGATTCAAATTGCCAACAGCAAAAACAGGATTTCAAACTCATAAAAGTATGCATATCATCAAAACAACATCATATGATGGTATTTTTGAATATGAATGGGACTCCTCCCTGTGTGTCTTTTTGAACATTCTAAGTTCCACAACAATTGAAGGTTCTAAAATTCTATGTTGAATTCAATGAACTCAGATATTCTTTAGAATGTTAATTTCCCAACATTCCCGTCACACCGGTGTGACGGTACTCCTTTAAGGGTTAATTCACAGAAGTCATCACTTCACCACAGTCTGTCAGGCTATAGCTTTACACTCACATATATGTCTGTTTTTAGAGTCACAGTTTGTGGTTAGCCAGGCGGAAAAACTAGTCTTCATACACCTGGTATATGTGTCACTCTTCCATGTCCTTGGCTTCCAATATCTGCAAGTGTTCAAAATGATGCCACGTGAGCGATATTAACATGTGAAGGTTGTTGTAGTACTGAAGACAACGATATTTGTGAGGTTTAATAAAACACATTATTTTACAGTTAGAATGATAATAATGAATTATGTAAACACAGGACAGTTTTCAGCAATTTCACTATCAGTGTTAGACTGCTGAAGTGCAGATTTGGACTTGAAACTTTCCACAGAATCCAAAAACATTTTTAATTTCAATGCGATGAGTAGACTGGGTAAACCCATCTATGCACCAAACCTATAACCAATAAGCATGTTGTTTCAGAAGTGAAAGAATGGCTTTTGTTGTGTATTTGCTTTTCACCTTGACACAAGGAGAAGCTACTCAGGAGCTCCATGGCAAGCTTGCAATGTTTTGGACTGTCTGCGCAGCTAATTGCATTTAAATATGCTACATCTATACACCAAATCTATAGTAGGCTATGCCTAGGCTACGCACAGAACATAGTTTTTCAGAAGTGAAAAAAGTAGGCTACTCCAGCCAGGGGGTCAAGAGCGTGCAGATTAGCTTCGGCATGTTAGCACGCCATTTTCAAGTATGGCGACGCATGGAGCATTTGGAACCAGCTCGGTGCACGAAATTCTGTGTTGAGATACATTGCCCGAGGCACCTCCATCTAAAAACTGTTGGTAGCATTGACTAACTAGCGCCAGATTTCTGAGTGCAGGGGACAAGCCGAGATGAGCTATGAGACATACATTCACACTCGGTATCATGTTTCAACACACCTTAAGTCAATATCACACCGGAATTCTCCTTTAAGCACACTATGTGGATATTTGATTTAGTTTATATAATATATTTAGTATTTTAGTATCATGTTTATCTTCTACTCCCTATTGTACAGTAGAGTTTTTTATATGTATATTACTTTTTCTGCTGTAAGTGCATGTTGTTTGTCATGTCTGTATGCTACTGAGACCCTGAATTTCATGGACATGGACATTTGTCCATGCGTCATTTCAAGCTTTGGAACTTGGCGCATGGTCAGAGCCGACTGGCGCCGGATCCGAGCCCCAGTGTTCAATATGGCGTTCAATATGGCGCAAAAGTGGGTATCGCTTATATGTGCGGCATAGGGGACCTTAGAACCATGGGGCGAAAGCGATGGTAAAAATAATAATAATAATAATAATAATAATAATAATAATAATATATTTGGTGTATTCTATATGTAGCTACTGTTGTACGTTTCTAAATCATTTCTGCATTTCCTCAATGTTAAAAAACATTTTAGAGGACTAACAGGCTATCTCATAAGATTCTATCATAGAATTTTGACATAGAAGAGGGAGTGGGGGCGCCGTGAGTGCTGAGTGAGCAGGTACGAGTAGTGAGTTTTCGTCTATGGAAAAAGATGGATAAAGCAAAAAAGCTGTCGGGGGCTAAAATGGAAAAAGAAAGGGAAAATGAGATGGCATGTCAAGGGATGTGACAGTAGTTAAATAAGTGGATGGTGAAAAGCAACAGGTAGGATTTAAAGTGTGACGTCTGTGCTTGGAAGCACACGTTTCATGTTCATGTTATTCATGTTACCAGACTAACTAGCGTTTGCTAAGCATATGCCGAAACAGCCATTCCATTCAGATAGCTATGTGGCTACCATGCTCATACTGCACTTTTAATGGCAAACTGCAAACAGAAATGTCTCATTACTCATTACATGATTCCATTTCCTAACAATGAAGACTCCTTGTAATAACGTAATATTGTGCTGTCAATGTGGCGCAAACAAAGGCTAGAGTTGGATCAGCCTTATCCTTTGTGAGCAACAGCTGAAAAAAAAGGACGTTATGAGAACCGTTTAGACTCTCTTTAGAATTTTTTTAGGGGGGGGGGCTACGTGCAGAACGTTGTATGTTATTTCAGAAGTGAAAGAATGGCTTTTGTTTTGGATAATGCTTTACTCGACTTCACTTGCTTTACAGATCCACTCATGAACGTAGCCGGCAGACACGCTACTGACTGACTGACTCGAGCACTGAAGAGGTCATGAGTCCCATGGTGTGCAATGTTTCTGGCTCTGCGGGAAGTTAACCTGTTATATCGAACTGTCTGCTCACTCAGTCGCTTGAGCTGACTTGGGGAGTTGACGTTGCCTACGAAATTGTAAGTTACATTTTGGCTAGGACTAGTAGTAGCCTAGCTAATGTTGCAAGAAGTTTGTGTGTGGCGCTGTTTATCGTTTTAGATTGAATTGTAGTAGGACTCAACTGATCTGAGTTAATGATACTAGAGACTCGCGATTCATAGGTTAATTTAGGGCGTTTTCACACATACCATCATTTGGTCCGGACCTTCAGACTTTTCAGTTTGGACCAAACCAAAATTGTAGGTGAAAAAGGTGCCACGGACCACGGTCCGGATCAAAAGACCAAAATTTGATCCAAACTAAAGAGGTGGTCTCGGTCCGGATCAAACTGAACCATGGTTCGGTTCGTTTGCATTATAAAAACACTTTTTGGATGGTTTGGACTTTCAGACCAATTACAGGAAGTTGAGGTAGCTAGCTATCAAATAATAGATAATAAATAGCCTAAAATGAGCCACAAATGCATACGGGGAGAGGAGGAGATCATATAGCCTAGCCCAGTGGTTTTCAAGTGGGGGCCGCGAGCAGGTGCCAGGGGGGCCTCAGCAAGTTGGAAGGAAAAATAAAAGAAACAAATAAATACATTTGAAAAATGTAAAATATACCTATTACTATGAGGGTTGTTATTCAGTGCCATTAGAATAATTTGTCGCATATCTGAACATTATATTTTTCATGATAATGACTGGGAATAATAGGAAAGTGATAGCTCTCATAAAGCAGAAAGCCCCAAATGCAATTTTTACACACTGTGTGCTCCATCGCGAAGTGCTTGTGGCTAAAATAATTATTAGGATTAGCTTAATGTATTTTTACATTTGCCGTAGTATTGTCGATGGGTTTAATAACACATCAAGGGGATCCTTGGCCAGAACCTAGTGGTATTTGGGGGGCCTTGTCGTGGAAAAGTTTGGGAACCCCTGGCCTAGCCTATTTAATTAGAATTTGAATTAGAAGTCTGACAATTTGGTCTAAAAGTCAATTAGAAAAACATTTGTTAAAATACCAACATCTACAACATTTTTGGAGAGGATGAGAGAGAGAGGACAGCAAAGCAATGCTATCTAAATTCTGAAGCTTAAAGGACAGGTTCGGTATTTTACACTTAAAGCCCTGTTTTCAGATAGTTTATGATTAAATAGAACGTTTAAGATTGAAATTTGGACACATGCTGCTGTCCTGAGAATTTTCGGTTTCTGTGGTAGCGCCCCCCTTCCTCCAGAACGCTGCATAGGTGCACTGGAACAATCCTTCCTAAAACGCATTAAACTTTCGTTTACAAAGACGTGAAACTCACCGAGTGGTCAGGGGTGTTCGCTGATATGCTCACACAAAAATCGCTGCAAAAGATACTTTCCAACAGCATCTATGCAGCGTTCTGGAGGAGGGGGGGGCTACCACAGAAACCGAAAATTCTCAGGACAGCAGCATGTGTCCAAATTTCAATCTTAAACGTTCTATTTAATCATAAACTATCTGAAAACTGGGCTTTAAGTGTAAAATACCGAACTTGTCCTTTTAAAAAAATCTGCGGCAACAGTATATAAGGTACGTGAAGCCATAAGAAAAAGCGGTGCTTTTAGGTAGGAAAACCCACTGAATTGACAACATCAACGTCAGACGCATGCCTGTAAACAAGTCAATCAAAGGGAGACGCAGCGCATGTAGGTGGTAACGACAGGATGCAGGAATGTCATGCAAAGTTCTTAAGTCACATACACCAACTAATACTAACTTTAACCTGCAAGGTGGATGTTACATTATATTACAGGGAACAACTTAAGAATATGAAGAAAATAATACAAACATGGGTTTTGTTTTGTCCGTCCAGCGCCATCCAACATAGTTCAAACTTTGTAGTCCTATCCAGTAATGATATCCTGTACAATGGGACTCTATGTATGTCTACAATTAAATTAAAAAAGTACATACACACACACACTCTCTCACACACACACACACACACACACACAGATACAGAGAGAGAGAGAGTGGTTTCTGGTTTCTCTCTGAATGAAAGTTACCATTGTGATTTTAATACAAGGAATTATTTTACCTGCTCCCCTTCATTCTCTATGATGACCAGGTGTCCTCCCAATGTCACACAGTCATCTCTACTCACAGTCCAGGTCTTCTCATCAGTAGAGAAGAAGTAGCACTTCCCACTGAAATAATCCCAGCCATCTGCACACTTCTTTCTTCTTTCAATCTCCAAAACTGGGAGGGTAAATGTTGTTTTGTTTAGAATTATGGCAACGATAACATCAGCTCCAACCATTGTCAGTATCAATAGTAATTTATATCCCATTGTATATTATATTACTTTACTTTAGGGGTAGCGCTTGAGACTTTCCATATGTCTGTAGCTATACTGTAAACCCAAACAGTTCTATAACTTATAAGTATTGTCGGTGTTGCACTTAAAACCTGGTATTTAGTTAACCCAGAAAGTTTAGAGTTCTCTTAGTGAATAGTGAAGTTTTAATTGTATTCAAATATATGTTTTTGAGTAAACATTGTCCATTACATCTTCATTTTTGGGTAACCAGTCATAAGTGTGACGTCTGACGTCACCAATGTTATCAACGTCTTCGTAAAAATCAAGATGTCTACCGTTAGGTGAATAGGACAGATATTTGTGCAAAATGCGTAACGTATTTAATTGTTTATGCAAGCACTTACAGGCATTTCCAGCAAATCAGCCAAAAATGTTTCCAGTGTAGTGTTGATGTTTCTAATGTGTCCTTATCTGAGTGTACTATTTCACTTCTTAACACTTCAAAGACCAAGGAGATGGTGGTGGATTTCCGCAGATCTAAACCCGCTCTGCTACCAGTCTCCATTGATGGGGTCAATGTGGAGGTGGTAAATACCTATCTGGGCTTACAACTGGACAATAAACTGGACTGGTCAGCAAATACTGAAGCACTCTACAAGACAGGCTAGTAAGGAAAGCTGGCTCTGTCGTGGGAGCTGAACTGGAGTGCATCACTTCAATATCAGATAAAAGGACCTCTTGGACAATGAATGTCATCTACTTGTGTGTGTATATATATTATTATTATATTATGTGTGTTTTAGTCAGCTTTAGAAGAGGAGCCAATAATTCTGTTGGGTACTGTAGTCTATTTCATCTTTGTAGATAGATAGGTAGATAGATAGATAGATAGATAGATACTTTATTGATCCCCAGGGGAAATTCAAGGTAAATTGAATTGGTAAAATTGTATGTAATAAGTTTATGATAACTCACGTGTAAGTTGATGCAACAGCAATGTGTTCTCTTCAGATGAATTTCTAAGTGCACTTTGTGACTGCACCAGTGTGTTGTTCATCTCTGTTCAGTGGTTAAAAGGTAAAAAAATCAAAGTCATCTTTATAGAATAACCAAGTTGTGTTAGTGTTGATTTCACATCAAAGTCCCTACCACAGATCCCAGAATTAAGTGGCTGATGGATGTTCGATTGCCAGGTTTTGAACAATGAAACTGTCATATTGAGAGCAAAAAGTGTACATTTATCTATTGTATGACCAAGAACTAAAATGTGTATGTTGATGTGTTTAGCTTTAGCAGAGGTGCCAATAATTCTGTTGGGTACTGTAGTCTATTTCATCTTTGTATGTAATAAGTTTATGATAACTCACGTGTAAGTTGATGCAACAGCAATGTGTTCTCTTCAGATGAATTTCTAAGTGCACTTTGTGACTGCACCAGTGTGTTGTTCATCTCTGTTCAGTGGTTAAAAGGTGAAAATCAAAGTCATCTTTATAGAATAACCAAGTTGTGTTAGTATTGATTTCACATCAAAGTCCCTACCACAGATATCAGAATGAAGTGGCTGATGGATGTTTGGTTGCCAGGTTTTGAACAATGAAACTGTCATATTGAGAGCAAAAAGTGTACATTTATCTATTGTATGACCAACAACTACAATGTGTATGTTGATGTGTTTGTTTTCTTTCCTGCAGAAAGTCATTGAGTTGATATAGCAAAAAGAAATATTGAGATGTCTTAAACTGAATATAATTTGTGACCCTGATAAGATATCCTCCTTAAAATTGAGTGAGAAATCTGGTCTGATAAAAATCTGAAAACAAGAGATTAAAGTCCAAGTGCCCTAATTTAAGTGATGGGCAAAGTCTTACATCTGACTAAAGCTATTTAAAATGAGATTGCTAATTTAAAGCTATGGACAGACCTTAATCACAAACACTGATGAGTCAGCTCAACGCTCCCATTATAACAATACATCATGCACAAGATCACTTTAAATCTTGTTGTATTGGGGAAAGTTTTTTTTTTCTGAGAAAAGTGTTGTGTGAAATGTTTATACTCACCATTGTTGTTCTTCTCAAGAGCATACAGTCTCTTTGTACATGAGATTTTACTTAAAGCATCTGAAGACATCATTGAGCAAAAAGTGAATTCACCATGCCACCACACTACCATCATGAACATTATTAAAGCATACACAATGTGTGATTTGCCTAGATTCACATATATGACACAGATAAAGTGCTATCCACACGCTAGAGATATATAATATATATACAGTAAACATGCTTACACAATGACTTTGTAACCATATTAACCGGATATTTGGGGTAAGTATTTACATTTGCCCCCTATTAAACAACTTTATTTTCCTCTACTTACAGAATGCACTGAGTGTAAAGATCACAATAAGCAGGAGAGCCGAGAGGAAAAGCAGGAGGACTGTGGGTTTTAGAAGGACTCTCCAGAGGGACCTCTGCACTGGTGCTGTCCTTGGAGAGGGGTCATCAGGGTCAGATGCCTCAGTGGGCTGAGCATCATCTGACCATGGTGCATAACATAAAGATAAACATTAAGGTGTTTGAAAATTCTGGATTGACAGATCATTGGCATACAAGTGGCAAAATAATTGCAGACTAGCAACATATGTAGCCAACCATAGGAGGCACCGCAGGACATCAATTCCTAATAACAAAGGGCACAGACCACTTAAAACATTATGCCATTTTAGCATTATAATGCCAATCCAAGTTAATATTGTACCAATGACCAAGAAATGGTATAAAAACACAGACAAAACAACATACCCTGATTGGGGAGACTGACTTTGGTGTAGATAACACAGTCACTTCCTGCAGCATGAAATAATAATAATAATAAAAAAAGTTAATACCAAGATAGAAACTGTAGTTGTAGCAGAAGCCTAATTTGACATCCTTTGATTTATTGTTAAATCCTTATACCCTTGAAACAAGAAACAAAAACTAATTGCAAAATGAATTGAACATAATTGCAACTAAAAATAAAATGCAGGCTACATCTGTGGCAGACATTTACAGGAACAGAGAGCAGACTTTCAAGTGAAGCATGCAAAATATTTCCTGGAGCTTGAGCTTCACGCCAAGTGAGCAGAGACACTTGAGTGCCATTATGTCAAGACCTTTTTTTACTGTCAAACTTAACACACCTCTATCTCCTTTCTGTTGGGCAGATCTTCCAGGTACAGAAATATGGATATTTGAGTAGGTAGCATCATCATCATCATCAGTGGTTTCTTGAGTAGAGTTTGTGAAATAGTAAGACACTTTAAAATTGCAGTTCAGATAGCATGGCTAAAGTATCTGCCTAGCTATTTCAACCAATTTCTCAGTAAGTTATGAGTTATAATAGACACATGAAAGAGTCCTCAACCAGCTCTAAAACAAACTTCAAGGGAAGCATTGAAAGAAAAAAAAGTGAATGAACAAGACAAGAGTTACTACAAGACTTGGCACACAGAGGGCCAGATGTACGTACATTTGCAAACGTAGCGTTATCAGCAGCATAGACAAAAGCCCATGCAGAAAAATGATAGTGACCATGACGGCCCCCATGAAGTCTCATTCCAACAAATCTGGCCCATTGCCTAATGTGAGTTTGACACCCCTGAACTAGTTAATGTAGTTGAGCCTTCCGGGCTGCTGGTATTTTCCCATTAAAATGAAGTGTCCCACTCCAGCCCTGCACTGATGATACTGTTGATGACTATTACAACCACGTTTAGTGATGACCATTACAACCACGTTTAGTGTTACTGTTAACCATTAAAACCACGTTTAGTGTTGACCATTACAACCATGTTTAGTGATGACCATTACAACCACATTTAGTGATGACCATTACAAGGACATTTCAACACATACAATCTAAATAGGCAAATAGGAAGTCAAAACAATTATGCACGATAGCAACAATATGGCATACAATATGGCATACTTACCTGAGCTTGTTTTACCTGATGTGTGTTTTTGGTGGTGGTTTATAACCGCATAAAGTGGATGTTCGGACATCTTCATAAATAGACAACCTCTATTTTACAAGGGAAGAAATGGACTATACTTCTCTCTCTCTGTCTCTCTCTTGCATCCACACCCTCCCCAACCACACGCTTGCGTGCACACGTACAATTGTATTGTACACCACCCACACATTTCCTGACTGTTTCTGACACTAACAGGCTACTTTTTCTTGTCTCAAAGACACTTTACACTACAGCATCACCACTTCACCATCACACTTTACATTAGAGCATCACCACTTCACCATGACACTTCACACAACAGCATCACCACTTTACAGCCACTTCTGACAACAGCTATTTTAGCCGGGACAGAGCCAGTAGATGTTTTTCTAGCTCGTCCATCATTATTGACTAAGAATAAGCATGAATAAGCAATACGCTTATTGTCTAGCTGTCCATAGTTCTGGGATGACAACATTGGATGTTGCTCCTTAGCAATGTCTGCTGACAACCCCTATGGATTAAGGGTGATATGATTTTAGAGCAACTAGTGAAATGGGGGAGAATGGGGAGTGATGCTCAGTTAAGGAGGATATAAATCCCTTAGAAGCCAAAGAGCAGGGATGGATTACTGCACGGGCCTACCGGGCCCAGGCCCAGGGGCCCAAGGGGTCAGGGGGCCCTGAAGCCCAAGCCTTTGCATGGAATCATTGCCTCAATATCAATAAATCAGGATGTAGGCTATGCATCTGATTGAATTTAGTATTGGCCATCCCTAAAATGCACCAAAATACAGGAAATCACATCAAACAAATAAAAAATGTTCTGGGGGAGGACCCCCCCCCCCCCATATACGACAATAAGTGGGGGGCCCTTAACTCATTGAGTGCCAAAAACATAATATTACGTTTTTCCTTCCCATGCGTTGAGTGCCAAAAACGTAATATTAGGTTTTTACCTTTTTTTTAAATTACGAAACTAGATACTCTAACACACCTTATATGTGATTTTGGGAACTCTGTGATGAATGGAAATGAAATATATGACGATCGAAAACTCATAAAATCGCACATCTGGACATTTTATCATAACTCGTTTGCCGCTTTGGGTCGAATCAGTGATGCATCCACGTTAGTTCAAAACCAGGCCATTTTCGTGGGTCTATCACTAGGTGGCAGTCTCGCCAGGTATCGCTGATCACTTCCCGGAAAGTTTAGGAGTTCGAACGAAATATGACACCCTATTTGACTAAATCGGCCGTTTTATTCAGCACCGCATCTTGTAAACTCGACCGTGGCGCCTAGAGGGTTAAACGAGCCATTGTATGTGTTCATAGCTATAACACAGAATATGCTGTGGCTGTACAAAAATCATCAACAATGATCTAGATTGCTGGCACTCTAGGACAAAGCTTCCGAAAACAGCTTGTCATTCAATGAGTTAATACATCTGGGCCCAGGGGCCCGAAAGTTCATAATCCGCCCATGCCAAAGAGGGGTGATTGATGGCTGTCAGTCATCTGGTCGTCTATATCTGAACTTTGTTTAGAAAACAAACATCATTAATATGTCTGTTGCAACTCTACACCTTAGCCCAGAAATGTATGCTGGCTACAAAGCACCCAAGACACCTCAGTTCTCTCTCAGCTCAATTCAACTGGTAAGTAACACCCCAACAGGTGTGATAGACAATTGAGTGATCTTTACAAAACCGTGCCCAACAAATTATGATCAGAGCCATTGTTCTGGACGTGGATCTTCACACAAAGTAACTCTGTGTTTAAATCTGCCTCTTACAGTAATACATTTACATTGTTGTTTTCTTTTTCTGTTTTGCAAAATTACATTTACATTTCTTTTTTTTAATTACAAGCACAAAGTATTTCCCTCTGAAGTACATCTCACCATCAGCAACTGTTTAGTTGACCACATACTGTACATTGTACAACAATCAAACAACCACAAGCAGGATATTTTTTGTTGCACTTTCAGTCAGATACTTTCAGTCAGATACTTTTAGAAAGTATTGTAACGTCGGTGTCTTTTGGACTGAGTGCTAGCCTCCCAGAATGCAATTTGTGTGAATGCTGGTTTGTGTAATGTGGTTTTAGTGAGTGTAATTGCGTTTACCTTGTCATGTACATATGTGTTAGCTTGTGTAGTCTTTCTTTATGTTGTACCTTATGTGATTTACGCGGTGTATTGAATGTGACTACCCTGCTTGTGTATCGTGCTTGTTTTCTTGACTTCCCTTGTGTTTCCTATGTAATGGTGTCTTGGTCTTGATATGTGTGTGATTCCCGCTTCTGCGAATAAACCTTTGATTGGACAACTGTGTGTCACTATCAAATCGTTACAGTATATTATGCAGCTAAATGGTGAACCTTTGGTCTTTTCTTATAATGGCTGTACTCTGGATAAATAAATAATTGTAAGGCAACAGAGTGGCTATTTGAGCACTCAATGTCTTTTTTGTGATGAGTGAAATCAGTTTACTTTGGTGAGAACTCTTCAGTATTATTTACAAAAGCTTGAACATATAAAAATGATGTACAGGTTACCAGAGGTAGGAAATGAATTACTTTTTGTACAAGTGACAGTGGATAAATAGAATGACAGTGGATAACACCAGAATGCATCAAAACCCCAACTCATGTTGCTCTCTGCCCTCTGCCCTTTAACATTCACGATGACCCATAATTCTGTGTAATACACATTCCTATCGTCCATAGTCACTGAGTGATCTGCTCATACAATCAGTCTGCTGCTTTGCTTTCACAGACTCTTTTATACTGTTCTTTACACAAGACATCATCCCAGTTTTTATTGGTCCACGTCATGATAACACAGTCCTCTTCCTCATTCAATTTGTCATCAGAATCTTCATCATCCTCTGGCTGACTCTCTTCCCAGAATCTGTGTACCAAAGAAGAGAGCACTGTTAAAAGCCAAGGCCATAGTATGTGCACTTTTAATCTCTTTAAAGGTGCTATGTGAAGGTTTTTTGTTTAGTTTAAAGGGGTCAGAAATAAAAAATAAAACATTAAAAAAGAACCTAGAAATAGCAACAGAATGGGAATAAACAACTACATCATGTCCTTCTCTATATTGTCCAGATATCCACTGATATTAGCTTGCAAACCAGCTCTCTTGTGATATCAAACTGTAACACTCTATTAAATGCAATGCAAGTCAATGCAGGAGTGGCTGCGTTCTAAACTAGAGAACTAAAATCCTAGAATTCCACATAGCTCCTCCTGAGTCACCTGCATTCACATGCTTTTCCATGTTCAAGCAACATTTTTTATAATGTATTTTACATCAGAAGAATATGATATGTGACACTCACTTTGGGGTTCTGAGGGCTGTGTTGTCCATCCAGCGCCAATCACCCTCTTTTAAAGAGTAACTCAGGCCAATCCAGTAACCTCCACCAGCCTTACTCAAGAACACCTGATAAGGCAGACAGACATACAGGCTTACATCTGATTTCAAACACAGAGACACTCAGACATACACACACACAAACCTTCAGACATTTTGTATTGTTTTTATTTATTTATTATTATTTTTTGCAGCTGCCCATACTTTTCATACTGCCCATATGAGAAACCACCCCTGTGTGTGTTTGTGTTTGTGTTTGTGTGTGTGTCTGTGTGTCTGTGTGTGTATGTGTGTGTTCATGTTACTGATCAAGGCATGTGTTATAAACACAAATTGAGACTACACTGAGCTGTACCTGTTCCTCCTCGGTCTCTATGATGACCAGGTGTCCTCCCAAAGACACACATGCATCCCTGCTCTGAGTCCAGTTCAGCCAATCATAGGAGAAGAAGTAGCACTTCCCACTGAAGTACTCCCAGCCATCTGCACAGCTTTTGTTCTTTTCAACCTGTAGAACTGGTAGTGGAGGTCAGAGTGTATACATTAATGTCAAGTTAGTGTGACTTTAAAATTATTTTGATTTTCAAATGATTGTTATTTTAGCCAATGATATGCCACTACAATATTGATTAAACTAAGCTCATAGTCTATATTAAAAGCAGTTTACAGAACTAAATTCAAATATATTTCAAGACTCACCGTGAAGTTCTGTCTGGATTTTGGACTTCTCTTTCTGGAGAGCCGAGTATAGGTTTTGTACATCCTCCCAGTTTGACTGGGTTACTGTCCATATAAATTAAATATTCATATATTAGAAATATTTATATGATAAATATGTATTTGCATTAGTTTTACTAAACTGTGTGCCTATTGTACTAAATTTGGCACTTGTGTTATTAAATGGTGCTCTCATTTGACTAGATTATGCTCAATTTAGGAAATTGTGTGCTTGAGCACACTAGTATGTGTATACACTAGCACAAATTAAATTATGCACACAATCTAGGAAAATTAGAGCATCATTTAGTAAAATGAGCGTACAATTTAATAAAATAAGCACATGATTTAGTAAAACGAGCTCATGTTCTCTTAATGTACAAAAAATCTTGCAATGACACCTCCTGGGCTCCATAGAAAGTCAGATACCTTTATGCATGTGTGAGTTTTATGGTGCAAGTTTACCAAGGATTGTTACTCATCTATCTTGAACTTACAATTTAACTGATGCTCAAGTTCTGTCTTTTCTTCAGAGAGAGTTTCATGTTTACTCTTCAAGTCTTCCAGCTCCTTCTCAGCCTCTGTTCAAGAAAGACAAATGTAGTTGAAGCTGACTCTGTCACCATGTACTGTAAGTGAATTGACCTGAAATGCACAGGTGCTGTTACATAATTCTTTCTCATTTCCCCTTTCTATGAAGGTTGATGGAAGAGGAAATGAAAAAGATATTGTACTCTACTGTAGTGTAGTCCACCAAATGGTGGCTGATCCCCCTTGAGAACCAATGAAAAATATGCCTCTCAAGCCATTGATTGCAGTGATCTTTTTAAACCTTGACCAAAACTCCTAAAGCACCATTATCTTCAGTGCAATAGGTATAGGTATATCACAGCTAGGGTGCCTTTAAATAAATACATTGTAAACTTCACCCCTGCTGACCAATGAGTGCCTTGTATAGATAGGAAATAACAATTAATTTCAGTTTTCTTTCAGTAACAATATTCTAGTTGAATTAGAGGAAGACAAACTCACGATGGAGCTCAACCTGGATGTTTGTCTTTTCGTGAGAGACAGATGTGTATTCACTCTTCAAGTCCTCCCAGTCCATTCGAATCTCTGTGAAAAGAAAAAAATGGTTTAACCTTGGCTAGTTGGCTAGATTGTTTTTCTTTCTCATTTATGATGTAATCAGAGGTGTTACGACCCTGTTGATTCTTTTTGGGGCTCCGCCCCTTTATTCTATATGCTGCCTGTCTTCTGTAAGTGTTAAGTACAGGGGTGGCGCCACATGTAGGACTTAATGGGAAATACAAATGGCATGAGTTATTTAAGTTGTATAAACACAGGTCTCAATTTGCAGTTCATTGGGACTATTCACTCTAAGTTAAGTTCTTGGAAGATGATGTTTTCCGTCCAGGACCTCAACACAAAAAGTACAAATATATGCACATATTCATTGCAATAGTGCATTCATTTATTGGATTGTTTATTTCAGTGTTATCTTAGTTATTGAAAAATTATCCTGGAAAGTGGCACTGAAACTCACGATCGAGTTGATTCTGCAGGACTTTCTTTTCTCCAGACAGAGAGATGTGGTCACTCATTAATTCTTCACATTTGTTCTTGGTCACTGTTTGAAAGAGGGAAGAGCATTTGAAATTAGTTGTCTCTATAGTCAGTCACTGTAATAGTTATGTAAATGTCTCTAAATCTAACAAAATTATTTTAAGTAAATGAAAATGTTTAAATGTAATATAAATGTGTAGACCTGAGTAATGTCAAATATAATCTGATATACTACAAAATATGCTTTATAAAGTTCAATTTATGTGACTGATCACCATGTGGCAGTAGCCATACTAGTGGACTCTAATGTGCTCACATCTTCATTGACAAGTAAAGGAAAATAATTTAACCAACATCTAAAGAACTTTGAAATGGTATCTAACACTATAACAAGGACTTATACAGTTATTGTATCAGAGGCACAATAAATACATTAGGAGACCATCACAGGTGCTCTGCCATGTTCTTAGGGAGAGTTGTTTATAAGCTTATACTGTAAGCTCAAGGAACCTTGAGAGATTCTATTCAGAATCAGAATTACTATATCAAACCTTAAATGACACTTCAAAGCAATACCATAAGGATTCTCAAAAGTGATTGGATGCTGGTGGATGTTCTGGACAACATCTTTTTAAAGCATTAAAGAAATGCAGTGCAGTTCTTTGACCTTAAAATAACAGCTTTAAACTCACTCAGATACAACACTGACCTATAATATGGATCTTTATGTATACTGTGGCGTGGCCAAAGCTGACCTGTGTCCAACACCCCAGCCAGCAGGACCCAGGCCAACAGGTCCACTGACCATTCTCCTCAACAGATTATGTGTGAGTCTTTTAGTCCCTTCTGGTCTGCAAGTCCTGCTAAATCTCAAATCGGATCTGTTGTTTTAGCTTAGTCGCTGATATTCAACTGTAAAAACTTTAGATTTGATTTTTGTCCTTGGATGCAAAACTATCCCATGGAACATTTGCAAGTAAACAAGAAAAGTAATTTCTGATATGCAATTATTTTTACTATATACATTTGAACATGCACAATTCAGCGAGTCAGCCGAATGAATGTCTGACCTAACACCAAAAGTAATAGTGATTCAGCATTTATCCTAATGAACAAAATAAATCAAACAAACAAAAATACAAAATAAAGAAAGGTATTTGTTCATAGCCCATGGTGTCCTTTAACGGGAGGATAGCACTCACAGAGAAGCTCAATCTGGAAGTCAGTCTTTTGTCTGAAGAGATTAGTATATTCAGTATGAAGATCCTTCCAGTTTAACTTCATCTCTGTTCAAACAAGTGGAATTCAATCAAGAGTAAATATTGATTATGAATAATGTTGGATGCCTGTAATTCTTTAAATTGTTTATGGACGCTGTAATTCATGTGTAAATTATCCTGATGGTTCATCTTGGGTGGTGGTATTGGATTCAGCACTCACGATCAAGTTGCTTCTGCAGTTCTGTATTTTCGTCAGACAGAGATGTGCGATCTTTCAGTAAGTTTTCCAGTTTCCTCTTGGCCTCTGTTCAAGAAATGGAAGTGGAGTGGAGTTTTTTTTACACCTTGACCAGGCAGTTCATCTCATGTTTTGATGGTGAAGATCTTTTTTGTGTCAGGATTCAGGAACATGCTCCATTTCTGTGTGTTATCTTCACCTTCACATAGTTGCCTAAATAATTGCCTGTAGCCTTATTTTTATGTGTACCTGGAGTATTGATGACCTTGTAAGTGGAGAAGTTATCTATTACCCAGTGCAACAGTCCGGCAACACCTGTCAATATTTCTATTACGATATGTAATTGCTGTAATTATCTATTACTGTTATATACAGAACAGTGATAACAGAATCAAACATGGGTGTACAAGAATGGCCCTTGAGCACAAAATGATAATACATCAGGCTTCAGAAGCTGCCTCGTAAAAGGATGACCGCTTTTGAGATTTACAGAGTTTTTGAGGCTATTGACTAGACACAGGTTTTATGTCAAAATGCATAATTGTGCATAAATGGTGTTGCGTGAAATCTCATTTGAGATAGTGTTTATAGACAATGAGTCTTGTAAAGTGAACTCAATGTCTGTGACTAAAAATGTGTGTTGTCGGAAGGGAACAATTCTAGACGACAGATATCTAATAATTCAGACCATGTTGAAAAAAAAAGCTGGAATTGTTCTACAAACTTTTCACCTGGTTGCTCAAGAACAATAGATTCCACTGGTGCAGCTACCATCATCTGGTGGTCATAGAACCACAATAACATCTCTATCCAGCATATTAGCAAATCTATATTTTGGATGACTAAACATCCTGGAATACAATTGAGTTCCCTAATATGTCTGCATGCAGCATGTCTCTTGAATGATATGTTTGAAAATAAAGTTAATAAAACAAAACAAAAAAGAGAATAATCTTGAATATATTTTACCCTCCAGTTCCTTCAAAAGTGTCCTAAATTCTTTCCGTGCATCTGCAGAGGAGGGGAGAGAAATTGAAAGCTTATGATTCAAGAAATTTACATCTAAACTCTGAGAGAGTTGAATATAATTTAAGACACCTGAGTGAAGTACTGCATCACAATCATAATTACTTAATATATATATAATAATAACAATATGGATACTTTTTGATACATTTTGAGATCATCCAATCAGAATGCTAGCGAGAAATCACATGACCATCTGTGAGCTTCTGAGATGTTTAACAAAGATGGCGGCATCACGATGGTAAAGTGAGGAAAAAGAGAGGCTTCTTGTATATTTTTTGAATCCGGGTCCCGTGAGCATGTGAACCCGATTATGGTACGAGCGCTGTAACCAGTTGTGCCACAGCAGCCTGAGCTATAGAGTTGTTGCCAGTCTGTTGTCCTGATTAGTTGCTCTGTGTCTCTGGTTGCCCGTTGCCGGCAACATTGCCCATAAAGTTGCCCCGTGTATCATCATCAGCTTATGGGGGAATTGTAGCATTTTATTTGAATTTGCTTACCATCAAGTTCCTTCTGTAACTGTATGGATTGTCCATCGATATCAGCTAGAGAAAGAACCAGATGGATAAAGTTATAGGAATGTTAAATGTTGATGCATGAATGAATTGCCATAGTATCTTGTTGGAACGCTAATACTGTAGTTGCCCCCACCCACCCCTAAAAAAAAAAAAAAGTTGGTGATAACTTACCAGTATTATTTCCAACACCAGACAGTAAATCCTTTTGACATTTTTCATGTAAAAGATCTATAGGAGAGTGAAAAAAAAAAACTTGATAATTGATATCAATAATATAAGAAGTAAAATAGGGTTTTACAGTACCACTGTTGTTATCAGTATACTGTATGAGCAGTGGCATTTATCACTCAGAAAAAGAGAAAATGCTGTAACAAAACTTCCATAATGCTCCATTATTTTCAGACATATAGATAATTAAAAAAACAAAAACAAATCATGTGTAAAATTTCTTTACAACTGACTTTTCATAAATGCCGAATTTAAACAAATCTAACAAAACATTTTGTTGAGAATTCAAGACACTACAACAGAGACCCGTGTACTAAGATGTTGGAGTGAAGCATAACAACTCAAAGCGAGTCCTGGAGAGTGTTGGGGAGGCAGTAGCCGTGTCCCATACTTACAGAGCACCCCCATGATGAGAGCCATGAGGAGCAAAGCAACACAGGGGGAGAGCAAAAGTTTGATTAGTTTCACACAAAGTCTCTTTGAGGCTCTCTCCTTGGGTTCTGCCTTTGCAAAGTGGTTTTCACCGTCAGCTGTAGAATCGGGTGGACCGTCATCTAGCCACAGCAAAAAGACATGAAGGCAATGATTTACTTTACTTTAATGTTTCATCGCAGCAATTTGACAGTTGTAAGTGACAGACATACTGCATGTACTGTATACTGTAAACACGTTAAAATGCAATATTGCTATGAACAAAAATCATGATTTCAGTCATGATTTTAGTGTATCAATATCACACACACACACACACACACACACACACACACATTGTACAACATTTTAGACAGATACATATTTGTTAGCTGCATTTATTAGCAATGTTGAAATCATTTTTGATTTTAAATCAACATGGTCATTGTTTAAAACAAGACTCACCACATGCGTTAAAATGACACTTTGAAGCGTTTTGATGTGGATAACTCTGTCACCAAATTTAATTTGATCTGTGATAGACATTTACACTACAGCCAATGACAATGTTCATCTGTAGACACTGGGCAAATATGTGCATGTCTACATATCAAACTCTTGAAGTCAACTATGTTCACACAGATCTAAATTCAACACAAGTAGTGCTGCGATGAACACTAGGTTAGTGTTGGTGTCAATCAGAGTTAACACAGCAAAATGCCCAGTGTTCAAAACAGGCAGAGTATTCAGCAGTACTTTTACTGCCTTATTGCACAATTCACAACACTGGGTGATCATCTGTCTCCCATGGAGTATTCTGCAAACATTTTAAACAATAAAAAATCAGAACAGATGATGACCCCAGGGGGTGTTAATTAAATCTTATGATAAATCTTATGTGGGTGGGCAGTCAGTATGGAGCAGCGGCACTGAGTGTTGATTCTAACTCAGGATACCACATGCTACACTGTGACGCACAGAAGGGCTAAAATAAACAGTATTATATTGTAATATTCTGTAAAACAAGGTATCACAGAATATAACAATACAACTACTATTAAAAAAACTAAATCCATTTATCAAATATCTCTGAGCAGTTGGAATTGGGATGTACATAGCTAAAAAAAACTCTGTAGTCAGTCTGAAGATACTCACAGTTTGAGGCCAACTCGGATACCAGTGTTAATTCCCAAACTTTCATATTAAAGCAAAGCAAAACAAGACAAAATAATAATATTCAGAACCGGTCCTTACCACCCGGTCTGATCTGATGTGTGTTATGCCATTTACTATTAGGAAAGGGTTTTGTTTCTTTTAAGATCTAAATAAAAAGCTAATTGTTAATTAGAAGAAAACAACATTGCTTCTCTGCACAAGTTTGACTAGAAATTCACTGCAGTTCATCTCACATTAATGGCTAATGCAGTTAAGACGATCCTCAGGTTCCGATAATACTGTCACAATATGATTAAGAATTAATGAATGTGATTAACAAATTGTGTTCTGTATTAGTCAGGACTGCATGCATCAGGTGTTTCCTAAATGCATGTTAGGCCAACTGCTAAATCTTATCCATTAATACATTTTCCATAGACCAAAAGTACAAAAAATCAGACTGTTATCCCAGTTATCAGAATAAAATTAACTTTACATTACCTTCCAGACTTTTCTGTTGTTTTGGAGAGAGCTCTTTCATCCCTACCGGAGGAGATCTAAACCATTTTCAATTAAGAGCCGAGTCATTCAAGATCACAGCTTTGTTGAGCAGGGTTGTCTCAGGATAATCTGAGATTAACTGTAATTAAAGGTTGATAGCTTGATACTCAAAGGAATTGTGTCTCTGCCGATAACGACACCTCTGTATAACAGTCCTTTACCTATAACAAAGGAGAAAATACGTCAGTTGAGAGTATCACTACTAAAATCATCAGTAGAAATAGAATCTCTGTATAATTTAATTTTTTTTATGTTACCTATGAACCAGTAATGGCATTTTATGGGGTTATCTTTTTTATATTTAACTTAATTCTTCAAAAACCCTAAATTCAAGTTTCAGGTTTGTGGGTAAAAAAAAGGTTTCTCCCCAAAACAAATAATAACAAACAAAAAAAACAGTAACTACATGTTCAGGACGATGTTCTTAATAAGCAGTAGGAAGATCAAGTGAGAGACGAAATGTTACCGATCTATCGCAAGTCGAGTGTTCCAAAAAGAAAATACACATGTTGACAATTCAGATGGTCAACAGCAGTCAACAGCAGTGAACATTCACTTTGCAAAGGTACATTTCCAGACGTCTGTTGCAGAAGTTCTTGGTGTCCTTGATGGAGTCAGTAACTTTGAAACTGTGAAATATCTATTTCACCGGCAAATACACTGTATTTTCTATACAGTCAGCATTAGAAGAACACCAAGTATTGAACCAGATCCCCCACAAACTAAATCCAATCAAAATGCAGTTTTCCAGGTGACATTTAAGAATGCCTCCACACCAATCAGAGTCTAAGGATACATGACAGAGATCCACATTAGCAGACAGAGGAGGGGAGGGAGCTTCTGGGCCAATGCCTTGGGGTCTTGCCAGGGATATCAGAGATACCAGGCTGACTAGGGCACTGCCTGAGCCGAACAGCCGATCATGCTCTCTGACCTGCCCTGACTGTAAGGTGTGAAATTGAAGCTGAAGACCGGAAAACATGTTTGTTTGGTTGTTTATTCTTTTTGTTTTACAATTGATTATTTTACAGAATGCTGTTCGCTATTTACATATCGCTGCTCTCGGGTGGAAACCTTGTATTTCCAAATCCATTAGTGTTCAGGAAATAAAAAACAACAACTTGTATTGTGAAAATATTTCAACATTGCGTTGTCAAAAAAACAGCAAAAATAACATATAATAGCAATGTCCTGTGTGAGTTTCTGTCATTATGAATGTTGTTCTATATTAGATTACATCTTCTATCCTGTCTTAAGTTGACTCAGATATTCAAATATTTTTTTCCCAAAATGTCTTCAAATGTTTCACACGTTGCTGAGCTACTGTACAACAAATCAGTTGCTCTATAGTCAGAATAGAGGAGCGTATTCGGGCATGACGGGCAGGCAAAATTGCCAAAGTAACCAGCCTGGGTGTGGGCAGTTTGTCTGGAGGATTACATGCAGAATCCCTGCGGACATCACCTCCAGACCTCATTAATGACAGGAGGAGGGAGGTGATAGGCCAGGACCTGAGATGCTGGGACTGTCGGAGCAGTGAATGTGGACAACAGGGGGGGAGTAGTGAACACGTAACGGCTTAGGGGAATGGTGAAGGCTAAAGGGTGTTTACGTAAACAGAGAAATTTTCCTCCAAATTTTACAGGGGATTTTTATGAAGTACAGCAAATGTGCTGCCTATAGTTGCGCGCACACACACACACACACACACACACACACACACACACACACACACACACACACACACACACACACACACACACACACACACACACACACATTCGGTTCCTCTGAATTCTGCATCACTGATTGACAGCCTGTTGTAAAGCCCCTGCAGGAAGCCACAATGCAAAAGAACATCTGTGCAGCAACACCCAAGGTACAGCTGGGGTGAGTGGAAAGTTTTGCCATCACATGACATATTTCCATGTTAGTGTTATTATTATCATCACTATTATTAGTAACTAATATTTGTGTTCAGTATGTGACCTGGTATACCTAGCTATTACTATCCTGTTAAGTACTTAGCCCCTATATTTTGCTTACAGGTATATCTTTTTCTAATTTCTCTTAGATTTTTTAGATTTCAAATCCTCCTTGGCTGTGTATCTCTTTGTTGAAAGAGTTGGTAAATGGTTGTGGTGATAGTGGATTGTAACATCCAACCCTGCTTTTTTATCTTGTGGTAGCAGCCATTTTTATTTGCACTGTTTTAAATACTATGTCTGATATCTGTGTGTTTTCCTGTTTACACAAAGTCACTGTATACATAGAAGTCACTATTAGAAATCCCATAATCTCATCTGACCCCTCATTCCCATCCAGTGGTATAAGGTAACACACCGAGTGGAGGATCACGGCCAAGGGTAAAGCATACCAACAGCAAGTGGAGGAAGGTAGGACCAGGTAAAGCACAAGATCAGGTTCAAGTTCTAGCCAATTACACCAGCAAATATAGCCTGAGGGGTCCTTAACATGGCCGTATACGCACACAGACCTGTGCTAATCTATTTAAGCACCCACTTTAAAGTAGCCTATCTGAGTGGGTTCAGTGGTGCAGGGTCAGCTATTTGCTCCCATAAGGTCCATCACTGACCAGACAAATACGGACCAACTCCAACAAACACCAACAGGATCAGTGTGCGCTGTCAGTTGGTGTTTTTTAATGGAACTTTTTTTTTATTATTTGGCATGTCCAATCAGATAACAAAAGTCTTGTTTTGTCAGTTGCTACCTGGGCAGTGTGTAACTGTCAGTGGGTCTGAACATTCTAAAGACTGCAACCACCCGCAGTCCACTTAAGAATGCTGGGCTTAGCTGGGCATTGTCTGGGCAGCATGCAAGCACCTTTACACAGCAGCAGAGCTAATCCCAACAAGTGACCCTGTCGTCCGGTCACTCAATCCCCTCACCCTGAGGTCCTCACCTCAGTGCAGTCGCCCAACAGCTATACTACAAAGCAAGGTTACTATCTTACCCAGGGAACTTCGGTCTAGATGAAGGAATTAAATGGCTGTTTGGCTTTCTTTTCTTCTTTAATAATTTATAAAAGTTGTTAAATGTACAAATTAGTAAAACTAAATAAATAAAAATCATAGAAAGTACATATTATAATAAAGTATAATATTCTAATGATGACCATACTGTATCCTGAATGTTATTATGTCCTTTGTAGTCTCACTACATTCATCATTGCTGACCACTCGTCATGTGTCCCAGTGTGTAATAGACTGTGTCAGCCTGGTTTGTTTCTGTTTCTGTCTGTGTCCTGGCTCTTGCTGTATCATATACTGTTACAGTTGTGTCCTCCTGGGGGCGCTGTCCTTCCAGTGGTTTTGTCGCCGTGGTGTATATAGTCCTGTCTGTGTCCTCTGTAGGGTTCTGCGTCTCCAGTGGTTTTGTTGCGGTGGAGTATATGGTAATATCATTGTCCACCAGAGGTCGCTGTTTCCCTTTTTTTCTCTGCTGGCGCTGGGATCTATGCTCTTCTTCTGTATTTTGGGGCCTGTATGTCTGAAGAAAATGACAGTGCACAATATTTTCATGAAATGTACTTGGATATGAAAAAGACACTTAAAAAGGTAAACATATACAGTCAATGTATATTCACTGGGGGCACATTTAGTGGTTCAGAGTGATAGCTGTCATTCTCTTTTTGTGTATGTTTAGTACCTTATTTTGTGATGTGGTTGTTTTCTTATTTTGTGATGTGGTAGCTGAATGGTCCACAACAGAGCATTTGGCAGCCTTGTTGATGACACTGTAGATGGACACGCTGGGTTCATCGGCATCACTTCCTGTGACAATGACTGTTGGTATGTTGTTGCGCTAAAAAATAGAGAGATGTGGATTTGATTTACTTGAATGTTATTTCAACCACAGTATTTGCATTCTAAAGAAATAGGCAGTGTGGAACTAGAGCACAAGTTTAAATGTAAAATAGTGTGTGTGTGAGTGGGGAGGGGGGGGCAATGAGAAATAAATAGAAAGTGAAAGGGAGAGGTGAGGGAGAGAGAGAGATAGAGAGAGAGAGGTGAGGGAGAGAGAGAGATAGAGAGAGAGAGGTGGGTTACCTTGTTAGGTGTTTCCTCAGCTTTCGAGTTGCGACACTTTTTCCATATGAGAGTACCACACACAAGCAACAGCAGTGCAGCGCAAATGATGGCACTTATTGTGAGGATCACATCTCGATGAAGATCGAGGTTGTGCCATGAGTCCATTGTGGTGACTTTACCACCTAGAATTTCAGCATAAAATCAATCAGTCAATCAATCAATCAATCAACCTACCAATCAATATTAAATCAGGTTAAGCAGATGAACAGGTCAGCAGAAGACTACAGTGATGACTTAAGGCCCTCCTCGTGATAAGCAAAAAGGGTGGTTCATATTTTTGGTAACACCATGCTTGAACCTCATCCACAATGGCCGTGCTGTACTGAGTGTGTCATTTATGAAAATAGTTTTAATATATATAACTTTCTTCCCCTTGTTTGCCTCTACCATGTTACATATTCAACTGTTATGGTCAATCATAACTTACAATCCTTAGGAAACTGTTGAGAACTCATCTCTGTGCTGACAGGATTGCTGGCGTTGCACTTGACATGTCCGTTGGCACTGGTGATGTTGATGTTGTCTTTGGCTGACAGGGATGACTGCAGATATGTACACCCATTCTCATCACAGCTGTATGAAGCCCACGATTTGGAAGAGGAGCAGTTTACATTGAAGCTGCAGTTCTGTCCTGATGTGTTGTCCAGGGGCTGAATGGGGGATATCTTTATGACTGGTGTGGACACAGCGTCTGTAAGAGAAGGAGAGATGAGGTTAAGAAATTAAGTGTGTCACTGGCAGGGGAATTGTCTGCAGTGAGACATCCAGGAAATGTTTGTCATAAAACCTATGGCTCCACAATGATGACATCCCCTTCCGAAATTTTCCCGCAGTGGCAAGGCTACGCTACTTTCAGTTCTCTGAATAAACAGTAAACACAACAAGCGGTAAAGCATGTGAACCTAATTCATGTAACTCAGCAAAATTATTCCAGTAATACTGTAGTAGTGTATCCAGCCAAATCACTGTTGAGTTTAAATATTGGTGAATTTATTTTTGTCTTATGAATTATTATATTGACATTCCCACTAAAACGTTGTGTCATCCAAGGTTCCAAGGAAGATCACTTGTTACTCATACTGTCACCACATTTAGCTGCCAGTTAGTGATTATTCCCAAATTCCTGTCCTCTCTTGGCATCTGTGATATCCAACAATATGACTTAAATTGCTGCTACACAGAGGAATCAAGTTCTCTGGGAAATACAGTATAGGGAAGAAATCTTAATATTTGGCTAAATTAGCACAGCACCCCTCAACACAGATAGTGTTAGTACAATGTAGATGTATTGAATAACTGTAGATTGCAGATGTATTGAATAACTGCATATGAAAATACTCTATTAATTCTCTTATTATCACCATTATGATTGTTATTAATATTAGTCTATTATTTTTATGCTAATGAAATGTTTATTGTTATTGTTGTAAAGTGTCTGCTAAGAAACATAAACATCTACATATTAAGAGAGCAGAGATGCAGCATTTCTTATGAGAAAAACAAAAAAGAGTTGAAGAGTGATAAGTTGATGAGAGACAGAGACAAAGGTGTTATCTTAAATGGTCTCAAATGGCGTGAAACATGAGCTTGTAGAAGAGTAACAGTGAACCTTTGCACTCTGCACTTTTCATAAAACCGTGTACTAGATATTCTCCTGTTTAGGGTGGGTTAAAACAACCATACAGCCCTCCTGTATTGTATTTATATGAATCAATGTCTAAAGGTGTAGTTCAGGTTCTGATAACATGCCCTTTTTGTGAGATTCAGCACGATGCTCATGGATTTCTCTGTATATTCTGAATAAAACCGACATTGTCAAATGCCACTACAGCTCTGTTAATGGGAAACAAACAAAGTGGCTCTGACTGATACTATACTATATACTATACTGATTTCTATGCTATTCCAGCGATTCAACACATTTTTTGAGGAGCATGGAAGGCAGGGGGTAATTCGGTTTGCTGTTTAACTCAGAAATCAAAACGTTTGCCTGAATCACAAACTGGACCTGTAATGTATAAATTGTAAAAACGACACGGCTCATCTGTGACGAAGGTAGGGTATTCAAATCTGAGGTAGATACACAAGCTGCATAATGGAGGAATTTACTCACCCTGGATTACTAATTTGTAGGAGACTACAGCAACCTCCGTCCATTGGTCCTTGTGTTTATAGCCAATGTAAACTCCACTGTCATTGTAAGTCAGATTGTTCAATTGGATGGAAAGGTTTCCCTTAAAGAATGCCACTCTATGCTTAAACGGAAATGTTACGCTGTTGTTTTGGACCATTCTTTTCATCTGGTTCCCAATTGTCTGCATCCATGTGGCATGGGGGTTTTGCTCAGATTGTGCTGGA
>NC_063212.1:13677905-13687905 GCF_017589495.1 Alosa alosa
TGTGTGTGTGTGTGTGTATGTGTGTGTGTTATTCTTTTTTGTGTTATAACTGTGCTACCATCACGCTGTACTATAAGCATCACCCCCAAACAATATTGCGTGGCCATAACAAAGTGCCTATCTACAGTACTTTCTGAGGACATGCTTGAGTGGGTTTGCAAAAGTGTCAAGGCATCAAATTAATGCAAACAATGCCTGCAAAGGCCTGCTCCCAAGGCAACAAGCAAAAGTGATGCTGTCAGTGAAGCTTACACTCTCTGCTTGCTGAAACATTTTTTCCCCTGCCCCTGTCTTTTTTTTTTATAAACACCCACTCTTTCACAGTTTCACATACCCCATGATCACACAACACATGCTTCCACACACACACCTACTGTGTGTGTGTGATGTGGTTCTGATCTCGAAAACAGGATGTGTGTGTGTGTGTGTGTGTGTGTGTGGTGTGTATGTGTAGGGAGGCCATGTCCTGGTAAATGTTTCAATGTTAATGCATGTACTCCTACATGAAAATGTGAATGTTGTAGGTTTAGCTGCAAAGCATGACTTAGCATCTCTCTCTCTCTGTCTTTCTCACTCTTTGTGTTTGACTGCCTCTCTATCTCTCTATCTCTCTGTGTGTGTGTGTGTGTGTTTTGTGTGTGTGTGTGTGTGTGTGTGTGTGTGTGTGTTTTTGTGCATGCAAGATTCATGCACACCTACATCAGAGAACATGCACGCCTGGCTGTGTGAAAAAAAAAAGCATGATTTCCTCCAAACAGTTTATTTCCAAAATAGGCACTTGATATAATTAGCTGTTAAGAAAAAAAATAAATGTAATTCCAGTTGTTTTTTAAAGGGAACTCTACGGGATAACATCACGTACAATTCCATACTCTTACATGAAGCAAAACATTTCATCTCATATATTACCATACTGTTACATGAAGCAAAACATTTCATCTCAGACCAGTTCACCAAGCCCACAAAATTAACACTTTGCCAAATCATATTCACATATATTCATCACATGTACCATTACAAACATACATTTCTTTTGTCAAAAAATGTTAAAAAAATAAAATTATGATTTTGAGTTGTAAACTGGCAGGAAGAATGGTGGCAGCCTGTACCTGTACGGAGGTTATGCAGTTAGGCATTTGGGAATATGAACTATATTTGACTTTATTATACTTAACTTTAGTCATAAGTTCAGTCATAACATGGCTGATGGAATATTTTGTCAAGACTTTTGAATTCCGTGTCTTGTGATATTCCAATACATGCAAAGTTGCATGCAATGCTATGATGGTTGTAGAGATTGTAGGACAGTGAGGAACCATTTTCTGAATTTGACACAGAGTTTATGGAACACAAGTCTGCACTCAGTCTACTGTATTGATCCAGGGATACCCTTAACGCATGTTTTTATCAGGCTTGCGCAAAATTCAGAATTTAAGAATTTAATTTGAATTGAATTGGCTCCGCCCAACAGGAAGTTGGATTTGAGTTGGAATTGGAATTGGAATGACAGGAAGTGGAATTCAATTCATGGCAATTCAAAGAAATTCCACATAGTCACATAACAGAAAAAATGTGTTGAATCTCACATACATTCAGTGTTGGGAAGCTTACCTTGGAAATGTAATTGGTTACTGTTACCCATTATAAATGTAGTTTGAATTACTTTATTTGGACTGTAATCCTTCATTGTTAAACACTACACTTAAACATGCATATGCATTTCTTTGAATCTCATTGAATTGCAATTCTACTTCCTTTAATTCAAATTCAAATTGTAATTCCAGATCCTATTTTTGACCTCAATTCAAATTCAAGAATTGGACTTATTCTCAATTAAATTCTGAATTTTGCAGAACCCTGGTTTCTATGAGGGTGGTACAGTTCCTCAGTATGTTGTCAGAATAAAAAGTGAGAATGTACTATATTTATTTATTGTGCCGTTTTACTCAGGAGGGAGGGTGGTCATACCTACATACAAACAACCATCCGTGTACAAACAAACAAATAGGCACTCTTACAGTAAGCAAACACATTCACACAATACACACACGCACACACAGACACACACACACACACGCACACACAATCACACACAAAGGGAGAGAGAAGGCAGCTATGCCACAGCAGGTTAGTCCCACCTCACACATAATGCATGTTAAAGTTCCCTTTCTTCAATGAGTTAAAGTGCTTTTAGTACTGTTAACATACAACAAAAACCCACCCAGTCAACCCAGTTCCCACTATAAGCAGGCCTAGCCTAGAAGTAGAAGAACTATATCTACACACGGGTGAGAACTCTTTCAACTGGCACTGTTAGATACAAATAAAGATATACAGTATAACACATAGATTCCAACACAGATCCTTCAAGATATGAGGCTTACAGTAACAACCAGGCTCCAGTATTTCAGTGCCAGATCTACAGAACACGTAGAGTACCTTTGCAAAAGTCATCGGCTACAGTCTACAGTGGTTAACAACTGATTTTTCTTGTTTTTTTTTTGTCATATTCATATCCAAATTGATCAGTCGACAAGCCACAAACTGGCATTTTCAGTCCCCACAGAATTACATATTTCTTGTGAGAGTAGACAAAAATACAGATAAATTCTGAAACATTTACAAGATCGGAGTCCTTCAGAAGCCAACTCGCTCTGGCAAAGATTCCGTGACAATCTCCACAGCTTCCAGTGAGTGACCATAGATTCATTCATATCCCGTCAATGTGTAAATGCAAAGGGTTGTGTATTGTATGTGTGTGTGTCTGTGTGTGTGTGTGCCAGTATATGTCTACATATGTGTACCTGTGAGTGTTATATAAAGCAGCTGAACTTTAATGACAAAGTACATGTAACCTTTGATTCGCTTCTTGTTTATGTCTAAGTTCACCCACGCTTTTTCCACTCTTTCATTCACTCTGTAAGTCCCTCTCTCTCTCTCTCTTTTCTTTCACTATTTATCACTCTTTCTCTCTCACCCTTCATCCTGAGACTACTGTAGATGTTTTTATATTCAGTTTTAGTCATCTCATCGAAAGACACCCAACCACCTTCTCTTTTTTCCGCATTTGGACTCTCGTTTCTCTCATGCTACAGTGTACCTCTTAGGGCTTATTCAGACTGCCGACGTGGCGTGTGCGTTGCGTGTTTGTTCCATGGCTGCTGCGTCGCATTTTATATGTGCATTCATACCAGAAACGTCTCTGATGCGGGGCTGCTGCAGCCATGTTGCCTATTACAACATCTCTTCACTGTCTCTTTAGAATGGAAACGCTTCCGACACGCTCGTATGTCGCGTGGAAAACATTTCTGGCACACACACGTTTTCAGCGTGGCTCGAGCTGCGCCTGAGACGTGGCGTGTCGCGCAGGCAGCGTGCACGTTCTAACCTGTTAACATGGGCAGCGAAATGAAAACGGACAGGTCACGCAGCTGACACGCAGCTGCCACGTTTGCGGTCTGAATGGGGCCTTAGTCTCTTTCTCTCTCTCTCTTCTGTCTCTCTCTCTCTCTCTACACATTGCTGATGCGAACGTTGAGAGGACTGCTGTCTCGCACTCGTCCACTCCTCTCCCTCCCCCGCTCCCTGTCCTCCCGGTAGCTCTCCTCCAGGCGCATCTTCTCCGGGTCACCCCCCTCGTCCACCCCCGTCCTCCCGAGGCCAGTGCCGCTGTGGCGCGGCGACCGAGGGCTGGACTGTGGCGCCGGCGCCGGCGGGGCCTGCTTGAAGACGGGCGGCGCCTTGGTCTTGGCCACCTTGTCGAAGAAGGCGAAGTCGGCGACGTACTTGCCCGAGGGCGAGAGGGAGACGACGGGCGGAACTCCGAGGCCCCACAGGATCCTCGGAACTCAGGTAGGAGGTGCCACAGGATCCTCCACCGGGCAGGATCAGGAGCAGGCCTCAAGCACCTGGCAGGTGGAAGAGAGAGGGAGAGAGAGAGAGAGAGGAGAGAGAGAGAGAGGAGAGAGAGGGAAAGAGAGGCGAACATGGAGGAGGGATCAAGAGAGTAGGAGGGGTCCCAGAAGAGGTGGAGAGAGAGGAGAAGAGAGAGGGGAGGAGAGAGAGGAGATTTGAGAGAGGTGAGAGAGAGAGAGAGGGAAAGAGAGGAGAGAGAGGCGAGATAACATGGAGGAGGGATTGAGAGAGAGTAGGGAGCATTTGGAGAGAAACAGAAGAGGTGGAGAGAGAGAGGAGAGAGGGAAAGAGAGAGAGAGGAGAGAGAGGGAGAGAGAGAGAGAGGAGAGAGAGGCGAACATGGAGGAGGGATTGAGAGAGAGTAGGGAGCATTTGGAGAGAAACAGAAGAGGTGGAGAGAGAGAGGAGGGAAAGAGAGGCGAACATGGAGGAGGGATTGAGAGAGAGTAGGGAGCATTTGGAGAGAAACAGAAGAGGTGGAGAGAGAGAGGAGAGAGGGAAAGAGAGAGAGAGAGAGGAGAGAGAGGAGAGGGAGAGAGAAACATGGAGGAGGGACGAGAGAGAGAGGGAGGAGAGAAACAGAAGAGGTGGAGAGAGAGAGGAGAGAGGGAAAGAGAGGCGAACATGGAGGAGGGATTGAGAGAGAGTAGGGAGCATTTGGAGAGAAACAGAAGAGGTGGAGAGAGAGAGGAGAGAGGGAAAGAGAGAGAGAGGAGAGAGAGGCGAACATGGAGGAGGGATTGAGAGAGAGTAGGGAGCATTTGGAGAGAAACAGAAGAGGTGGAGAAGGAAAAGAAGGAGAGCGATGGAAAAGGGGAGGAAAGGAAAGGAAGAGATGGAGAGAGAGAGAGATGAGGGAGGCAAACAAGGAGGAGGGTGGGGGAGAGAGAGGGAACAGAAGTGGAGGAGAGAGAGCAGGAAGAGAAGGAGAGAGAAGAAGGGAGGAGAGTGAAGAGGGAGGAGAGAGATAGAGAAGAGCAGAATGAGAAAGAGATTAGAGGTGAGTTCTGACTGGAAATGCCCAAAATTGTATCAAACATTCCATCAAAAATGGAAAGAAATTCTGGAAGTGGTGAAAAACACATGTGCTTTTTATTCAAATACTGTGTACCCCTCACTTCTCCTCATTCAGGTGAAACCATTGTGACTGTTAATTCAGCCACAGTCTCAGCCTCAAACAGCGCCTCTCGGTGGCATATTCCCAGAAGTGCAGAGGATGGGTCTGTCCCTTTCCTATCCCAACCCCTCCTCACACACACTCCACTCCATCCCACAGAGTGGACACATGTTCACAGCTGAATCAGACAACAGACAGCAACCTTTGGAAAGCCCGATACTCTCTGAGTGGCTGAAAGAGGAACTTGGAGTTGCTGTAATTTCCGATATATGATCTTGCTGACACAAATATGATCAGCATAACAGATATTACCAAGATAAATCCTCATAATATACTGTATGATGACATGGTTATTTTGTCTTACCTCCCCTCCTAAATGATTATCTGATTCTCTCTGTGTGTGTGTGTGTGTGTGTGTGTGTGTGTGTGTGGTGTGTGTGTGTGTGTGTGTGTGTGTGGCAGGGCCGTAGTCACCATAGACATTGAGGGGGACGTGTCCCCCCCAATATTCAAATATGACCAAAATGTCCCCCCCCCCCAATATCCGGACATAGAAAAATAAAGAAAGAAAAAAACGCTACAGGAAACCAACAAGCACCACCATCTGAAATGTAATCAAACGTAAATAACGCACAAATTAGTGACCTAGTGATGGTTCCAGAGTAGCCCTGAGTGGTTTGACCTGGTGGTTTTCCATTTTTCTACAGTGACCTGATTGTATCCTCTTTTTGGTTTGTAAAAGAGGACATAACAGAAAAAACTGCCTCAAAAGGCTATTTTGAACTAATTTGTGAACGACAGAGAGAAACGCAATGCAAATTCGCTGTAAACACGTTTGAGGCTCTAGAATAACAAAATTCTGGACGATTTTTAAGGTCTCAAAGAGGGCATGTCCTGGTAAAAGCACATCTGGTCACCCTAGTTTTTTGTTAGTGGCGTGCACTATCAAAAGCTTCCATTTACTGCACCCTACCAAAGATCCTTGATTACTAGCTTTAACCCTCTCTGACCCTACTGCGGTGAGGTAGGGCTGGCAACAAGATCACAAAAGCTACCGGTACAATTCTCACAAAACTTGTTGGAAAGGTGTAGGACAGACTCAAAGGGAACATTTTTCTATTGTAAAATATTCTCGCAATGATGGCGAAAGTGAAATGTTTTATTTTAAATGATGAATTTGTGCAAGTCTGTGTCATTCATTTCTTTTACATGTCTTACAACATAAATACAACATATTCATATGCTAGCACTAATGCCAAGAATTACCCTCTTTATAGGCCTCTTAGAAATGGTTGTTGCATCTTGCATATTATTTAGATAATACTGAATCGCGCAACCATGCAGGCAAAACATAAGAATCAAATGTGGCGATGGCACACAAGTTGGAAAAAAACATTAACAATGCGGTGATAGACAGAAGTCATCATTTAAAGGGTCATTTTTTTAACAAATCTTCCGTGGTAGAATGCCTTAGGACCCCTCTATCTGGAGGGGCATCTGTGCCCAGGGGTTCATAATCCATCCATGCCATGACTATGTCCGTTTGGAATACCCTAAAACTTAACATTTTTTTTATAATTTTTGCATGGTAGGAAATGTATTGAAATTCTGTTTGGAGGTTCCTCAGACCCCATCACAGATTTGGTCCCCCCCAATGTTTGACATCATGACTACGGCCTTGGTGTGTGGTGTGTGTGTGTGGGGGGGAGGTGCTATATAATTATAAAAAAGATAATAAATAAAAACATTGGTAACACTTTATAATAACTACACACAATTCATCATTTATTAAGCCTTTGTTACTTATTAGTTAATGGTTTGTTCATCATTAGTAATTTCTTGTTCATACATAATTCATCAGTAAAGCATTTGTTCACACAATTATACATGGTTTGTTCATAGTAAATAAGCCTATCCAAAAAATATGTTTGTAAGTACATGATTTATACTTAATAAGTAATGAAACAACCACTTATAATGAAATAATTTTCTTATTATAAACCAGTTGCAAACTATTACAAAATGCTTTGTTCATGATTTGTAAAGCATTGTTCCTATGTTAATTCTCATAAATAAAGTATAGACACAGTTATAAATGGTTTGTTCATTGTAAATAAGCCTATATCTAAAATATGTTTATGAATTATTGTTAATACTTAATCAATTATGCAATATACACATGCACTAATGATTAGTTAGGGTGAGGATACATATTTTATAAACCACTTCCTAATACTATAATTCATGATTAACTCAGGGGTTACAAGTGGTTAGTTAATGATATTTTGTTAGCTTATCTAAAGTGAGGACTTTCTATGCCTTGCAACACATTTTCAAATGAGTTGTAAAGATTACATTCACATTCATTCATTTAGCAGACAAGAGACGTACACATGTCAATTAAATTGAAGGCCATTGACATAACAGTGAAAGCCGGGAATTGAACCCCCAACTTTTCAGGCTACTGCATGCTAGTCCAGCTCCTTATCCACTACACTACCTTGGCCCAGATAGAAAGCCCTACAACTATGCAAGAGTTTCTGTTTTCTTCTACTTAACACTGTTATTAAACATCTGTAAACTATTATTAAATGCTGTATTCTTCATTTGTAAAGCATTATTCCTACATTAATTCTCATCTGTAAATCATGTTTACACACAGTTAAAAATGGTTTGTTCATAGTAAACACGCATATATTTTTGAATTGACTGTTGTAATAGCACTGGGCAGAGGTAGTGTAGTGGATAGGGAGCCGGGTTAACATGCAGTAACCCATAAAATTGGGGGTTCAAACCCCAGCATCCACCAATGTGGCCTTGCCCTTTAATTTCATTGACGTGTGTAAGTCGCTTTGGGTGAAAGTGTCGGCTAAATGAATAAATGCAAGTATAAACTTTATTTACTATATTTATAAATGTTTTGCAAGGCATAAAATGTCCTCACTTTAGATGAGCTCACAAAATATCATTCACTAACCATTTGTAACTCCTGAGTTAATTATTAATTATAGTATTAAGAAGTGGTTTATAAAATATGTATCCTCACCCTAACTAATCATTAGTGCATGTGTATGTAACAACTGTTAAATAATGGAAATATTACTTAATCAAAAACATACTATTGCATCATTTATTAAGTATTAACAATAATGTACAAACATATTTAAGATATAGGCTTATTTACTATGAACAAACTATTTATAACTGTGTGAACAAATGCTTTACTGATGATAAATTAGAAATTACTAATGATGAATAAACCATTAATAATAAGTAACAAAGGCTTAATAAATGATGAATTGTGTGTAGTTATTATAAAGTGTTACCAAAACATTAAATTTGAGGGTAGGGGAAAATGGGGAATCTATGACACCAGTTACACTAATACTGCTTATTAAAGAGCATTCAAGTACACAAAGACGAAAAGTCAGCATTTACTGGAAGGGCAGTCAGCCCCTGGACCATCCCAAGCATGATGAGCAGTATTAATCATAGAAAATTATTCTATAAATTCTAACAGCTTGATTTGTGAGTCATTTACGTGGAACTATCCACACAGAACTCTACTGGTGACACAAGGGAACTGCCGAACCTTTCCTGGATCTGAAGTATCAAGTGACAAGTATATGAACTTGGAAATGAAATATGAGACAGAATTAGGAAGAAGGGGAATTGCTGAGGGTAGAGATGACCAGATACTGCCCTGAATAACCACTGTGCTCAAAACTATAGCTTTAATAACAGTAACAGTTCATATAACAGTTCACAAACATTTGTGCTTTATGCTTATGTGCTTTATTGGTTATACTGTACCATTTTATAAAGCATAGTATTTTACTATGTATACACTTTACTATGTATACACTTTACTGTGCTCTATACTATTTCAATCTCTTACACTGGTTGTATTAAATACTTTTGTACCAATTTTGCAAAATCTACTAACACACACACACAGTCATAAATACATACACACATGGACCTACACATGTAAATACACAGTCTAATACATATACACTCTTACACATCGCACATACACACATAAACACACACACATACACACACACACACACACACACACACACACACACACACACACACACACACACACACACACACACACACACACACACACACACACTCATCACTCATGTACACACTCATTCACACACACCTGCATCAACATTCATCTGAGAGGAGAGCGGACTTGTCATCTGTCTAAACAGTCCTTCCCATAACCTAGACCCAGTTTCTTTTCTCTCGGAGTTACAAACAGTGTTTCATAACTGATTGCTGCTTGTAAAGCCCTCTCAGTTCCTCATTTTCATTCACACATATCTACTATGACTCAAAAAAACTACTATATACTCTCTCTCTCTCCCCCACACGGTATGTCCCTGTTTCTTTCTCGCTTTCTATGTCTCTTCCCATCTTTCCCCTCCCCATATTTTCCCTCTCTCTCTCTCTCTCTCTCTCTCTCTCTCTGCTTGTATTTGGCATTTGTGATGCTAGGAAATGGATTAGTTAGATTTTGGTTGGTCTCTTGGTTATGTCCTTTCTTTTTTCATATATTTATGAACACGTGCTTACACACACACACACACACACACGCACGCAAGCGCATACGCACGCGCGCGCGCACACACACACACACACACTCACACACATGTCTGTTGTAATTTGAATGGTGATATACTGCGATGAGTCTTGGTTGAATGAATTCTTCTCTGCATGTCCCTTTTCTTTCCCTGCCTCTCTCTCTCTCACACACACACACACTCAACACACACACACACACACACACACACACACACACTGAACACACACACACACACACACACACAACACACACACACACACACACACACACACATACACACACACACACACACACACACACACACACACACACACACACACACACACACACACACACACACACACACACACACACACACACACACACAC